>NC_064292.1:11900615-11911029 GCF_019186545.1 Solanum stenotomum | reverse complement strand
AAATAAAAATCCATAAAATAAAATAAAAAATAGGCTTATAATAAATCAAAGGAATAGAAAATAATCCATTCTTTTTTTTTTTTTAATTTATAAAATTATATTTAAGAAGTTAGAATGTTAGAATAATATTTGGTGTCTTTGAGAAACACATCTTTACTTTATTAGGATAAAATTTTGTAAGTATCAAGTGTTCATTATTTGAAATCAAAACATAGTATATGATTACACATGCACTTATGTTAATAATAATTCATATTATTCATAGTAATTTTTAAATTGAAAAATTATTATATTTTAAAATATTCACGCAACGTGTGGGTACGTATGCTAGTAATTATTAAAAACATCTACACTTTAAAATAATTATCAAAAATGTCAAAATGTCAATATTTTAATAAATAAAGTGTATCCTAATTAGGGGTGTGCATTCAGTTTTTCGGTTTGGTTTTACACTATTCGATTTGGATTTTCGATTTTTGGTTCTGTAAAAGTGTAATCCAATCCGATCCAAAATAAATTTGGTTTGGTTTGGTTTTCCTCTATTCGGTTCGGCTTTTTTCGGTTTGGTTATTCGGTTATGTCAATAATTAATAACATATATAACCAAAGTAATAATATTTAATCCCTTAAATATTCTTTCTAATATAAATCATAAGTAAAACTTAAAACACAATACTTATAAGTATACCTATTATAGATGTAATTCAAACATAAAATATAAATGTAATCATCATGAAAGGCAATAACAAAAAACGGACAAAAGTTGTTAACTCCAACTTAATTCTAAACCTAAACATTATATATATATATATATATATATAATTCGGTTTTTTTTTGTTTTTCAGTTTTTATTTTTTAAAATCCGAAACCAAACCAAAAAACCAAACAAAGTAATTTACTAATCCAAAACCAATCCGAAAAACCAAAAAACCAATCAAAATAAAAATTTGGTTTGATTTGGTTTGGTTATTCGATTTAATCCGAATAGTGCACACCCTTAATCCTAATATAACTCATTTACCTTCCTTTTTATTTCTCAAACTAGCCCCACTTTTTTACTCAAATACGGGTGAAAAATAAAAAATAAAAGACCCCATTACCCACTTTTCTCTCTCTACATTTTTTACCCAAACTCTATCCTTTCTCTGTCTCTCTCTCATGATTTCTTTCATTATTCCATATCCTCAAGCAACTTAAATCTTGTTTTATTAAAAATCAAATTTCTCCATTTTTCTAAGAAATCTCATAAATTATTCAAAAAAAATTCAACCTTTGTTGAAGCGAATTTGACTGATTTGCGATTGTTTTCATTAAGGAAGAAATTTTGAAATAATCAATTGGAATTTTGAAGTTAATTTGATTAATTTCGTTGAACTTCGAGATTGTCGGTGAAATATAAAAATGATCAGGTATTCATTAACTGCCGACTCTTTAATTTGTTTGGAAGTGATTTGAAAAAGGCAATTGAAAAAATTATTCAAAAATGGATCTGGATCGTATTTTGTATGTTGGATCTTCACCTGAATATCTTCATAAGTTACTATCCGAATAATGGATTTAAAGGTTAGACGGTCACTGAGGTATTCAATTTGGGAGTTTCGGGCAATATCTTATCCAAGACACTTTGTTGGACAGCATCAACAATTCTAGTTATCTCTTCAATGAATTAAATTATTTTTGCATCTTTCTCACATGCAAAAGAACCAAAAGGAGATGAAAGGCAAAATAATATGTTTGGGATACAAACAGTGAATGATTGAATTGTTTTGATTTTGTTGTATGTTGGATGCTTGGAATATAAAATAATTTGGAATCCTATTTGGTAGATGTTCTATAAATTAGACATTGAATATAATATATTTGTGAAATAAATAACAAATAAGAAGTACATTTTTGTCATGAAATACAATTTTTTTTTAATTACAAATTTTGATTGTTACTATGATTGTAAATTTGTACGTTTGATGACTGGAATACAAATATTGTTGGAATTTTAAGAAAAAATATATGTTTTTGAAAAATATACAAATCAATGTTGTATCCTTTTCTAAATGAACATGAGTTTACATAGAAGTATATGGATACAAATATGCTTCTTAAATAACTACAAATTCATTTGGTATACCTATTAGAATGAATACAAACTAATAAAGAAATACAAATGCCATTATACAAACTCAAACATGAAAACCATAATGAATACAAATTCACATATCATACATATTGGAATGAATACCATCAATTACTTTATGAGAATTTTAAGTGATATTTTTCTTTTTTAAAAATATTTTATTCCATGATTTTCTCCTTTTGTTATTAAATAAATGTATTCTTTCAAATCAAACAAATAAAAAAATACATAAATTAGAAGAATAACAAATTAAAATATTGACATTTTTAATAAATGTTGATAAGAGGCCCCATTAAATGCTAAAATATTGACATTTTGAAAATTTTCCATTATCCTCTGTTGTTTGGAGACTTCTTATGATATAATGTGTCAATTTATCATTGAGGAGTGTGATAGAATGAATGATATATTTGTACCTTTAATTAAATATTTTGAGTTCAAACATTAAGAATGGAAAAACTCTTGAAAGCTAAGGTGTGTTAAATTCTCAATTTAGTGATTCCTATATACGGAAATAATCCGAATCAGCAAAGGCCAATGACTTTAGAATACTTGATGCATAAAGAAAAAATAAATGAAGATAATGAAATTTCAAATCACTTATGCATGACTATATATTATATGTTTTACATTGTTTTCAAGTACATATAGCACACTGAACATATATATTAGTTTTATGACACATGTGTTATGTGAATATGGAGTGGTGTAGCACAATTTATTTATTTTATTGAATACTATTTGTACCTTCTAAGATGAATAACCAAAATTTAATTGCATACATTTGATTTTTCTCTTAGAATGTTTTAGAAATAGCAAAGATAATAGACATAATAAGGCTCTATAGCTATATAGTTTCGGTAATTATGTTTCATACCTATAATTCATTTTGCTATAGAGGTTGCGGTTTGTATATTTCGCTTGCCTGTTTGTATGTTTTGCTTGCAAATAAACAAACAGGGTAAGTATATACAAATGGAAGTTGTGGTTTGTTTATTTTGCTTGCCCGTTTGTATATTTCAATTGTAAATATACAAACAGAGTAAGTATATACAAATTCTGTATTTATACATTTAAGAATTTTTCAGAACTTCATTTGTATATTTCACTTGCCAATATACAAAAAAGGTAATTTATTATGAATTTTTCATAAACCGTATACAAATAAGTAGAGTAAGCATATACAAATTCTGGCTATATATAATTAGAGACCAAATTATAAAAACTCTTGATTTATAAAATTAGGAAATCGAATAGCAAAATTTCGCGAAACTGTAGCTACAAATTAAAAATAATTAAAATTATAACTAAAATACACAATATACTCTACATATTTGCCATTTCGCGTGATTTTTCCTTTTTTTTTCTTGATTTAATTTTATTAGGTACAAACATGTAATCATATATCTCACATAACATACACACTTTAATGCAACATTTTTGTCACGCCCCCGAGCCTACACCCTGGACTTGGTCAGGCACTCGAGAACCATTGTTGGCCCCAAGGGAACCCTTGGCCTAGCTCAATACTCAGCAGAAGACTTACTCAACAATAAAAGAACTTTAAAAGTAAACTTTACTCAGCTGTCTCAAAAGGTAACCTTAGAATATTGTAGAAATAAAACATTCATTAGCCAAAAAGGTAACTCAAGTCTAGAACATTAACATTTGAAAATGAAAAGACTCATGAACTACATGTCTATCTATCTATGAAGCCTCTAATACTATAAGGGATGTCTGTAGAAGACCCCCGATCATCTTAACAAAACTGAAATAAATGAAAAACAAATAAGGGATCCTCCGAAAGCAACGAGGCTTACCAAACAACTCTGGAACTGCAACTAGTATCAACGAAATGCCTAATATCTGCATCATAAAATGATGCAGGACAAATGGCATCAGTACATTGAATGTACGAGCATGTAAGGGGAATACTGAACAAAACATAACAGCTTGAACTTGGAAAGAAGGAAACATACTCACCTCGACTCTACTCAACTCAACGCAGTATAAAAATAATAATAAAGATGCAGTTTATATAAAGCATTTAAAACAGTAGATAACAACTCAATGTATTAAAAAATACAATAATAATTCGGTTTGTATGTAAAAATATAAAATAACTCTGTTTGGGAGATTCTCTAACCGACAATGTGATGATACAACGTCTCACCCACGCTGCCAAAACTGTCCTATACCTTTTCGAGGTATAGAACTCTTCCACTAAGTGGTCCACTAAGCTATGCTTAAAAAGCAATAAGGAATCATCTAAAAAGTATGACCCTTTCTACCCACGTTAGCTACATGGTTTATGAGGACTTTGAATTATCTGAACTCGTCACCATATCGGTTCTCAATACTACTCCCAAAATATAACTTAGCTGATATGATTAAAAACACTTCCTCATCCACAACTTTGAGATTATTACTCAAAAAGGTTTTTGTTAAAAGAGATAGTACTCAAAACTCCTCATGAACTCCTTTGGTAATCGATGTTTCCCCTCATTTTAAATGTAAAAACATTTACTCTTGGGAATACTTAGTTCCCATATATTCATTTTGAAAAATGAACTCAACTCTCCTCATCCTCAAACTCAAGTACTCAAGTCTTAAAACAAGTTTAAAAAGATTGTAAAAGACTTCTTAAAATGACTCGAAAGACTTTACTCTTAACTCTTTCTTTGAATTTAAATTATGAATTCAAGGATTATGATTCATGTTATGAATGATGATCTCTCTATATTTAGATGTAGTTTAGACTGTGGATATAACGTAGAAAACATAGGTACGATTCAAGGGAACTCACACGACAAGGTCAGAAGGGTAAGAGACCTGACAACCCTGGTGCACTGAGTGTCGTGGTGCGCCAGCCCCTGAACTATTAACTCTGGGTTGGAGCACACTAAGTGGCGCAGTGCGCTAAGTCCCATCCTACAGAAAATGAGTTGGGGCGCACCGAGTGGTGCGGAGCCCTACCCTGTACCTAGATCTTTGGTGATTGTTCTTGCTTCAAATTAATGTTTAACCCCCCTAAAGTCGAACGATTTCCCTCAAACTCTTATGGATTCTTAGACCCAACATAATTACAATGAAATCCACTCTAAATTACTCAAGAACAATACTCAAACACAAGATCCTCATCGCATGAACTCAACGAAACCTTAAAACTCAAGAACGTAGAACAACGCTTCAAGAACATTCATCAAGAACTTAAATTCATCAATCTTTATGGATGAATTCGAATATTTAAATCATGATTGGAGTGTGGGTGAATGAATCCAACACTATGAAAGCTTACATACCTCGATTTGGCGAAGCAAAATTCTCAATTCGCAAGAGATCTTGTTCGTCTTCCTTTTCTCCTCTTTTCCTCTTCTTGAACTCCTCTCAAAATCCTACGTGTAAATTAGGATTGTAAAACTGACCCAAATCAGATTTGACCCCAAAATATTACTAAAAATCATTTTAATATGATGGGGTAAGGAAAAGACTAAAATACCCCTCACTAATTCGGGTAACTTTTCTTAACTGGTCAAACTAACGTCAAACGGGCATATCTCCCACATCCGAACTCAAAATTTAGCAAACTCGGTGACGTTGGAAAGAGGATTCAAACACCTTTCATTATATATCTTATAAGATACCTAAATAATCCTGTACTGAAAGTTATAGTTGTTTAAAGTTGACCCAAAATTCACAACTCAAGCATAACTTGCAAAATTTCAATTTTTGCTCTTTCCAAATTAGTTCTTTCTAAATTAATTCTTTCAAATACCGAGGTGTTATAATATCTCCCCCTTTGGAATATTCGTCCTTGAATGAGATTACTGTACATAGACTAAGGGTGGTAACATCTAACACCCAACTCAAACACCCAATATGCAATTTAACACAACATTTCAACTTAAAAGTACCAAGAAAAGAATTAGTACCTTGATTGGGAATTTATCCGGACTCCAAGAGATGTGGGTATCTATTATTCATCTTCTCCTTAGCCTCCTAAGTAGCTTCCTCAATAAACTGATTCCTCCATAAGACCTTGACTGACGCTACCTCCTTGGTCCTCAACTTGAAAACCTGACAATCTAGAATCTGAATGGCCACCTCCTCGTAAGATAGGTTGTCCTTAATACCAATATCTTCAATCGGTCTAATAAGTGAAGGATCGCCCATACATTTTTTCAACATTGAAATGTGGAATACCGGATAGAAAGTTGCTAACTCTGACGGTTGCTCCAGCTTATAGGCTATATTGTCAATCCTCTTGGATATTATGTAAGGACCAATATACCGGGGACTAAGCTTCCCCTTCTTGCCAAACCTCATAACACCCTTCATGGGTGAAACCTTCAAATAAACCCAATCATCCACCTCAAACTCCAAGTCTCTTCTCCTAACATCAGTATAGGATTTCTGACGACTTTGCGTTGTTTTCAACCTTTTTTGAATGATCTTCACTTTATCTATAGCTTGATGAACCAAGTCTGGTCCTATCAATCCAAGTTCAACAACCTCAAACCATCCAATATGAGATCTACATCTTCTCCGATAGAGCCTCATAAGGAACCATCTGGATGCTAGAGTGATAATTTTTGTTGTAAGCAAACTCAATGAGAGGTAAGTAATCATCCTAATTACCCTTGAAATCGATCACACACGTCCTCAACATATCCTCTAAAGTATGAATTGTTCGCTCTGTTTGACCATTAGTGTAAGAAAGGAAATCAATACTCAAATTTATCTTCGAACCCAAACCTCTCTGGAAAGACTTCCAGATTAATGCGGTGAATTGAGCACCTCTATTTGAAATGATGGACACCGGAACTCCATGAAGTCTTACTACCTCTTGAATATATAATCTGGTATAATTCTCTGCTGAAAAATGAGCCTTTACTGATAAGAAATGGGCTGATTTAGTCATCCGATCGACAATCACCTAAATCGAATCATGTTGCCTGCAAGACCGTGGTAAACCAGTAATGAAATCCATATTGATCATCTTCCACTTCCATTACAGAAGATCTATGTTCTGAGCCATACCACCGGGCCTCTAGTGCTCTACCTTGACTTGTTGGAAATTCGGGCACTTAGCAGCGGACTCTGCAATACACCTCTTCATACTACTCTATCAATAGACTTCTCTCAAGTCACGATACATCTTTGTGGAACCCAGATGAATAAAGTATCTGGAGCTATGAGCTTCCTTCATGATCCTCTCTTGAAGTTCATCCATCTTGGGTACACATAATCTACCTTGATACCTCAACACACCATCTTCCCCTTGTTCAAAATCCATCACTTTTTATTTATGAACATTCACCTATAATTCAAGCAAAACAGGGTATTAGTCTTGTTTCTCTTTCACTTTGGACACTAGTGATAATTCATCCTCATTCATCACCAATACTCCACCTCCATTGGAATCCATAAACCGGACTCTCAATCGTACAAGTCTATGCACATATTTTGCTAACTCTTTCTTGCCTTCCTCAACATGGGAAGTACTGCTCATAGACAATCTACTCAAAGCATCAACAACAATATGCCTTACCAGGGTGATAGAGAATACTCATGTCATAATCTTTGAGTAACTCCAACCACGTTCTCTGTCTGAGATTAAGCTCTTTCTGACTGAAGACTCTTGTGATCAGTGAACACATCTACATGCACACCATAAATATAGTGACACCATATTTTCAAAGCAAACACTATAGCAGCTAACTCTAAATCATGGGTTGGGTAATTCCTCTCGTGAATCTTAAGTTGTCTGGAGGCATAAGCTATAACTTTGTCATTCTGCATCAATACACAACCCAGTCCAACTCTGGACGCATTACAATACACAACAAAGCCTTGTGTACCCTCCGATAAGGTCAACACCAGGGCAATAGTCAATCACTTTTTCAATTCCTAAATGTTTTTCTTACAAGCTTCAGACCATTGAACTTAATTGTTTTTATGAGTCAACTTGGTCAAATGGGATGAAATAGATGAGAACCCCTCAACAAACCTTATATAATAGCCAACCAATCCCAAGAAACTCCTAATATTAGTTGGAGATATGGCTCTAGGCCAATTCTGCACTGCTTCAATCTTCTGAGTGTCAACTCGAATCCCATCACCAGAAATAATATGGCTTAAGAATGCCACAGACTCCAGCCAAAATTCACACTTAGAGAATTTAGCATACAACTATCTATCCTTGAGAGTTTGTAGAACTACTCTGAGATGACTAGCATGATCTTCCTCATTCCTCAAATAATCAGAATGACATCAATGAATACAAATAAACATATCAAGATACAGTTTAAACACCCTGCTTATAAGATCCATGAACATTGCAGGAGCATTAGTCAAACTAAAAGACATGACTAGAAACTCATAATGACCATAGTGGATCCTGAATTTTGTCTAAGGATGTCATTTTCTCTTACTCTCAACTGATGATAACCATATCTGAGGTCTATCTTAGAAAAACAACTGGCACCCTGAAGTTGAACGAAAAGTTCATCACTCCTCGGAAGTGGATATTTATTCTTGATAGTAACCTTATTCAATTGATGGTAATCTATACACATTCTAAGAGAACCATTTCTCTTCCTCACAAATAAGACTAGAGCGCCCTAAGGTGAGCAAGCCACTTGGTCGAATGAAACCTTTCTCAAAAAGATCTTTCAATTGCTCTTTTAACTCTTTCAACTCAGTTGTAGCCATTCTATATGGCGGAATAGAAATAGGACAAGTATCAGGAAGAATATTTTACGGAAGTCTATTTCTCTCTCAGGAGGGACTCCAGGAAAGATCATATGGAAAGACCTCTGGAAACTCACTCACTACTGGAGCTGACTGAATATGTGGTGTCTCAATACTAGAGTCATTAACTTGGACTAAGTGATAGATGCACCCCTTGGAAACTAATTTTATCGCCTTAAGGTACGAAATAAAACGACCCTTAGACACTGCTGAACTACTCCTCCACTCAATAACTGGCTCATTAGGAAACTGGAACTTAACTACTCTAGTTTTACAATCAACTGAGGCATAACAAACATGAAGCCAATCCATACCTACAATAATATCAAAATCTACCATGTCTTATTCGAGTAAGTCAGCCATGATGTCCTTGTGATTGACAGATATGGTACAATCACGATAAACTCGCTCAGCTAAAATAGACTCACCAATATGTGTGGAAACACTGAAGGGATCAAGAAGTTGTTCGGGAATGATATCGAACCTCATAGCAACATATGGAGTCACAAAAGATAGGCTCGCACCAGGATCAAGTAAAGCATAAACATCGAAAGTAAAGACTTTGATCATACCAGTGACAACATCCGGTGAATTCTCTTGGTCTTGACGACTCGTGATAACATACAGATAGTTTGCTCATCCGCCTATTCCTGAAGTAACTCATTTAGGTGCAGCTCTGTCTGGCGGAGCCGTTGAAAAAGATTGGGCTCTATTGCCTCTATTACCACCTTCATGCCTATTCTTTGGGCACTTTCTCATGAAGTGACTATTCTGACCACACTTGAAACAACCAGTTGAACCATCACGACACGCTCCTGGGTGGTTCCTACCACACTTAGCACACGCAGGAGTCCCATTACCTCTTTGTGTCACACTACGTTGAGACTGTGCAGATCTATCTCTGAAGTTCTGAGAATTTTGATCCTTGAACTCACCTCTGTTCCTTGGTGCAGGTGCACTAACAGACGATGAAGCTGGTCTATTTGGCTTTTGCTGAAAAGATGGCTGGCTTGGATTACTCTTCTGTTGTCCGGACTTATTTCATGTTTTCTTAGCATTCTTGTTTCGAAACTCTTCTCTATCTCTCAACTTATCTTCCTCAACATGTTGCATATGGATCATCAGCCTTGTTATGTACATGTCCCCTATCAACATCACAGTCTTACCTTCTTTGATTGACATGCGAGACAACCCAGACACAAACAGACTCATCTTACTCCTCATATCAGCAACCATCTTCGGAGCGTAACGGGAAAGTTGGGCGAACTTGAGGTTGTACTCATGCACACTCATGGATTCCTGGTTAAGAGTGAGGAATTCCCTTACCTTTCACTACTAAAAAAACTGTGAATACCGACCTAAAAATACCGACCTCCGGAGGTCGGTATTCCTTGAAATACCGACCTAAAACCGACATCCCAGCTTAGGTCGGAAAAAGCTTGGTCGCTATTCAATACCGACCTCTGGAGGTCGGTGTTTACTGACCTCTCGAGGTCGGTTTTTATTTTATGTCGGAATATTCATTTTTTT
>NC_064292.1:11870484-11893476 GCF_019186545.1 Solanum stenotomum | reverse complement strand
AAAATATTTAATTGAGAAAAAATTTCGACCTCAGGAGGTCGGAATTTTTAATGAATTATAATAAAAACCGACCTCTTGATGTCGGTATTATTTTCTCAATTAAATATAAAAAATACCGACCTCATGAGGTCGGTATTTTTATTGTAATTTATTTTTTCCGGGAAAATTCCGACCTCCGGAGGTCGGAATTTGGTTTTCCCTCTTTATTTTGCATAAAAACCGACTAGTTGTAAATACCGACCTCCGGAGGTCGGAAATTACCGACCTCCATTTGAGGTCGGAAATTTTTAGGTCGGTATTCACTGTTTTTTTAGTAGTGTTTGCCACTCTTAGTTCACGAGGAAAGAAATGCCCAATGAAGGCATCTTCAAACATAGCCTACCTCACAATTGGTGCACCTTCAACTCGACTCTTCTTCCATTGATCGTACTATACTCTAGCAACGTCCTTCAGTTGGTATGCGGCTAGTTCCACTCGCTCAACATCAACAACATGCATCACCTCAAACACTTTTGCAACTCTTCCACAAAGTTTTCCAGATCCTCAATGATACTTGAATCGGTGAAGTCTGGAGGATTCAACCTTAAGAACTCATGGATTCTGGATGTATCGGCCATATCCTGTTGATTCTTTCTCTGCTGACCAGCTTGGTTGGCCACCACTTAACTCAACATCCGAATAGACTCCCGTAACTCAGCATTAGTAACCTCTCATTGGGGTTGCACTTCTGGTGCATTAGGAACCCCTTGATCCTGAGGATCAACATTCCTTCTAGAAAAACGACCTCGAACAGCTCTTCGTAGAGGCATGATCTGAAAGATACGCCCAAGTATGAATTAGAAAGAAACTTTATAGAGATGAGGTCTATCACATGAAAAGAGTATGAAAGAAGTGAGATAGTTCATAAATGTCGCAGCCTCCTAATTATAGATGTGACGCGATTCACACTGATAACTAGAGCACTACAGACACGGCTTCATAGACACCCTAGGACTCTTGAACTTTGTGCTCTGATACCAAATTTGTCACACCTCAAGCCAATACCCTGGACGTGGCTGGGCACTCGAGAACCATTGTTAGCTCCAAGCAAACTCTTGGCCTGGCTCAAAACTCAGCGGAAGACTTACTCAACAATAAAAGAACTTTGAAAGTAAACTTAACTCAACTGTCTCAAAAGGTAACCTCAGAATATTGTAGAAATAAAATATTCACTAGCCAAAGTGGCAACTCAAGTCTAAAACATTAACATCTGAAAATGAAAAGACTCATGAACTATTGTCTATCTATCTACGAAGCCTCTAATACTATAAGGGATATCGGGAAAAAACCCCCGATCATCCTAACAAAACTGAAATAAATGACCAAATAACTCTAAAACTGCAACTGGTATCAGCGAATCGCCTGTTGATGACATGATCTCTTGTATCTGCATCATGAAACGATGCATGTCAAATGACATCAGTACAATGAATGTATGAGCATGTAAGGGGAATACTGAACATAACATAATAGCTTGAACTTGGAAAGAAGGAAACATACTCACCTAGACTCTACTCAACTCAACCTCAACTCAACGTAGTATAAAAAAGACAATAAAAATGCAATTTATATAAAGCATTTAAAATAGTAAATAACAACTCAATGTATTTAAAAATACAATAATAACTCAGTTTGTATGTGAAAATATAAAATAACTCTATTTGGGAGATTCTCAAACCGACAACCATCACAATGACCTATGCGATATACAACGCATCGCCCATGCTGTTAGAACTATCCTATACCTTGTCGGGGTATAAAACTCCTCAACTAAGTCAATCCACTAAGATATGATTAAAAAGCAATAAGGAATCATCTAAAAAGTATGACTCTTTCTACACAAGTTGGCTACATGGTTTATGAGGACTCTGAGTTACCTGAACTCGTCCCCATAGAAGTGCTCAATACTACTCCCAAAATATAACTTAGCTCATATGTTTTAGAGCATTTCCTCATCCTCAAATTTCAGATTATTACTCAAAAAAGTTTCTCTTAAAAGAGATAGTACTCAAAACTCCTTATGAACTCCTTTGGAAATCGGTGTTTCCCCTCATTTTAAATGTAAAAACATTTACTCTTGAGAATACTTAGTTCCCATATATTCATTTTGAAAAACAAACTCAACTCTCCTCATCCTCAAACTCAAGTACTCAAGTCTAAAAACAAGTTTTAAAAGATTGTAAAAGACTTCTTAAAATGACTCGAAAGAACTCTCAAGACTTTATTCTTAACTCTTTCCTTGAATTTGAATTATGAATTTTGAATTCAAGGGTTATGATTCATGTTATGAATGATCTCTTGATGTTTATATCTAGCTTAGAGTGTGGATATCAAGTAGAAAACATAGGTATGATTCGAGGGAACTCACATGGAAAGAAGGTCGGAAGGGTAAGGGACCTGACGATCCTAGTGCACTTAGTGGCGTGGGGCGCCAGCTCCTGAACTACTGATTGTGGGTTGGGGCGCACTGAGTGGCGAGGTGCGCCAGGCCCCATCCTACAGAAAATGAGTTGGGGCATACTGAGTGGCGCGACGCCCCACCTTGTACCCAGATCTTTGACAACTTTTCTTGCTTCAAATTCATGTTTAACCCCACCCCCCACCCCCACCCTAAAGTCGAATGCTTTCCCTCAAACTCTTATGGATTCTTAGACCCAACATAATTACAACGAAATCCACTCTAAATTACTCAATAACAATACTCAAATAGAAGATCCTCATCGCAAGAACTCAATGAAATCTCAAAACTCAAGAACGTAGAACAAACACTTCAAGAACACTCATTAATAACTTAAATTCATCAATCTTTATGGACGAATTTGAATATTTAAATCATGATTGACGTGTGGGTGAACGAACCCAACACTATGAAAGCTTACATACCTTGATTTGGTGAAACAAATCCTCGATTCGCAAGAGATCTTGTTCGCCTTCCTTTTCTCCTCTTTTCCTCTTCTTGAACTCCTCTCAAAACCCTAAGCGTAAATTAGGATTGTAAAACTGAATTTGATTTAACCCCAAAATATTACTAAAAATTGTTTTAATCTGATGGGGTAAGGAAAAGACCAAAATACCCTCACTAATTTGGGTAACTTTCCTTAACTGGTAATTTCAAACGAGCATATCTCCCTCATCCGAACTCGAAATTTAGCAAACTCGGTGGCTTTGGAAAGATGATTCAAAGACCTTTTATTTTTTATCTTAATAGCCACCTAACTCAACCTGTACTAAAAGTTATAGTCGGTTGAATTTGACTCAAAACTCACAACTCAAGCATAACTTGCAAAATTTCAAGTTTTGCTTTTTACAAATTAGTTCTTTCTAAATTTAACTAATATTTTCTATAAACAATTTTTGTTTTCTTTATAGGTATGATAGGATAACATTTAAACCTTTTAAGAATAACAATCAAAATATGATTACAAGCATAATTTTGCTTTACCTATTTTGTCTTTATTTAAATCAATAACATATAAAGAAATTTATATAGTCATGAAATATGGATGGATGGAAGAAGGTTGGGATAGAATCAGTACACAAGCATGTATTAAAATATTTAAATTACAAAAACATATTGATTACATCTTCATGTAATGTAAAATCATATATATGAAATTAAAACGTTAAAGAATATAAACTTGTTGAAGATATACAATAAACAAAGTTTGAAGTCAACAACACATCTCTCCAAAATATTAAAATAATATGGAGTAACCTAGATATATATAGTTCTACAGAGAGAGCCTATATGAAGCTAGATACATTACAAGAAAAAAAACGAAAATAGAAATATATACAAAGGTCGATATTGTCTATAATGTTATATACACCACGTAAAATACAAATACATAGGCTTATGAATTGGAAATATAGAACTCAAAGTTTTTATTTTTTTTCTTCCTAGGCAATACTTCGAAGTAGTTGTATTCTGTCAAGTCGATTCCAAAAGATAATCTAGATAGTTGACTTTGGGTTGTGCAATGTCTTTGAATATGTCTATACGTCTTATTACCCGTTTGGTAGGAGATAATAATCAAAATTGTTCATGGATTAAAATTTAGTCCAACAAAAATATTGTTTTGTTACTTTATTTAATCTAATCCATGGATTAGTTATACCTTATACAAGATCTTATTTTATCCTTAGAAAAGGGAGGGATAACTAATCCAAGGTTTAACAATCCTTGGATATATAAGACCCCTAAATTACTAAACTATCCCCAAATTTGTTTTCCTAATAAAATTTTTTTTTGTAATTTAATGCTCTCATTTATTTATATGAGAATATTTATAAATATTCTTTTAAATTCTCCAAATTCGTTCCATGTAATTTGATGATTTCACAAATTAATATTTTTTTCTCCATGTTTGATTTGTTATATTGGGCTGATTTTTTCATTTTTTTTTTTAATATAGTTCGTCGATTGACCACTTGAACTATTTTTTAAAAAAAAATAAGCTTTGTGTATTTGAACAATTTAAGTAGCCTTAAATCTATGTTAAGTTTAAAGTATATTTGACCAACAAAAAATTAGAAATATACCGTGCCATCAAGGATCTCTATGGTGGCCTATCACACCTCAAAATTAGTAATAATTTTTCAAATATATTTTAGTATTTAACTTGACAAAATAAATGAAATATAAAATCTCATAATAACTCAAAGATATAATAGGAAAGAAACTTTTTTTAGAATTTTAAACCAAACATAAGATTAAATGGGAAATAATGAACCAAACACTTGATAAAAATTAATTCCTGCATTACTAAACCCTGTATTATTAATCCCCGCATTATTAATTCATGCATTAGTAATCCCTGTGCATCTTTGTACCAAATGACCCAAAGAGTATTAAACACTCTTTGTTCTTGACCGAAAAGTTATTGCTAAATTTCTCAAAACATTTCAAGTTAGTTTGTGATGAAGTTTATGAAATTTATTTTTGTTCCCACCATTGCATGATGGCAGTGTAGTTGTGATCAATAATTTTATTTACTGAAGTTTGCATTGATTTGGTGTTTATATTTATATGAATATTTTTATTTTTAAAAAAAAACATCTAATTTTTTCTTTTGGCATAAGATAATTCATTTAATAATCACATAAATTAAACACAACATTAGAAATACTAGTAGTAGGAAGATAGTCCATGACAATAAAATAATTTTCACATTATATTCTACTCTTACTTGAGTTTTCTTTTTGTGAAACGTAACATGTCTAGCAACATTTATAACATTTTGTTTTTTTCCACTCGTAGGCAACGTGCTATTTTTGTATCCATCTTCAATTTTTCAAGAAATATGAGCTTGATAAGGAATATATCTATTTCACAAGAATAAAATCACAAAGCAGTAATGTTACGATCCAAAAACTTAGCTTATGATGACACCTACTAAAATGTTTAGTCCGGAAACCATGGATAATGTGCCTAGGAAGCTTTTGAAATAGACAGAGGCATAATTAGACACTTAAGGAAGAAACAACATAAATGAGTGACAATATATATGTACAACCCTGAACGAGGACAACATACAAGGATTTGTCCTAGAACTTGGTGGGTGCTGGTGCAAGGCTACTACAAAAGGACGTGTACAAGACTAGACGTCTACAAGAAATATATACACTTTCTTGAAATGCAAAAGACTAGTCCTAAATATATAGAAAGAGACGAGTCAACAACGAACACCAACAAGCTCACCCTCAATCTCCGGAATACCAACTACAACTGTACTAGGATCAACGCGATCGACTAGAGCTCAAATCTGCATCAGAAAGGAAATGTAGAGTGCAATATGAGTATAAAACAATGGCTACGCAACAGGCATCATAGGCTGTTCAAGCTAACAATTGTAATAACATAATAATAAGCGAGTAAACAACATGATAATAAGGCAATAGTAAGGGCATAGCTATTCAAGAATCAAAGTAAAGCTACTAAGGTAAATAACGAAATCAATAAAGCTAACTAAAACCTTACTACACCCCATAAGCCCAGAAGACACAAACAAAGCATCACAACAACAACCATGCAATCAATAACTCGATTGAACCCCCATAAGCCCGATGGGTACCAAACAAAAGCTACACTACAAGGCACAACTAAGTAATGAACACGAATGTGTTCCTGAAATCTGACATTGGGATAATACCATGTAACCTAGAATCTCTTAGAATCTTACGTTGAATTAGCAAGTCCTTCCCAAAATCTTACATCGGCTAGCCTGGGAACCTTAGCAAACTCCAGAACTTACATTAAAATGTCTAGTCCTTTCCAGAATCTTACATCGAAAATCCCTATGAACCTAGGACACCCCGAAATCTTACATCAGAATGCTTAGTCCTTTCTGAAGTTTTACATAGAAAATCCTTAAAAATCAAGTCCCTCCCAGAATCTTACAACAGAATGACTACATAAAAAAAAATAGCAGCTCCCAAAATCTTACATCTGATCAGTTGTACAAAACCCTAGCATATCCTGTAATCTTACATCAAAATAACAACGTCACTACTATAATTTTTTGTAAGCTTATCTTGAAATCCTACTACTTTTAATAGATGGACTTGACCCATTAAGTAGGTGACGGATGTTTTGGTAACCTCTCTATATGTACTGGTTTTATTTTCAATAAAAGTACATTTTTGAAAAAAAACCATATTCATCATATGAAAGTCCCTTTTAGCACAATCAAATGAGTTGTTTAGAAATTTAGTAAGTACAAAATGTAAAGAAGAAAGTGCGAAGATTTACTAGAATGTAAAGTATCATTTAAACAAGGGATCCAATTCTGTTAAATTCAAAATTCTGCAATAATAATATTTTCAAGAATGATTTCTTTTCTTTTAAAAAAAGAAAAGAACTTTTCAAAAATGTTGAGTGAACATATTATTGATATGATAGATCTTTTTAAACTATAATGAGCTGTGTGTAGAAACTATCATTTTAAGCTCTTTTATTATTGAGTCCCCCACCTAAGCCCCCCTTTCTATACCCCTAAAAATTACCCTTCCTCTCTTGCTTCAATTATTGAATTGAGAAAGTAATGAATTGCTTCAATTTTATCATTGTCTTCTTGTTATTTGAAAAGTCTTACTTTTGGAAAAGAGAAAAAAATGACAGTTTTCTTTCCTATGAATGTCAGCTGTAGATTGTACCAATTATAAGTAAGATTAACAAAAGAGAGAGCTAGGGAGAGACAAATTAAATCATTCTTGTTTGCAAATTACACTTACGAGTCATTTGATAGTTGGTTAGAATTATGCAGGTATTAGTAATATATGAATTAGTTGTTAAGGAATATATGCATTATTTTATGCAGAGATTAATTATGCATGATTTACTTATTCATGTATTATTACTTATTGCATCTTCTATCCTGCAAAAAAAAATAATATAGTCATTATAACATATACATGTATTAATTATGTGAATTTCTAAATTGTAAACCAAACCAATATTGATTTTATATATGAACATATTACCTCGTAACTAACTACCAAACTTGATATTACTTATACAAAATTCAACACCTGCATAACTCATTTTCAAACCAGCTACCAAATGAGCCCTTAGCATTCAACAAGCAAAGTAAAGTTCCTCTAGTAATTGAAGATAGAAACATTTATCTTCTCAAATTTCTTAAAATCGTTTTATGTCCCTTGTTTTGCTTTGCAAATTTTAGAAATGGAGATTGGCTTAGTAATTGATGGTGCATTTCTCTCTTGAGCTTTAAATGTTTTCATTGATAGACTTGCTCCTATGAGTGAGCTGCTCAAAATGTTTCAGAAGCATATGAATGATGTTCAGATCTTCATGAAGTTGAGGATGACTTTGTCTGGTCTTACGGTCGTGCTAATATTCCGTATTGTTAACGTCATGATTTACTATGTTAAAAATAATACTATTAAATAAGATATATAATATAACTGATAAATATATTATCACTACAAAAAAAAACTAGCTTTAGCGACGGATTTTAGCTACAAACTGATTTTCGTCACTATATAGCGACAAATTAGCTACCAAATTAAAAGTTTGTCGCTAAAAACCCAAAATAATATTTGGCATGTAATACAATGACGGATTAGCGACATAAATTTAAATCCCTCGCAAAAAATTTGACGCTAAATTTTCGCGCCTCCAATTAGCTACCAAATTAGCGACCAAAGTCTTGCGACAAAATTTATTAAAAGTTTGCTACAGAAGTAGCGACATTATATCCATCGCTAATTGTGTTTTGTTTTTAAAAAAAATGTTTAATTTGGGCTTAAGCCCATTCTATTTAAAATACACCAAAATTTGACACATAAGTATGGTTGTCTTTTATTGACCAATGGGCCAAATAGACACAAGGTGGACTTCTAATGGACCCAAACACTCCTTGGGTGTTGGGTAAACTTAATTCAAATGTGTTAAATTTGAGATTAGGTTTTGCTCTACGCTAGTTGACTACGAGTGGGGTTTATTTGAAGTGAACTGGTGACCCAACCGGACAACTTAGGTTGGAGCAATTAGCGACCTTTGACCATCCAATGGCAAACTACATTCGCCAGGGTACCCCAAGAACAATTTGGTTAACGAACGACTGCGGCCCGCATAATCGTCCTTTAAGTGAAAAATAAAAAAATATCGTTTGACGGTATAGATGATATGCATGCAATGACAGTTGATATCACAATTTAGGCAAATAAAATACATATGAGGCAAAGCAATTCAACAAATATTAGCAAATAGTCAAAAATAGTCAAGTTATTATGATTAGAACCTAATTAACTCCCCAGTGGAGTCACCATTTCTATTTATACCGTAATTTTCCTATCTTTGGAAAAATCACTTTTTGAAATACTCTAAGTATAAAACATTTTAAGAAAAATACTTAGAAAAGAGTCGTCACTTAATTTTTTAAAGAAATTAAGAAAACTTACAATTTTCAAAGATTTAAACAGAAAAAATCATTTGAAAATACCAAAGAGGGTTCGGGGTTCAATTTACACTTCGAGAAGGGTTTAAGCATTCGAAGTGTCCACTAACATGCGGTTGACCTGCGACTTGACTAAAATGTATTTGACTATTTTATTTTAACTTTGAGAAAATAGTTAAATAAATTACACATTTTTTATTTTATTTTTTTATTTTTTAGAGAAAGGGATCCAAAATGAAACATTTGACTCAAAATACAAGTGATTAGAATATTAATAAACTAGATTAATTAGAATTTATTTAATTCATTTTGAAATAATAATTTAAACCAATTTGATAAATTAAAGCATGAAAATCATTTTAAATTAATTGACTAACCATTTTTGAGAAAATGACTAAGTAATATATATATATATATATATATATTTATTTTTTTTTAATTGATTGAAAAGGTCTTGACTAACATTTTTAAAGTTTATTTGAGAAAAATACTTTAACTAAAAAAAAACAATTTTAAAATGAATAAAACGTGATTAAGTGAATAGCATTAAAGAACATCTCTTTTAAGGACCAAAGGTTAACTTAATAAAATTTTGACCAATATACTTGATTAATAAAATAAATGAACACAAAAACATGAAATGTATTAAAATTAAACCAACACAAAGAAAATAACTCATCTTTTGGGGAATTCATTAAGCTAATTAAGAATTATAAAGTTAGAGTTAAACAACAAACAATAAATAATCACAATTAAATAATTAAAGAGTAAGGGAGAATTTGAATTTGGGCCTCCTTCTGGGCCAATTTCGCTGAAATTTTTGGGGTTTAATCCTAATCCCGTTTTTGTATACACCGACTGTATATCAGTGTATATCGACACGTATATCAGCTCTTTTCATGTATATCTTGCTTCCAAACACCTGTGTTTGACTTTTGGACCTGTATATTGATATTCACCATGTATACCGGTGTATACTGCTGTATGCAGCATGTATACTGCCCGTTTTCAGACTTTCCGTACACCTATTTTCAATTTCCAATTCGTATAAAATTGTTGCTGACTCGATGGAGAAGATGTTGGGTTTCTACCCAACCCGTGATGCAAGGAGAGTAACAAAGGGAGTCCAATGGACTCAAATCGAGAGGGTTCATGCAAGAAAAGAAGGATAAAGATTAGGACAAGGAAGAAAGTCACAACAACTCAAAATCTGAAAATGCAGACATATAAAAGGCAGAGGAATGATTCCAGATTATGAATATGCTATGACTAAGATGACAAAACTTTTGTTGCAAACGTGGTTCAAGATTTTAACCATAATTAAATAAATTTTAAATGAAATGTCAACAAAGACACACCAATATTGTATTGAGATTAACAATCTGTTAGTGCAAATTAATCATTGGGGATGGCAATAACTCAAGTAAAGAAGTAAATCACAAATCCATAAACATTTTAACTCATTCCTAACAACAACAACAACAAAATAAAAAAAANAGATTAGGACAAGGAAGAAAGTCACAACAACTCAAAATCTGAAAATGCAAACATATAAAAGGCATAGGAATGATTCCAGATTATGGATATGCTATGACTAAGATGACAAAACTTTTGTTGCAAGCGTGGTTCAAGATTCTAACCATAATTAAATAAATTTTAAATGAAATGTCTACAAAGACACACCAATATTGTATTGAGATTAAGAATCTATTAGTGCAAATTAATCATATATTGGGGATGGCAATAACTCAAGTAAAGAAGTAAATCACAAATCCATAAACATTTTAAGTCATTCCTAGCAACAACAACAACAAAATGATAAAAAGAAAAACTATTATGTCATAATCCGAACGATCAAAACAAATTAGCACATAAGTTAGCTAATTAATGATGAATTCAACAAGGCAATGGAAACCAACATGAACCAAAAACAATAAAAAAAACAATAAAATAAAGAAGCTTATCATATGCACATTACCCTTCAAATTGTAACAAAACACTTGGGCAAATTTAAGATACACAGAACTTGACAAAATACTCCAACATTAATCCATGGCAAGGGATCTAAACAACAAGCCAATCTTGGATAAATGATAAATTGAGAGATAGCATATTAATATAATTTTAGAACATATCAACAAAATTACATATCCAAACTACCATATCAGACAACTTATAACAATTTTAAAGTTGGGTGAATTCATATAATCATAAGGATTTTAACAGGTGTATTTCGAAGAGCTAAATCTTTTCACACGAATATTGGTACCACTAGTTTCAGGCACATAATTCAAAATCTCGGGTCACAATATACACAACTACATGAACACAAAGACTAGCAAAACACGGATTTGTACTTAAATCAGGCAGTAACGCATGAAAAGAAAAGAAAAAAAAATTCAAAGATCTGCGATATACACTAGGATTTAACACCCATTTCAAAAATAACTCGAAGAGCTCTCATGCACGAACCGAAAGAAAGAACAAAATTAGCACTTTGAGATAAGAAAATAAAGGCAGCTTAACTTAGTTGAAAAGGATAACTTAAGTAGTTCAAACCAAAATGTGACCACAAGCTATTTATTAAAAGAAGACCAAAAGTTATTAAAATAAAAATGAACTAACTATACCTCAAGGCAACACATCTAAAATTTGGCAGTGGCAAAAGTGCGTGTGGACAGCAAGAACAACAAGAGATAAAATGGTTTTCATCACACACCCGAATAATAAAAATAAACACAGCATGGGTGCGGTCAAAGAGCATGTCTCTTCGAGTATTATGTACTTGATATGTCACTTTGAGGAAGGCATGCAATTACATAAAAAAGAAAAGGGAAAAAAGTAATAGTAGTAATAAAATTATGCAACAGTGAACATCCATTTCAAACTTAGTACAAACTACTCCCTTTTGATCAGATTTTAACAAAGTCTTTTGATCTATACCTCAATGCTAATCCAAATATCAAGGCATAAACATGAAAGTGGAATAGAAAGTCGATAAGTATATGCAATATTTGTAACAAGTTCATGGCTATCAAATATAATATATACGTCAAACCAACTTCTACAAAGCGTACATTCAATCTTAGAGACTCAAACAAATATCAATATTTTTGAACTCTAAGAAACAGAAAAGGCAGGCAACAATAACCTTCATGTATACAAACTTTGCTTAACTAAAGATTCATTAGATTCCAAAATCGAAGAGGCATGTTTCAAACAACCTAAAATTAGAACGAAATAAACTCAACAGACCAGTCAACGAAGAGAAGAGAAAAGAGAGAACAGTAAACCAATCGTCCTATATTTATTTAAACTAGTCGAGATACAAAATGAAAATCAACTCACAAATGAAAATAAACATCCTCTTAGACTGAATTTAGGACTTCAAACTAAACCACAATCATAAATAACAAGATGAGATCATGTAATGAGGTAAAAGTACACTAATCGGAAGAACTCATCTTGATCCTTAAATGGGATCGGCCCACCTTTGAGCGAGAAAAAAAAAACCGAAAAAAAATCATTTTTGAATAAGCTGACCATCTACAAACTAATTTATGATCAACAGTAAAGAAAAATTCCCGAAACACTAACATATAAACAACTCATACAGTTGAGACTCAAATAACAGAGCATCAAGAACGAAAGGTGTTCGAATCGAAATTAATATTACCTTTTAGAGGGCATCAAAACTGGGACGGCGAGCTTTGGATAGTGATTCTTCTACCACAAGATTCAAATACTAATAATAGTAAGCCAAGAAGTTCAAAACCAGCTACGAACAGGAATTTCCTCAAAACCTAGGATTAGAGAATCGTTTGAAATTTTTCAATTCTAAAACGACTATTGCTTCCAAACTAAATATCAAGACCCTCCCCTAATCACTGAGAGTAGGGGGTTATTTATAGGGAAAGATGGGTGATTTAGGGGGGTAAAATCCATTGGAAAGTTCAAACAACAATTTGAATTTTTTCTTCTCTTTCGAAGCAACAACGAGGGTTGTTGTGCAGGCCTGCAACTTCTGCGAAAGGGGGGGAGGGGATGTGAGGTGATTGATTAGGTGCTAGGATTATGGGTAGGGAAGAGTAGTTGGATGAGATTTCTGGATTTGCTGGGATTGTACGCAGAGGGATGGGCGCTCTGTTTCTTAGCGTCTGAAGAAGAACAAGACAGGTACAGGGGTCGGGTCGATATGTGTATGTTGTTGATGTTTTGGGGATGTTTGGATCGCTGATTGTATTGTACTGATGGGCTGGGAATCGTTGTATTTGCTGGAATGGGTTTCTGGAATTGAATTGGTGGGCTGTTAATGGGATTTGGGCTGGCTGGAAAGTTGCTGAAAAGGCCCAAATTCTGGATTCTCAAGTGGGTTTAAGGTGAGAAAAGAAGTTAAATTGGAATTGGGGATATGGCCCATTCGATTACAATTATAGCCAATCGAATTTTAAAAGATGGCCAAATCAAATTAATCGGTGAATTCCGCCAAAAGTTAAATAAGACGAATGATATCGATTAATTATTGAGCTTCTTAATCTTAACAAAATAAAATAATTAATTTAATTATAAACTAATTAACTCAAAAATATAAACTATAAATTAGCTAAACTAATCAACCAAGTATTTAAGTAAAACTAAAATCTTTTTGAGACGATTTTTAAATATTAAAATATACTAAATATATATGAAATTATATAGGCTTTACGAAAATGACAAAATTACTTAAAATGACTTGGAAAATATTTTGAATTTTATAAAGTCAATTATTTCAAATCGTTTGGAATTTAAAAAGCTCGATGATTAATCCATAATGTGAAGGGTCAAAATTTGGTGTCAACAGCAACGACCAAATAGTTGCTAAATTTGTTGCTAAAAATTATTCTTCTATAATTATTTCTAATTTATAATTAGAAATAAATTAAATTTAAATTACTAAATACTCCAAAAATAACAAACATTCATATAAAATAATACTCATAGACGATTCATAATATATAAATAGAAAAAATCTAAACCACATGTTTTTGGTTTAAAATATCTAAAGAAAACTATCAAGTACTCTTAAATGAACCTACATTCATCAAAATGTTACTACACAATTTGTAGTTTCCAAAAAACATGACAATATCAAAAACTAAAGTTGCGGGAGACTGAGGGATACGATCGTCACTTGAAATTGAGGGATCAACCTCATCCACATTAGTAGTAGGAGGCACTATGGATGTCACAAGCGATGGGTTGCCAGAGGGATCAATAATCGCTGCTTGCACCTGCTCAACAATAATAGGAATAAGATGACTAGTAAGTGTAGGCATCATTTGCTTTACAACCCAATGGTGTCTACTCCAACTCCCATTCAAATTGAACTGTGAAAGAACCTGCAAGCACTCACACTATGATCGAAAGAACCCAGCCTACTCAACATGATAATCAGGAGCTGCAAAAAGGTACAATCGAAGAACAACAAATTCAAGACAATAAAAAGAAATCAGGTAAGCCCTTTCCTAACACTAACGGTGATGATGCTTACACTAACAGTGAAGATCATTTACACAATGGTTTAAATGAACCAATTAGCAAGAATGTTACTCCTTTGCAAAATGCACATAAGCATGCCCATGGGGAGATTGTGATTTTATCTGATAACATAAAATTCTCAGTTGACAAATACTAGGACCCAACATCAAATGCACAAGAACAGCCCAGGGCAATCAAAATCACCAACAGCCTCCTCAAAATAATACCAAGAAGGACTTTTTGTTGAATCCATTTTCCTTTAACAGAAAGTTAACTCATTCCCTGAACTATTCCCCTATACGATTATTCAATCATATGCTGCTCGTCTAAGGCACAATCAGTCCAAAAATGATATTCCTATTGAGTTTATTATCCCTGTTAACACCACTAAACAAGGACTGCCAGTAGTGGTATTTGAGAAAGATGATTACATGGTCAGGATGGCAGCCAAATGTAAGTTTACTCTTGTTGGATAATGAATTACACCTAAATTACACTAAAATTGTACCAAAAAAAGCCTTAAACAACACCTAAATTACACTGAAGCAGCATCAGATTCACTTTAAAACATGACTGAAATTGCACCAAAAACAACTGAACTAGAGTCACACTAAAACAGCAGTAGGATCGCACTAAAACAACACTAAAATTGCAATGGAAAAACATTAAAACAACACCTGCATTATACCAAAACAACAGCAACAAATACGCTCTAAAACATGACTAGAATTGCACAAAAACAACTACACTAGAGTCACACTAAAACAACAGTAGGATCACACTAAAACAACACTAAAATTACAGCGAAAAAACATTAAAACAACACCTGCATTATACCAAACAGCAACAACAAATACGCTCTAAAACAAGACTAGAATTGCACATTTTGAAAGATTTGGAAATGAAATTAGAGAATGTTTTAGAAAGTTCCAACCTGTGTAAAGTTGAAGAGGTTATTAGGAGGGTTATCATAAATCAAAAATAATATTAGTATCTGACATTATATTTATAAGTGCTAACAGAACGAATAATCATATTACTGATAAGCTAGCAGTAAAATAGGCAGAAAAATAAGCTTGCAGTTATAAACTGATTTTCAGATCACACATGATCTGGAAATTTTTGACTTGGAATTCTACCCAGCAGTTATAAACTGATTGAGTTCATAAACATTCCAATAGAAGCAACACAAAATAATTCTCCGCACGTCACTACAACTCTTGACAAAAATCCTATATGTACACCTATAGATTGAGTCTAAAAGGATATAATTTTGCATCAGCTACCTGTAGCAAATCATATAATTTTTGGACTCTAGATTAGGATCTTCTTCCATTGAAGGTTCACAAGGATGAGACGACTCGAGTTCAATATTTCTAAAAGATTGCCAACTCGAACCTTGGGGAAAGTTAGGACCAGCTGCATCAAAAATCATTTGTCGGTATGGATAATCATATCCTGATTCGGGTTGAGCAACACCATACAAATCCTGCTATGAAGAAATCTCACCGATCACATATTTTTCCCCTTGATGCTTCCAAACAAAGAGAAAATGGTCTAAAACCCCCTCAATCTATATTCGAAATCTCAACTACACACTCCAACTTCACGGGTGTCCTATCACCCCCTTAAACTATTTTAAAGCTAAATTATTTGCTAAACATTTTAAAAGTGGAATATATACCCCCTTAAAATGTCACACCCAAATTTGGGTTAGGCAGTGACATGCACGCGCCCCTAGCACCTATTACATATTATTTTTTAATGAAAAAATAAATTATTATTCTTTTTCTTTATTCTATTTTTGTTTTATAGTTTTTTGCTTTTCTTTTAGACCTTTTCTTCTTTTCTTTGACATCTGAAACGTAGTGTGCCATTAAAGTGAAATTGTAAGTTTCATTTGGGACCTTTAAGATTTTTCCTTTTCTTAATCTTCGTTTGAATTATATTTTCCGATAAATCTCAACTTTCATATACGAATTTTTCAATTTGAAGCATTTGGACCCTTCTCAAAATTATTTTGTGAGTTTCATGTCATTAGATATTGACCGACTTTAAAAATTTCAATTTCTTAATCTGGGTGAAAACAATTTCACCAAAGATATTTCATCCACAAATCAAAAAAAATAGTGGAGCTGTAAAACTTGTACATGCATATGGTCTTATTTTTCCGGCGGAAATTGATAATTTAATCAATCTTGGACATGTAGATCTGCATTTTATGGATTTTCTCCGATAAGAACATTGGCCGAATTTAAAAAATTGAAAGATCTAAAGTATATTTGGACGAGAGATACAAATTTAATCGGTGAAATCCTTGAAAGTTTTGAGAAATTTCAAAGTGTTGAACATATTGATTTGGCTTACAACAATCTGAAATGAGAAATTTCATTTGGGTTGTTTATATTGATGAATTTGAAGATGATGTTTTTGGGTATGATCTAAACTTGAGTTTCTTCAATTTTGCGCGTTTTTGCTTCTTGTAATCGAAATAGTGAAAATTTAGTTGTAAAAGGGTCTAGCTTGATGTGTTATTTATTTCATTTTCTCAACCGGGTTTGTTTATATTGTTCCTTTAGTGTTGTTTGCTCAGACTTATGAACATTTAACTATGAAAAAAATATTAATTTCTAATTTGATTCCATGTTAATTGTAATTTTCACAATGAAGTTGATTTAAAAAAAAATAAAAAATGAAATAGCATTAGTGGTAGCTGAAAGGTGAGGTGAGTCAATTCTATTTTCCGACAACTTAAATCCGATAAAGTGTTGAAGAAGAAGAAAAAAACGAAAATAAAAATAAAAATAAAACACATTAGAGTAAAAGGTAGCATTAATAAATTTAGAAAATCAAAAAGTTAATATGAAAAAGGGAATTCTTTTAAAGTTAAAGTTTTAATAAATAAAAAATTGCCTCTCACTCTCTTTGAGAAAGTGAACTACACTTTCTTTGCCACCTCAGCATTAGGGAGCAAATAATTTAGCTTTAAAATAGTTTAAGGGGGTGATAGGACACCCGTGAAGTTGAAGTGTGTAGTTGAGATTTCGGATATAGATTGAGGGGGTTTTAGACCATTTTCTCTCCAAACAAAATAGTTATCAACAAATCCAGACTTATAAAGGTAATGTTTAATAATTTCAACATCCATGAACTTAAAGTTGTGACATTTTTTACATGGACATCTAACTTTGTTACCGCTCATACGATTCTGTTGCGAACATGCAAATTGGATAAATTTATCCACTCCAATTATGAAATTAGAATTAATAGCCCCTCATCCATCCAACCTCTCATACATCCAACCACGCTCTAGATTATTCATGTTCCTAATAATGTTTAAATTTACAAAGTAGTGAGTAACAAGCAAAAACTTATTTACAAGAAGGTACTCTCATTCATATTTATCAAATTCTGACAAAATATGCATATTGACAAAACAAGAACATTTTCTAAAGTTGTTCATTAGGCAGACTTAAAAAAAGCTTACGAGCTACTAAAACAATTAGTGATTATAGTAAACTTACATAACAGTTACTAAAGTATTCTAATTTTAGTCAACTTATAGAACAATTAAAGCATTCTAATTTTAAGCACCCACTATTAGATTCAGTAAAGTAAATGCCTTGGGACTTAATTCTTAAGCTAAAGCAGAGATAGAAATGAAGATCAAGACTTACTTCGAGTGAATATCAACCAAATCTTGATGCTGAGTCAACCCGGTGGCGCATCAACGTCTTGAGTGAGTGAGAGCCTTGATGTATGGCAGCAAATACCTGCAGCATTACACATTAAATTGTCTTGGTAATTACAGCAGCAAATACCTGCAACATTTAAACAGTATATAATTTTATTTCTCAAATTTAATTGGCGAATTAAGAACATGTAAAGGCCTCCTACCAGATGCTATTACAAACTTCACCCTGTTCACTTAATCAGGCAGCACATTGATGAAATGCAAAGAATTTTACTTCATATAGCCTCTTCCATCATGAGGACTAGAGGTTCATTTAGTTGAGTTAGCTTGCACGTGTTAGAATATATTATTAACTGCGTGTTCAGTAAATCAAATAGCTCCCAAGCTTGTAAGCTTGTGACACCATGAGAAAACAAAATAGTGTCAACTTCTAAACACTTGGCAGAGAAGCAAGACATTGATGAACATAAACTGAAAAGGCAATGATGTTTTGATTTTCTGGCAGGTAACCAGAATTAATTTCAGACAATTCTACAACTGATAATGTCGGCTTCTAGGAGTTGTCAACTTTAATTGAAGCTTATTTCAACATGGAACATTAGATTATCCAATATCGTTTATAAATGCACTCTAAGAACTTCCTTATTTCAACAGAATATTGAGGCTTGTTTTAGCACTTTGAGAAATACTTTATTTCATTTATATTACGTGTTATTAAAGCTTCACATCACTTATTTCAGCAACAACTCATTTTACCACATCTAGCCTAGACTTTATAGTGTATAAACTGATCATTCTCTCCTTGAACATAAAAATTTGATGATTATTAAATGTCTAATCTAATATTTTTGGTTTAGATAGAGAGGCTATTTTAATAAACTCTCGGAGGAAACAATTATTTTTCTTTCTAAGCTCCTTTAATACATATTCATAACTGACAAGAAAGAGTTTGAACCATAGTATCATTCCTTCAATTTACAACAAGAAAAAGCACCAGAAAGTCCACTCTTTCAAACAAATGCTTATTTAGCGGTACAGATCATCAATATAAACCATAAAACAAGTCAAGTTTAATTATAATGCGTGACATTACGTTTAACCCAATCTTTAGCTCTATCATAATAATTCATAGCAGAAAGCTGATCATTAGGAATAACAATCATAACTTCCAGATCACTACCAGCAGGAGTACTCATAGTACATTTCAAGTGAGAAAAACATAAAGAACCACTTTAGAATATCAATCGAAAAAACAAAAAGAAGTTATATATCACACAAGTTCAAAAGATCCTAAATCAGAATACCAAAATCAACCAGAAGCAGCTTTTTAACACTAGATTTAATATTACACTAACATTATTTATCACCAAAAACTGAACCCAAAGAAAAGTATAAACAGAAAATTTATATCAACACATTTTTCTGAAAAAAAGAAAGATATTGTGCAGGTGAGAAAAAGAGAGATACCTTTTACAGAGAGAATGAGTCGGTAGTGAGTAGTCACAGCAATAAAAGTTACCTGCAGTAGAAAACTAAAACATATCAGTGTGAAATCAATGTAAAATGCATGTACCTAACTCTAGATGCTTGCTTGAACCCTAACACCTATTTTCAAAAAACTTTACTTCTAAAAAAACCTCTATTTTCAGAACATTCAAATTTCTAGAGAAATTACCAATCTTACTTCAAGCTAAACGAAATGGAAAGAGTTCATAGTTAAAATATCATATTTTCATAACACCCAAACAACTAAAATCTCTATTTTTAGTGGTCGAGTGAAACAATTCCTAGTTAGGGTTCATATTTTGTAGCTGGAAAACAATGGTATGTCGAGTTGAAACTAGAAAACAATAGCATGTCGAGTTAATCTGATATCCTAATGTAGGAATCTGACCGAAATTCCTAGTGGGGGTTCCTATATTTTAGAGAGAAAGAGTTGAAAGTCGTCAAAATTGAAGCTGGCCTAGATGTTGAAATACTGCAAATTGGAGCTAGGATTTTGATTTTACAACTGGTTCTTGCTAAACCCATCTTGGGAAATTGATTCCCCTTGATAACTGAACCAACAAATCCATTTGGCGAAACTGAAGCTTTGAAATCTAAATGGAGTTTGAGCGCTTACCTTTCTAGACAGAGACTTGCTTCAGAGCTTCGAGATGGAGACTTGCTTCAAAGCTTCGAGTGTTACCACCTTCGAGATGGAGTTTGAAATCAAAATGGAGTTTCAGAGATGGAGGCATGGAGTTTCAGAGCTTCATCTCTGAAATGTTAAGAGAGTGTGAGTGTGAGTGTGAATATTTTGTGCCCTAAGAATGTATCACTTTAAAAAAATTGCAACGGAATTAGTGACGGATTATAACATCCGTCACTTTTAAATAAATATATATATTCAGAAAATATTATGTTGACGGATATTTTCGTCACTATATAATACAAATTTTATAAAAGTATATATAAAAGTTTAGCGACCTTTTTTCCGTCGCTAATTCCGTCACCAAATATTAATTGAATTTGTCACCCTTATTTTGTTACTAAATCCATAGGGAAAATTAGGCGCCAAAATTTTGCGCTAATAATATATTAGCGACGAATTAAATATTCCGTTGTAAATTCATCGCTATATTATAAATCAAAAAATCAATTGTTAATTTTCGCAACAAAATGGTAATTCCGTCGTTATATAGTGACGGAATATAGTTCGTCGCTAATATCCCTCACTAAACGCTGTTTTTTTAATAGTGATATAGCTTTAAACTCTTGATCACAATTGGGGGGAGGAGACTCGAGAGAGAGCGAGGAAGATTTTAACCATATATAACATGAATCTTTAACCTAAGGGTAAGTACCTCGGCTGAAAGAAGTGTATATTTTGTTGCATATATACTTCCCTTATTGTATGCTTGTATATGAATTTTCTATGAAGAGTACACTTAATATACAAAGCGACAATCTATCTATCTGTTCATATGCCTGCATTTTCTGCATATAGTTTTATTAGGTTACTGTCATCTCTGTAGTTTACAAAGTGGAGGTCTACACTTTCAGGTTCATTGTAGAATATGCATATTGAACTATTCGAAAGTTAATTTGATTAGTTGACAAGTTGAAATCTATCCACGGTTGTTGCTGCACCTTCGATATTGGAAGAAAATTTGGTCATCCAAGATTGCACAAAAGCTGTTTGTAACTGTTGATAAACTGGGAACTGACACCTATATATTGCGAATGAACACTGCAGAATCCAACCTTTCTTCTAAAGTTTCAGTAAGTTGCTAAACACCAATTTCTCTTAGATTTTTTAATGCATGGCTGTGAAAAAAACAATCTGACCAACTGAGAGTTTTAATTAGTTCCTCGAACTAGAAATTAGTTAGTGGGTGACTACCATTTTGTGTTAATGTTGTACTTCATAATTTAAAGGGTTATTTATTATAAAAAGCTAAATTAAGGGTGGTTCATTCTCTCAAAATCAATGTGGTAGCTACTATTATGAGCCAATTTTGGTTAAACCCGATTTGTGGTTTGGCTTGTGCCTGGTTACTGTCATGGGACTAATAATTCTAAACTGAAGTGTATGAATTGAATTTGGGGTTGAAGTACTGTTAAACATGATGTTCTGACCAAATTTTGAAAACCTGTTGTGGTGATAATTATTTCAGTTAAACTGAGATTGAGTTTCGAATCTTGTTTGCTTAATATTGAAAGATTTTTCAATCATTTGCGGGAAAGGTCCCTCCAATGCTACTACATATGTCATAGTTTTCACTCTTTGTCCCTCATCTTTGGTGTTGAGTTATTTTGTAAGTTGGTTCAGGTTGGACAACTTGTAGGAGTATTTTTGAATCTATTAATGAAAGTGAAGAAAGAAAGATGTATATGACCTTTTTGTATTTGGTTTCCATCGAAACTGGTCTACATATTAAAAGTATAAGCTAAATTAATTAGCTAATGTGGATCACTAGTGAATTAGAAGACGTGTTAACTTTTACCTTTCAGTAAATTTTGTTAGAATATTCTTAGATTGCATACGAGTGACCCTTTCACTCTTAAGTGTCACACCCCAAATCTGGATGTGATGGCACGTGTCCATTTCCCACCGGACACGTCAGCCTAACTCAGATTTGGGGTGTGACAAAATGGTATCAGAGCCCCAGGTTCATAAGTCTTACGTGTACAAGCCAAGTCTAAGTAGCGTCTCGAGGATCGGTACGGAGACGTCTGTACTTATCTTCGAGAGGCTATGGAGACTTTTAGGAAAGATCTTTATTACTTGATTCTCTATCGTGCGTCCTTGGTCCGATCTAATTCTTATCACTTCACTCTGTTCTCTCTCTCATTGTAATGACTCGTGATTGGTCCTGCGTGGGTGCGAGTTTAGGAGTCATCGCGTGATTTTAGTGTTAAATCTGGTTTTGATGCAGAGGTGATAGACTTGTGGAAAGGAAGTGTGATCAGACATGGAATTCTCTTCGAGACGAGTGAGTAAGGTTGTGACCAAGGGATGTGTTTTGAGTTTATGGTATTGGAAGATGAACATTTATTAAGAGACTTCAGGAACGTCTTAGTTCTCCGGTCATTTATTCAACAACGAGAATAGTGCTTGTGTGACTTATACGACGGAAGTGGCTAGACAATGAAGAATGGTGTAAGTAAGAGAATGACTATGTTGAGAGTGCTGCGACTTTGGAAACTACAGTTTGTGAAGTTCGTCATAAGGGAATGAATTGCTAGTAAATTATGATGATGAAGTTGCACCAACCAAAATCAGAAGTTCTACGGTGGTTTTATAGTGTGGGTGTATATCATTACAGGGTCATTGTA
>NC_064292.1:11783365-11870052 GCF_019186545.1 Solanum stenotomum | reverse complement strand
ACTTGATTCTCTATCGTGCGTCCTTGGTCCGATCTAATTCTTATCACTTCACTCTGTTCTCTCTCTCATTGTAATGACTCGTGGTTGGTCCTGCGTGGGTGCGAGTTAAGGAGTCATCGCGTGATTTTAGTGTTAAATCTGGTTTTGATGCGGAGGTGATAGACTTGTGGAAAGGAAGTGTGATCAGACATGGAATTCTCTTCGAGACGAGTGAGTAAGGTTGTGACCAAGGGATGTGTTTTGAGTTTATGGTATTGGAAGATGAACATTTATTAAGAGACTTCAGGAACGTCTTAGTTCTCCGGTCATTTATTCAACAACGAGAATAGTGCTTGTGTGACTTATACGACGGAAGTGGCTAGACAATGAAGAATGGTGTAAGTAAGAGAATGACTATGTTGAGAGTGCTGCGACTTTGGAAACTACAGTTTGTGAAATTTGTCATAAGGGAATGAATTGCGTAGTAAATTATGATGATGAAGTTGCACCAACCAAAATCAGAAGTTCTACGGTGGTTTTATAGTGTGGGTGTATATCATTACAGGGTCATTGTACGGCGACTACGATGGTACTCGTGTTATCTTGGTTAGGGTTATGGGCTATGTTATTTCTGTCATCAATCGGGCTTACAAAATTGTGCATATCATTTTCGGCCGGAGACTGAAGTGCTTTGGTAATGTTTTGCAACTATTTAATGAGTGTAAATGAACAGGTTGTTTGAGTACGACCTTCTCAATGGATATGATGTCTTCTAGTGGTGAATTTTGCGGTTGTTCATGATTTGGTACTAATGATATATGGAAGCGGAGAAATCTGAGTTGTCAGTTGTTTCATCTAATCGGGTCAGAAGGTTGATGTTGCATTCTCGATTGAGAAATCAAGCGGTTGCTACTATGAACGCTTGAGTTAAGCATTAATTATAAGGAAAGTTATAGTGGTGGATTGAGTGAATTGATCCTGTCTTGTTTCTAGGACAAGGTACGACCCTTGGGTGGTCATGATTATATTGGGAACTAATGACTTCATGATGAGTCAAAAGAAATGGGCAACAATAAGTCATGGATGAAGAAAGTTTTAAAGAGTATACTCGTGTAAAGGCAATTAAGGATTTTAGCGAGAAGGTACGATTAGAAAGGAATCGGGTTGGTTTTGTCAAGATGTGGGTTGGTAAGGTAAGAGATGATTGGTTGTATCAACTTTTTAGCCATTGGAAGGACTTTTTGCATGGTTTGAGTTGTAGCAGTTAAATACTTGTGATTGTAGAAGAGTTCGATGAAGTTTCATTTGAGAAGTTTGACTTAAGGTAAAAGGTAATATGCGGTGGATGTTTGGCCAAGAAACTATAATGATAAATGATTTACGGGAAGAACAAGAGTCTTGTGCGATGGATATAAGTTGAGAGATGTGAAGGAATTAGACATCACATGTGGATCCTTAGTTTGAAGTTGAGGATTGTGTAAATTTTTGCTTTTATGTTATATATGACAATGCAAGGTGGACTGGTTCAGCACAAATGTATGATGTTATCAGCTACTTTCTGAACACTTGGTATTGGTGTTGGTGGTAAACGTTGATGTATGAGGAATTCTGCAGTTTTTGAATTGGTTTGAATTGTTCAACTTATGGTAGGTGGCTTACGAGTGTCCAACCGGAAGGACTTATAGCTCTACATAGTTATTGAGGACTTTGAACTTGGTTGATAACTCTATTTATGGAATTATCCAGACTGTTGTAACGCGTTACATAGATCTTTGATGGTAAATAAAGGTTGTGTGCTCATCGTATACGGAATTATTGGAGTGACCAAGAACTGCTTCAAGTTTCGGCATGAGATATATGATGGTTTGAATAATAGTTGAAGCTGGGTAAGTAAAGGATCGTGTGCAATCGATATTGGTCGTGATTCAATAGTTCTATCTCAATGAAAAGGTACTATGACATTTAGAACTTGGATTATTAGCGATTGGGTGAGACCCATATCGATCGTGGAATGCTTCAATGGAATGAGAAAGGACCATAATTCAAAATTTTGGAAGCAACGATGTGTTTCTAAGAATGACTGGATACTAGTGGCCGTCTGAGGGTAAAGTAACTGGCCGGTGTGACTATGATGTTTTGGTAGTATTGATATTGTTGGCTCTAATGGATTATTGTAAAGAGTATGAGAAAATGGATAAATTGAGTATGTCTATGATTGTTATGAGGCCGGACTGGCTGATTGTGAAATCAGACGAATGGGAAGGTGTGTTATGGACATCGTGGAAGGGATATCTTGGGTTGTTCAATTTCGGTTTTGTATATTCTTATCTGACCACCTACCTCATTTTAGACATGGTTTTGAATTATGATTCTCTGTCTATGTTCAGACGTGTTTTTACTTTTGTGGGTGGATGTCTAGTGGTGAATCAGATGGACCGATTCATGCTCTCTTGGCAGAATAGAATACTTGTGTGGGTGGGCCGATTCAGAGATAGTGGGTTCGATGTGGTATTGGGGTGGTGGAAGGTTTTCGGAAGTTCTACAAGTGTCATCTTGCTTTTGGAAAGGTATAGAGAGGCTACCGTATGTGGCTATAGTTTTTGGCTATTTTGGTATTTTATCTTGCCCCTGTATGCATAGTTCAGCTAGGTGTGGTTCGATGCTTAGGTGGCCCGTGGGCCTAGTTCTTCCGTTGCTGGAGTTGTCTACTATTACGGATCCTACTTCAGTGTTTTAGTGGCATCCTTAGAGGTTTTATATGCTTGGATGGGTCGATCATCAGTTGAATACTTGATCATTTCTATCTGTGGGTTAGATAAGCGTGATTATTCCAAGATGGGTGCTCGATGGATATGCATCAGATTAGTATGACTCAAACTTGTGGAAATGTGGTAATGAGAATGAAATTTTTTCTAGAGTCGGTGATGGTTCGTGTGTTGTGAGAGCTTGGTGACTGATTTAGATTCATCCTTGAATTTTCTGTGGTTATTGATTCCGAAATTTCTCTCGTGGTTACCTAATTAGGGGTTTGTCATGGTAAATATGTTGTGGTTTTGAGATCTTAGATTCAGATTCAGTCTTTGAGTTATTCGGTGGTTTGAAATAACCCTTTGAGGGTTAAGTTGTCAAGATTGAATTGGGAATCCTTATATGGATTTTTGGGATAAGGTTTAAGAATGGGTTCGTTTGGAGTAGTAATTATTGAGTTCGAAAATTTCACCTCGGGGTTGATAGCGTCGAGTATTTTTGCCTTCTTCTACTTTATGTTCGAGGACGAACATGGATTTTAGTGGTGAATAATGTAATGACCCTAAAGGTCATTTTTGGAAATTTTCATAAAATGACCGTTTTAACCCTCCCGATAGTTGCCCCGAGTCGTAATTGTTGTATTTTCGAAGTTGGTTTGAAGGAAAATTGATGAAAAGTTGAGTTTTTGGAAAGTTGAGTTTTTAAGAGTTAAAGTTTGGTTAAAAGTGCTATTTCGAGTCATTTCGAGTTTTGAGACTTGAATCAAATTTCCGTCGATTCCAACAGTTTTAGAATGTCGAAACGGGTCTATGAGAATTTACGGAGTCGAATTAGGAGTTAAAACGAAGATTTGAGGTCCTAAGTTGCAAAAATTATGAAATTTTGATCAAGAGTTGACTTTGGTCAACAAACGAGGTTCCGGTGCTCGAAATGGAATTCCGAGGGCACCGTTGGATTCAGGGGGTGATTCTAAGTCTAGAATGAGTCTTGGTTGAATTTTTAGAGGCCCCGAGTGCGTTTCGAGTTTTTGAGCCTAAAGTTAGTTTCTTGACGCCTTATCGGATACCGGGTCAAGGAGACCTCGAATTCAAATTCCGACGATTTCATTGAGTCCGAAATGTCATTTTCAAGCTAGTAGCATATTTGGTTTGTGTTCGGGAAGTGCCAAATGAGTTTTGGGTGAGCTTTTAAGCTTCTTGGATGCTTTGACACTATTTCAGCAAATTGTGGCAACTAAAGGGTTCATTATTAGTTTTAAAGGTCGAAAAATTATTCCGAAGGTTCTGAAATTTTGAGCATGAATTATAGGACTTATCTGCAAATTTTGGTGCATTTTCGCTAACCCGAGATTGGACTTTTATCGCAAATAAGAAATAATTGTTTACCGAGTAGAAATGATATTTGACTGGGCAAACGAGCATGAAATTGAGCTCCGATTGAACGAGCAGGTCCGTATCATTATTTAAGACATTTACAAAAAAGAATCGGGTCATTTCACTATCGTATGAGGAAATTACGGCCTTTTTAGTGAAAGATTAACTGCTGTTTTTCTGGTGCATAACAGCCATGTACTGTTATAAAAATCTCAGACTGTGTTCATTTGGTATTTTGAGCATATCGGGAGTTCTAGAGATCGGAATGGAGTGATTCTTACGGGTTTCTTCTTGAATTAATATGAGGGTTAGTATTCAATCTTCAATTCGACATTTTCTCATAATTTCTTTATCTGGTTTTTTTTCCTATCCGTAAATCTCTTGGGAAAAATTGGGGTTTTATCGATTTGGACTCCCTTTTTGATGAAAAAGGTATATTTACGATCCTTATGTTATGGGTAAACTGATTTTAACATAAAATTATTGATTCATCGATTATTTTCATCATATTAACCGCGTACAATTTGGACTTTCCCGGTAAAGTTAAAGTTTGATAAATTGAGAATTTCAAGGTCGATCTTAACTCCGTTTTTGATGAAATTTCATATTTGAACTTATCTAAGCATGGGTAAGATGTTTTTCAAGAGATATTTCATTTTCGAGTCGGGGTTTCGGATCCGAATATTTTAGGCTTCTTCAAGAACGTGGATTTTCCTTCAAATTGAGTTTGTGAATTGATTTCAACTCCGTTTTCAAATTGGTTTTCACCATTAGCTTCCAAATACTTTAAGGATCATTTTACATCAAAAATTTCCAGATTTGGGTATCGTTTTCCGGTATGAGACTTTTGGACCGTTTTGCCCTTTTTCCCTAAATTTCTTGATTTTGGTGTCATTGGACTCGAATTGTGATTGTGAATAATTGTTTGAATAGATTATCGTGATCCGGATTATACTCGGAAAGGAAAGGCTCAAGTCAAGTAACTTTTGGAGTTCGTTTTAAGGCAAGTGGCTTCCAAACTTTGTAAAACTCTTAGACTACGCATGACTACTTTCCTAATTGTGTTGGGGAGTAATGGGGATTGAGGATGGGTTTTATTTGTTGATTGAAATTGTTGTAAATGAAAGATGGGGAATAAAACGAGCTAAATGTGTTATATGTGACTTGAATTTGTTGAATAAGTCATGTGATAACTGATATTGAGGGGATAGAAGAGCATGAGTAGGCTATGATTGATACAGACATTGATGTTGAGACAGATGATGTGTAATACTATGATGTGGTCGTGATATGGTTGTGATTGAGACAGGTGATGTGTAATACTATGATGTGGTCGTGATATGGTTGTGATTGAGACAGGTGATGTGTAATACTATGATGTGGTCGTGATATGGTTGTGATTGAGACAGGTGATGTGTAATACTATGATGTGGTCGTGATATGGTTGTGATTGAGACAGGTGATGTGTAATACTATGATGTGGTCGTGATATGGTTGTGATTGAGACAGGTGATGTGTAATACTATGATGTGGTCGTGATATGGTTGTGATTGAGACAGGTGATGTGTAATACTATGATGTGGTCGTGATATGGTTGTGATTGAGACAGATGATGTGTAATACTATGATGTGATCGTGATATGATTGTGATTGATGACATGTGCATATTCATTATTCATCCCATGTGTGAACTATCTGTTGCATGAGTTCTGAGACACTGATATGAGGATGGATGGATATGAGACACAGTTGAGACTAGCTCCGGCTAGAGATATATGAGATGGACTAGCTCCGGCTAGCGATTTGGATGCCGATGGGATCTGGTTCCGGCGGTGATACATGGTCCATGTGTGGCCCCCATGGGTTCTGATTTGAGTATTCAGCGCGGACTGATTACGTCAACAGATGTGTATCGTAGGACAGACATGCATCACGACTACATGACATCATTATTGCATTTTGCATCGCATTTGCCTTATCTTTGTCTGTGATGTGTGGATTGTATCGGTTTACCTTTCTTATGTGGAATTTGATCTACTTGCTCTTATATGTTGATCTGAGGTTGATGAGGATATACTATTGGTTCTGGCTGTTGAATATGATATGTTTAGTATAGGTTGGTTGGTTTGCTGCTAGATTGAAGTTTCGGTGGTTCGGTTGGGATTGAAAGGAGTTGTTTGTAGCTGCTAGTTTTGCTTAGTTTAGAGTTACTTGCGAGTACCTGTGGTTTTCGGTACTCACCCTTGCTTCTACACAATTGTGTAGGTTGACAGCTTTCTCTCAGATTCGGCTTAGTATTTTCTTTAGCAGATTGAGCTTCGGGACATACTGAGAGGTAGCGGTTCATTCCAGACCCTTGAGTTATCTTTACTTTCAGTTTTGTCCTATTCGAGAACTATACTCTGAGACTTGTATATTTTTATTCGAACTCTGTATTTAGAGGTTTGTACATGTGACAACCAAATTCTGGGTAGTGTTGAGTCTTAATTAAAGTCTTCCGCTTATTTATTAACTTTTATTCTCGTATTTCTACTTCTCTATTGTTATGGTTGGGTTAGGCTGACGTGTCCGGTGGGAAATGGACATGTGCCATCACATCTGGATTTGGGGTGTGACATTAAGTTTCAGATATTGGCAAAGTGCCAATCGAGAATCATAACTCTCCTTGGAATTATGAAGGGATGTTAAGCTTGTTAATCTTCATCTATCCTTTCGGTGAGTGGTTTAGACATTCGAGTATCACATGTATGTTGTACATTAACAACGAAAATGAAAATGCAAAAATTATGTGTGGTTCACATATTTTATTCAACTAACTAGTTTTTGACAACGTATTTAAAATTGTGTTATCAAATAGAAAATGTTTAAATCAACAATATTAATTTTACCAATTTTCATGTATTAAATAAAATACATAAAAAAGGGATTGAGCATTTTGCATCAAACAAGAAATATGTGAGATTAATTAAGATAATATAGTCTCTTAACTTTGTGTGCGTCTTTTTTATGATCTAAATATCATTGATAACCTTTTATTGCCATGAATGGATAAAAAAATCATGCACGCTTATTGACAAGATTGCCTATTTTATTTTAATGAGAAATCGAGCGTAAAATATGTGTATTATTTAAGTATAGTTCTAGAAGGCTAATGAAAGAATACATGAAGATACACTTTCAAAAATTTACAAGATAAAAAGCAATTACATCTAATATATATAAGTGACAGATAAAAAATTAACACACTTGACTTCATACATACATCTATTCCAAAAGCTCATAATAATAGCTGAAAGATCACGACACTACAATGAGTTCATTAGAAATGTAAAAGAAATTATAAATAAAAAAGAATAATCTTCCTAATGGAGAACCGAAAGAGATATGAGGACTTAGGCATATCTAAAAAAAAGTTTTCAAGTTCTTCTCCCATGGATTCTATTTACTCCTTTATACAATTTCTTGGATAATTTTTTTGATTATCCTCTTCTCAAGTTGAATGACAGTTTCTTTCATTTTTTCAATAGTTACCATTCAGTTCTTAAATAGTAGTGAAAATGTCTGTTCAAATTCTATTTTCAGTTCTAAATAATAGTCTTTTAATATATAGATGGGAAGATAAAAAATTCAAATCATAATTAGACTAAGTAAGATAATTAACATTGCCACTAATTACTGCTCTAAACATGGAATCTAGTCTAGTTTGAATGAATAAGAAGATGAAAAATATAAAATCAGTGGCATTAATCGGGTAAATGAGGGGTGGGGGGCTTTTCATATACCAGTAATTATTCTAGGCTATACATACATGTACAATCTTTATTATGATATTATCTAAAATATATCTTTTCACATTCCAAATATTTAATTATTTGCTTAGTCCTTTGAGTTCCTTTTTCTTCTGTTAATATAAGAAAAAACTGCACACCTTTAGAAAATGTGGAGCATTAAATTTAGGGGTGTACATGACCGGATTGGTTTGGGTTTTTCAAATATCAAACCAAACCATTTGTGTCGGATTTTTAAATTTATAAACCAAACCAAACCAATAAAATTCGGGTTTTTTGATTTTTCGGGTTTTTCCGGTAAAGTATTCATACACAACATATAATTTACTTGTACTTCAAATATTTCTTTAGTCCTACTAAAATATAACTATCTAAGATGTTTCTTAAAAATATAACACAATATGATATGATTAATGACACTAAAATATCCAACAAAAATAATAATAATGAAATCGCGTAAAACAAATATTACAAATTAACAAGTCATAATGAAAATGATCATAATTTAAAAGTATTAAATCATGCTAAAATTAAGTTTAATAAGTATTAGTTACATGACTAAATATTAAAGAAAATTAAAATTATATTATGTATTTTAATTGTCTAAACCAATGTAAAACTAAAGAGAACAAATATTCAATATTATTGTCATTCTTAGTTTTGAATTGATTTTCTTTTTGCATAGTATTAATTTGATTTTGATTTAAGTTTTATTATAATTACCAACATCTGTGAACTATAATCTTTATTGACCCATTTATAATTCTAAGTTTCAAACTTGAAATAATATATTAAAAGATAAAAACTTTGGAAAAGTATAAGAAATATTTAAAAATTATATCAAAGTAAATATTTTTATGTATAAAATAAAATTTTAAAATTATATATGTAAATTTTGGTTGGTTTGGTCTCGGGTTGGTTTTTTTAGTTAAAACCAAACCAACCCAAATATAGTTGGGTTTTTTTTTTTTCAAAACCAAACCAAGTCAAACCAAACCACTAGTCGGATTTCTTTTTGGATTGATTCGATTTGCAGTTTGATTCGGTTCTCGGTTCGATTTTGTACACCCCTAGGCCATTAATATAGAAATGCAAGAAAACCTAGAAATAGGGTTGTTAAATTTCTTATGTAATCTCTCTAAAACGTGTAATTAAGTCTTCAAACTTTTAAAATTTTCCTATAAACCCTTGAGGTAATTTTAATTTTGCTATTTACTATTAAATTGATTAGATGTTTGCTTATTAACTCACCCTAGAACATGTATTTAGTCTTAGTTAATTTAAATTTTACTATTTATTATTTAATTAATTAAATATTTGATTTAGTGTAGGGGTAAAATGATAATCTAATTTTTCACTTTTGAAGCTTCCCACTTATAATAATATATGATCAACAGACTCAAAACAAGAATTTCGAGACTTCTAATACCTTTTACATGGCTTATTCATTTGTTGGATAAAATTAATGAATATTTTCATTTACTTTTATTTACAGGATAGAGAGCTCAAGAATTCTTAAAAGCAATAGTGTTCATAACAACAATTATAGTAGGCTGAGATGAAGGTTGCAATGCAGATGTATTACGAGATCATGGAGGAGTGATGAAGAGAAGAGTTTATGACCTTGGGTCTCAAGGGAAACACATGTTATGGCCTTGGGTTCTACTTCTAATTGTGATGAAATTCACTCTCAAGCACCATATTAGTTAGCTTTGTTTGATATACTCTATTTTGTTAGTTAAAGAATGATTATGAACATTGTTGATGCTTTGGGAGATGTGTAATTTTGGATCTACTTGTTAATCTTTAGATTGTTATTATTATTATTATTATATAAAATTAGGTTCTTCTTATGCTAATTCAATATTATAACTTTTCATTTAATTGTTCTATTAAAATTTTGGATAATATATTAGAAAAAAATAATGATGATTATTTTGCAGCTAAATATAAAATAAATAATAATTTAAAAACAACATTTTAGAATATCTACGGAATATTTGAAGCTAATATTTCTAGACAAATTCAATAAATACAGTAGCGACGGATATTTTATGTATTAGCTACGAAAATGTTTTGTCGCTAACTATAGCGACAATTTGGTTTTGTCGCTAATCCATAGCAAAAGTAGCGATGAATTTCATTATTTCGTCGCTAAAGGCTTAGCTACACGCGTTTTAGTGACCGATGATAATCCGTCGCTAATCCATCGCTAAATGGCTTTAGAGACGGATTTCTATTGTTTAGCGACATATTTCGTTCATCGCTAAAATCAGATTTTTTTGGTGTATTTTCTCTAATATCTCGTACCAAACAACGTTAAATCCTCTCCTTCTCAACCACCATGATCCCCCCCCCCCCCACACACACACCCACCCACCCACTCATTTCCCATTAGGGATGACAAACGGGGTGGGGCGATTGTGTTTGTGGGGAAATCCGCGTAAATCCTCAAGGATTTCAACCCGCTTCGCTCCACATAACCCAATTTATTATTATTTTCACACCTCGCATAAACCCGTCTCGTATTATTAGTATTTGTCATTTTTTTTGGTCCTTATTTTTTTTCCGGAGCCTTTCAAGTTGAATTAAAAAAATTAAAAGACAAGTGATTCCAGATTCTTTTAGTTAATCCAAATGATTATTTTTTTTTTACAAAAGACATTCTGCAGACAAAGAGAGAAAGGAGAAAAAAATTGTTCTAATTATAATAAGATGATTTAATTTAAACTTAGCAATTCTATACCCCACAATAGATCCACATATATTTTCTAAAAAATTATTCCAACTCATGTTGCTGCATTGTCATCCCTACTTTTCATTGATTTTTATCAGGTTGTGTAGTTAAGAGGAATAGATTTCTGTAAGTTGATTGATAACAATTAAATTTTATCAATTCTTTTGGAACAACTTGTGCTGTCGTGGTCCCATGCTTTAGTACTTTTCCACTCATTATAATAACCCAACAATCAATATATAGAATAGAGCAGCACATGGTTGCAGAACAGATGTACTAACTTGCTCAATTTAAGTGTTCTAGTTTGTTTGAGCACAAATTTAAAAAAATAAAAAGATACTTTTGAAATTTATGATTAAAATAAAGATATGTGTAATTTTTCAAATTTTGTAGTAGACATTGAAAAACTTATTAAATATAGAAAGAAATACTCTTTCTAAGACATATCAAAAAAGAAAAATAAAAAACTTAAATTGAGACTGAGGATTGAGGAAGTATACAAGTTTTAAAAGATTTATTTTTGCTGAATCTTTACTTAATAATCCTATTGAGTAAAAATATTAAGCATTTGTAGCTTCTGCTAACACACTGCTACTATAGCAATTATACATGCCTATTTAATATCTCCAAAAACACGTATTAGAAATGTTAATGTGCTTCTTCAAGGAACTCTGTCACTAACATTGAGCTTCAATACCTGGTTGATAGGATAAGGGCAGTTCGATGCATAAAATATTTCGCTTTAGTATGATCCGAGAAAATTGTGCACCTCAAGCACTTAATAAAATTATTTCTATATACTTTTTTATGGCTTGAATGTATGACCTATAAGTTATATGAAGAGAAAATTTATCGTTGCTCCAACATATTCATGATACGGTAGTCTTTTTAGCACTATAAATAATGAGTTGTGTAGAAATTTATCATTTTGACCTCTTTTATATTTTAATCCCCCACTTGGGGGGTGGGGTGGGGGCTTTTACACCTACCTTTACTCTCTTGCTTTAATTATTTTGTTGTAAAAGTAATGAATGGTCCAGAAATGAGATGAAGTCTTTGTCTTCTTGTTGAGTAAGAAGTCTTGCTTTTGGAAAAGAGAAAAAGGCCAGTTTTGCTTCTTTTTTCTCTCTCTCACTGACAGGCTGTACATTGCACCAAATGACTATTAAGTGTCTTAAATAGGAATTACTTTATCTTGACAAAGTCTCAACGATAATTAGTTTTTATTTTACATGTAATTGCCAAAACAATAAGCACAAGTGCCGAAACTATTATATATTGTCTATTTATATTTTAACTTGGTAAGATTATTAAGTAAATATTAAATAAAATAAATTTATTAGAATTTACATGATATAATAAATTTTGCAATCATGTGCTTTATTTTTTATATTGACCATTGTATTCGTAAAAAAATAATTTGATATAGTTCAACTGTAATCAAACAAAATATAGGAGAAATCTATTTTATTTTATTTTTCATAATTCATTTTTAACTATTACTATTTCGAACCCAAATATCACATGACTTCATTTAATCTATGTTACTAACTTTAGGTGTCTACCGGTACCCCACTTTCTAGAATCCCCAATTACCTTCAATTATTCAATTGAGAAAGTAAAGAAGAGGCACTAGCAAACATAGAAAAGTTAGACCACTAGCAAGAGAGAAAAATCAGTGACCTTTCTTGTTTGGAAATTACTATTAGCATTCAACAGGTAAAGGTAAAGTAAAGTTATTAGTAATTGAAGATTGAAAAATTTATCCTGTCAAAATTCTTAAAAAGATCATTTTGTGTTTTGGTTTGCAGATTTCAGAAATGGAGGTAGGCTTAGCAGTTGGTGGTGCATTTCTCTCTTCAGCTTTGAATGTTCTCTTTGATAGGTTTGCTCCTGAGGGTGAGCTGCTGAAGATGTTTCAGAAGCACACGAATGGTGTTCGGCTCTTAAACAAGCTGAGAATGACTTTGCTTGGTCTTCAAGCTGTGCTAAGTGATGCAGAGAATAAGCAGGCATCAAATCAATTTGTGAGCCGGTGGCTTAATGAGCTTCGAGATGCTGTGGACACCGCTGAAAACTTAATGGAAGAGGTCAATTATGAGGCTTTGAGACTTCAGGTTGAAGGTCAGCATCAAAATCTTCCAGAAACTAGCAACCAGCAAGTAAGTGATGATTTTTTCCATAACATAAAGGAGAAGTTGGAAGACACTGTGGAAACATTGAAGGATTTGGAAAAGCAAATTGGCCACCTTAGCTTAAAGGAGCATTTTAGTTCGATGAAACAAAAAACTAGAACACCTTCAACTTCGGTTGAAGAATCTGATGTCTTTGGTAGGCACAAGGAAATAAAGGATTTGATTGACCGTTTATTGTCTGAAGATCCAAGTGGGAGAAACCTGACTGTAGTTCCTATTGTTGGAATGGCCGGCGTGGGTAAGACAACACTTACTCAAGTGGTTTACAATCATGAGAGGGTGAACGACCATTTTCGTTTGAAAGCTTGGTATTGTGTTTCTGAGGCATATGATACTTTGAGAATAACGAAAGGGTTACTTCAAGATATTGGCTCATTTGACTTGAAGATTGATGGCAATCTTAATCAGCTTAAAGTCAAATTGAAGGAAAGCCTAAAGGGAAAGAAGTTTCTTATTGTTCTGGATGATGTGTGGAATGAAAACTATGATGCGTGGACTGTCCTGAGAAAGCTTTTTGTACAAGGAGATATGGGAAGCAAGATAATTGTGACGACACGCAAGCAGGATGTTGCTAAGACGATGTGTGATGAGAAGATGGATCTTTGCGCAATCACCTTGGGGCCTCTGCCTAGAGACGACTCTTGGGCTTTATTCAAACGACATTCACTACAAAATGGGGAACATCCAGAACTTGAAGAGGTTGGGGAAAAAATTGCAGAGTACTGCAAAGGGTTGCCTTTAGCTCTAAAGACACTTGCTAGTCTTTTACGCCACAAATCAAAGGTGGATGAGTGGACAGACATTTTAAACAATGAAATATTGAAGCAGCAAATTTGTTTGAATGATGTAATACCAGCGTTGATGTTGAGCTACAATGATCTTTCTCCTAATTTGAAGGGATGTTTTGCTTTTTGTGCAATATATCCCAAAGATTATCAATTCTGCAAAGACCAAGTTATTTACATGTGGATTGCTAATGGTCTTGTAGATCATTTATGTTCAGGTAACAAAATCTTTGACGAGTTGAGATCAAGATCATTGTTTGAGAGGGTCCCAGGGTCTAAATGGAAACCGGAGAGATTCTTAATGCATGACCTTGTCAATGATTTGGCCCAAACTGTATCTTCAAAACTTTGTATTAGGTTGGAAGAGAACGAAGGATCTGATGATATGTTGAAACAAAGTCGTCACATGTCCTATTCCATGGGACAAGAAGGTGAGTTTGAGAAATTGAAACCACTCTCCAAATCAGAGCGGCTGAGGACATGGCTTCCAATCAATATCAGTTACTCATCTCAGCTAAGCAAGAGGGTATTGCATAACATACTGCTAAGACTGACATGCTTAAGGGCATTATCATTGTCTCATTACAAGATTAAGGAGGTTCCAAATGACTTGTTTATCCAATTAAAGCTCCTCAGATTTTTGGACCTTTCTTGGACACATATTGAAAAGTTGCCAGATTCTGTTTGTGTATTGTTTAACTTGCAGACACTTCTCCTGTCACATTGTGTTTATCTTGGGGAGCTACCATTGCAGATGGACAAGTTGATCAACTTGCGTCACCTCGATATTAGCAACACTTCTTTCTTGAAGATGCCGCTACATCCGAGCATGTTGAAATGTCTCCATGTGTTGGTGGGAGCCAAGTTTCTTCTAGGTGGTCATGGTGGTTTGAGAATGGAAGATTTGGGTGAAGTACATAACTTGTACGGATCTCTATCAGTTCTAGAGTTGCAAAATGTGGTTGATAAAACACAAGCTCTGAAGGCAAATATAAATGGAAAGAAAAATGTTGAGAAGTTGTCTTTGGAGTGGAGTGGAAGTAGTACTGCAGACAATTCACAAACTGAAAGAGCCATACTTGATGGGCTATGCCCATACACAAACATAAAAGAACTCCAAATCACTGGATATAGAGGGACAAGATTTTCAGATTGGCTAGCTGATCCTTCGTTTCGTAAGCTTGTAGAATTATCCCTTAGCAACTGCAAGGACTGTGATTCCTTGCCAGCACTAGGACAACTCCCTTCTTTGAAATTTCTTTCCATTAGAAAGATGCATGGAATAATAGAGGTGACGGGAGAATTCTATGGCAGTTCATCATCCAAAAAGCCTTTTAACTCTCTTGAGAAGCTTGAATTTGAAGATATGGGGGAGTGGAAGCAATGGCACATTCTAGGAATTGGCGAGTTCCCCATGCTTGAGAAGCTTTCAATTAAAAATTGTCCGAAGTTGATGGGGAAGTTACCTGAAAATCTTGGTTCTCTGAAAGAATTGAGAATTTTAGAGACACCTCTTTTTGAAGGAATGAAGCAGACTGTTGAATTATATATTGGTGATTGTAACTCTCTTAATTACCTCCTTACCTTTTAGGATACTGCCGAGTACCTTGAAGAGAATGAGGATAACTGGTTGCCATGATCCGCCAGTTGGTGAGATGAGTTATTGTTACATGTTTCTCGAGAATTTATATAACCATCATGAGCTCCATTCACTAGGTCTTTGGCACCTCACTTCGCCTCAAAATCTAGACATTTGGAATTGTCATAATCTACAATCACTTTCCGAATCAGTACTGCCCTCCTCCATCTCTGAGCTGACCATCAAGGATTGCCCTAATCTCCAATCCCTTCCAGTATAAGGGATGCCCTCTTCCCTCTCTAAACTAGTTATTTCCAACTGTCCATTGCTCACACCACTACTAGAATTTGATAAGGGCAAATACTGGCCAAATATTGCTCCAATTCCCATCATATGTATTGATGATAAATACCTGTAATGATTAAAACAATTGGTGCTCTAACAAATGTAAGTTATTCTTTTCCCTCATAAGCTTTTATTTTTGTTTACTTCACTTTACTTTTTTGTAAGTACTTCCTTTTTAAAATCTTGTTGAGCAGTGTGGAAAGTATATATGTTGGACGGTAATTAAGTCGGCTTTGAGAGAATGTTTTATTGATAATTTATAAAAATGAGTGGCTATGGCATAAGACTAATATGTTATCGAACTTTGAGAAAAGGCTCATTTATGCCATTTTCGTTTTAAGAAAAGGCTCATTCATGCTATTATTTGTTAACTAAAAATAGTTTTAATTTTGCAAAACCCTTTTTTATACGTGGTCAATAATGATTCGGCTACACCATTAATTAAATCATTTTTTAAAAGAAAAAAGGTTCAAATATGCCTTTTCTCAAAGTTCAATGGCATATTTGAGCTCCTTGCTGTTGTTTGGTGAGTTGTAAGTACAAATTTGTAAGACGTTTCGGAATTTGATATTCCTTGGTGTTATATGTGGAACTCTCTAGCATATGAATCTAGTCTTCCAGCATGACATGAAAAGTATCCTAACTTCTTTGTTATCTCAAGGTTGATGAGATGTTACTCTTGTAAGTCCAGAAGAAAGAAAAGCCATTGCGGGGTTGTATTTGGAAGCATTAAATCAGCGCAGAAGGCGTAAAAAGGATGTTCAGAGATGTATGGGATGCCATAACTGAGAACTCAAAGGTATTAACAAGTTTATCTTCATATTTTTGCTTGTTCTTCTAAAATAATGAATGTCGTCGGAGAAATAGTGAAACACTTTGACTATTCATTTGCGATAAAAGTAAATATACTTGGAAGGTTGTTTAACCTGTTTAACCTGTAGCTCCTAATTGTGATGCTTCATTTACACATTTTAAATATTTTATCTTATTACAGGGATAAAGTCTGTTCTAGTCAATTAGATGTTACAGACTTGCAAGTATTTGTCGCGCGTTATATAATTGCATATTTCTTGGATGGCAGATATTGGATTGGTTTCTCATTGCTATTGATTTATGCTCTTATCACGTTGTAATTTCGCATCCCAATTGCGAAATACATCATATGTAGCTTGTGCAACCATGTTTAATCGAAAGTATTTAGTTCTTGTAAGCATCAACCATCCCATGTCAAGAATGAAACTTTGCTTAATTGTAGAACGAAGATCTGATGTCACTATAGAAAATCTTTTTAAGTGAATCGATGCAGGATACATTGTATTTTCACTCATTTATAATTGTGCCACAACATGACGATGAAAACTAAAGTTTGTCAATTGGTAGCTACAACATGTCAACGAAAACTGATCATTCTTTAGTAATTNTACATTGTATTTTCACTATCCTTCAATGTTTGCACATATTTAATTGTGCCACAACATGACCATGAAAACTGATCATTCTTTAGTAATTAAAGATATATTTTATCTTCTCAAAATCATTTTGTGTTTCCTTGTTTTGCTTTACAGATTTCAGAAATCTGTTCAGGCCTGCAAATTTTCTTTGATAGGCTTGCACCTCAGGGTGAGCTGTTTCAGAAGCGTAAGAATGATGTTCAGATCTTAAAGAAGCTGAAAATCACTGTGTGGTCTTCAAGCTGTGGTAAGTGATGCAGAGAATAAGCAGGCGTCAAATCAATCTGTGAACCAGTGGCTTGATGAGCTTCGAGATGCTGTGGACTCAGCTGAAAACTTGATGGAAGAAGTTAATTATGAAGCTTTGAGGCTTAAGGTGGAAGGTCAGCATCAAAATCTTGCAGAAATTAAACCAGCAATTACTAGCAGTTAATTTTGTGGATATTTTCTTTGCTTGTCTATTAGCTTCATTTGGTCGTTGATCAATTGTTATTGTTCGATCTTGTCTTATTTGTTCTTAAACTTGAGTCAACTAAAATCATGAATGGCCAGTAAAATGAATAGATGTATCATGATGTGCATTTCATATTTTTGCTAGTTCTTTCCTAATTTTCATGTGCATTTCAGGACCTTATAGTGTTAATCTGCTTTTCTTAATTTGTCTGCTTTACTCTCGTCACTACTATCCATGCTGCAATATAGGACCAGAACTGCAAGTGGTATTAGATTCAAAAGACAACTGAAAATTGGTATAGGGACTAACCAAATAGGCTGTTAAAATTCAGTATTGGTAATATCATGATTTACTATGTATAAAAATAATATTAAATAAGGTATATAAAATAACTACATATTATTTTCTCTAATATGTACCAAACAACATTAAATCCTCTCCTTCCCAACTACCATGATCTCACCCCCCTCCCCACTAATTTCCCATTAGGGATTGCAAACGGGGTGGGGCGATTGCGGTAGCTGGGCGAATTCGCATAAACTCAAGAATTTCAACCTGTCTCGCTCAGCATAACATAATTTATTGTTTTCACACATCGCATGAATTTGTCACAAGTTAATCCAAATGATTTATTTTTTTTAAAAAAAAAGACATGCTACATAGTACAGAGAAAGGTGAAAACATATTTTTAATTATAATAAGATGGTTTAATTTAAACTTAGTAATTTTATAATCCGCAATCGATACACATATATTTTCTAAAAAAATATTTTATCCTGCGCTGCTCCATTGTCATCCCTTCTCATTAATTTTTATTAGGTTTGATTGTATAGTTAAGAGGGATAGGTTTCTCCGGTAAAATGATTGAAGACAATTGAACTTTCTTTTATATTTTTCGTTAAATGAGATGCCTTAGTCATTTTCCACTACATTACAATAACCTAACATTCAATATATAGAGTAGACACATGGTTGCAGAACGGATGCACTAACTCCGCTCAATTTAAGTGTTTGAGCATAAAGTTTAAAAAATAAAAAGAGATTTTGAAATTTATGATTAAATTAAAGAAGTGTGTAGTTTTTCAAATTTTATAGTGTTAAACTTAGAAGGTAGAATGTAGTGAAAAACTTATTAAATATAGAAAGAAATACTCTTTTTGAGACATACTAAAAAAGAAAAGTAAGACACTTAAATCAAGAGTGAGGAAGTATATAAGTTAATAAATATTTATTTTGTTGAATCTTTACTTAATAATCCCACAGTTAAAATATTAAACGTTTGTAGCTTCTGCTAACACACTATTACTATAGCAATTATACATACCTATTATTATCTCCAAAAACACGTATTAGAAATGTTAATGTGATTCTTCAAGAAACTCTATCACTAAACATTGAGCTTCAATACATTGTGGATAGGGCAAGGACAATTCGCTGCACAAAATATTCCGCACTAATATGATCCAAGAAAAAGGTGCACCTCAAGCACTTAATAAAAATATTAGTATATGTTTTTTCACGGATTGAATCTATAACCTATAAGTTACACGGATACAAAATTTACCGTTACTCCAACAAATTCATAATATGATACTCCCTTTGTTCTTAATTACTTATCCACTTTTAAATTGACACACCTATTAAGAAAACAATTATTGACATAGTAAGTTTACCATTTTATCCCTATTAATTATGAAGTGGATGAATTAAAGTTTTAAGATTTTTAAGAAATTCTACCTTTTCATAGTAATTAATTGAGGGTATAATAGGTAAAAAAAAGTTATCCTTTCTTGGTTTGTCAAAATAGACAAATAATTAGAGACAATTAAAAAAGGAAAAGTGGACAAGTAATTAAAGACAGAGGGAATAATTCCTTTTAGCACTATAAATAATGACTTGTGTAGAAATTTATCATCTATCATTTTTCATTTTTTTAGTCCCCCACTAGGGGGGACCTTTTACACTCACCTTTACTCTCTTGCTTTAATTATTGAATTGAGTAAGTAAATGAATAGGCAAGAAAACAAATGAAGTCTTTGTTTCTAGTTGAGTGAAAAGTCATGTTTTTGGAAAAGAGAAAAAGGCCAGTTTTGCTTCTTTCTTTTTTTCCTCTGACTGACAGGCTGTACATTTTACCAAATGACTAGTAACTAGTAAGTGTCTTAAATAGGAATTACTTTATCTTGACAAAGTCTCTACCATAATTAGGTTTTATTTTACCCTTAATTGCTAAAACAATAAACACAAGTATCGTACATGAAAGGTGTGTTGTCCGAAAGTAAACTACAATTATGTTGCCTAATAAAATATACCTTCTATTTCAAGTTATATACACACTAGTTTCTCGACATATATGTTGTATATGTATCCCATGTGAATATTTATATATATGTTAGTCCAACATATTCATAATATGATAGTCCTTTTTAGCACTATAAATAATGAGTTGTGTAGAAATTTATCAGATTGAACTTTTTTTACTTTTAGTTCCCCCACTAGGGGGGACCTTTTACACCCACCTTTACTCTCTTTGCTTTAATTATTGAATTGAGAAAGTAATCAATGTGCAAGAAAACAAATGAAGTCTTTGTCTTATTGTTTAGAGTGAAAAGTCTTGCTTTTGGAAAAGAGAAAATGGCCAGTTTGGTCTTCTTTTTTTTTCTGACTATCAACTGTACATTGTACCAAACGACTAGTAGGTGTTTTAAATAGGAATTACTTTATCTTGACAAAGCTCTACAATAATTAGGTTTTAGTTTACCCTTAATTGCTAAAATAATAAACACAAGTATGGTACATGAAAGGTGTGTTGGTCGAAACTACTATTATGATGCCTAATAAAATTTACCTTCTATTTCAAGCTATATATACACTGGTTTCTCAACATATATGTTGTATGTGTGTTCCATGTGAATATGTATACATATGTTAGAATGATTAAAATGTTATGAAAACATACATGTAATGATTAATAAAATGCAATAACTACAAATAATTTTTTTTTTAAATATGACCCAAAAAAAATAAAATAAGGGGCATATTTTATATATTTAATAATTAATTATTTTAAACAGCTAATTGTAAATTTTCAGCTTTGGTTAAGCTTTCAATATATATATATATATACTTACTGCTATTGTGACATTTTAATATTAATAAAAAAGCATAATGCATAAACATAACCCTTAATTTGACGTTAGTTGGTAACTATGACCTTTAACTTTGAGTGTGCACAAGTAGACACTTAAACTTGTATAAAATTGAGCAAATAGACACATTCGTCCTACATGGCACCCTACATGGCAATTTTGTGTCCTACATGACGTCCTACGTGTATTGTGCCAAGTAGGACACTTGTGTCTACTTGTTCAATTTTATACAAGTTTAAATGTCTACTTGTGCATAGTCAGAGTTGGAGGGCATAGTTGTTAGTTGAAGCCAAGTTAAGGGTTATGTTGATGTATTATGCCTAATAGAAATGTATCATATGTCACATTATGTATCATGTTATGTCCATTGTGTGGACATTACTTTTATACATCTCTACTCTCATCAAGAGTATCATGATTAGTACTCTTCTATCCACCAACTTTTCATTTCACCCATTATTCTATCTTTATATCTTGTAACTCTTGTAACCTATAAGTCATTCATTTACCCAATTTACTACTCATAATCTTCATATTCCCTATAAATAGTGATGTCTTCCTTTGTATTGAGGGCACAAGAAATATATAAGAGAAACAATGCCATAAAAGAAACAGAGTTGAGACAAAGAAGGATATTCTTAGTAGGCGTTTGGTCATGCGATACCATATCACGATATGGAATCGTGAGATGAGATCAGTGTTTGGACATGCGATTTTACGCTGATTTCATCTCATGATTCCATATCATGAGATGTGATTCCATATTCTCCAAAAACCATGATATGGGAATTCCATATCATGACTTGAGATATTTTTAATACAAAAATTGATTCACAAGTTTATATTTTGTTAAAACAATCCCACATTTATATCTACGAACCATTTTATTTCATATGTAAATAAAATTTATAATCACATGATTACTTTTTAAAATTTATTATTCTCACCGACATAAAATTTATTATTCTCTCCAACATATAGCCACTTTAACTCACATCAACTGATTGTTGAGTAATAAATTTGTTTTCTTCATTTACTCAACACCTATTTATTACTTCTATCGTTTTGTATTTATTACAATTCAAAGTAACAATGTTGGTTCGTCTTCTCGGTCACATGATCGAGAAATGCAAGTTTGACGTGAGGAAATTGTTCATACTACATGGGAGAATTATATTAAAGACTAGTACACTACAATTTATGTTCAATTTTTTTTATTGAATTAAAGTTAGATGAAACAGTTACTTAAGTGGAGAACAAATATCTTTGTAATAATTAATTATGCGATTTTAATTTTTTTTGTTTATTTGGTAAGATTAAATAAACAATTGGGGCTATTTTAATAGTTTTACAACTTATGAAATTCTTATGTTTATGAGAAAATATACAACACAAAAATTTCATATCACATGCCCAAACAAAACTTCAATTTCATCTCATAATTCCATATTATGATATCATATCATGATATCATATCATGATTCCATATCATGATTCCATATCATGATACCATATCGCATGGCCAAACGGGCCCTAAGTAGGCGTTTGACCATGCGATACCATATTCTCTAAAAATCATGATATGAGAATTTCTTTGCAAACAAATCTGGAGATAAGTTTGGTAAAGAAATCCAAACCACAGCTAACGTCGTTTCCTCCTTAGGATTATATCCAATGGACCATGGAAAAACCCTACATTGGTGCTCCTCTCCATTGTAGAGAAGATAATTAACTGAGCGAGATAAAGCTAGACATAATCTTCATATTGATCAAACCTTAACAAGATTTGTCTTGGAGCAAGTAAACCAATTAAACAATTTTCCCTTGGTACCAAGATGTTTCGGTAAAATTGACCTTAATACGTTCAAATCTGGCACACCATGGGATAATTTAAACACCACTGCTTGATGTAATCCTTCTTCGATCATAAAGTCTTGCCTTTCCTCCATTGAAAACGTGATAGTAGGTTCTCCATGAATTATTTCGATTGATTTTACGATTGTTTTTGAGTTAATTAGGGCAGATTGTTTAGGATTTATAGTATTGGAATTGAAAAGGGTGGCGTATGTGGTGATTTGGGGTGGTGGGGCGGACTGGACAACCTCGAAAGGAAGCCGTCCAGTGGCCGTAGCAGCCATGATAGCTGCACAGCTGCTGCCTGTGTAGGAGCCACCAGAACCCTAGGTCGGCAGAACGTTTGCAGAGGTATGCTTATTTTAATAAGTTTTAAAATTTCACAAAAGAAGAAGAAAATCTTAGTTATACAATATAACGAAGATGCGAAATTCATTAGTAATATTTAATATTGCGTCTTTTCTTCTTTTTACTTCAATTCTTCCTCTTCCGAATTAAGAGTATTTAGTTACAAATCACACATGAATTGATTTTCATTTCATATATAAATAAGAGATGGTTTATGAAGTAACTACAATAACAATGATAATTTTTTAAAAGGAACACCACATTCACAAATTATCAATTATTCAATCACGATCCTACCTAACCCAACTTGTTGTCAAAGAAGAATCAAGTTAGGATGAATAAACTTAGTAGAAATATGGTCATCTAAAACATGTGAATCTTTATAGATGAAACTTGTATGTATTTTTTTTAATTAATGACACCTCTTCAAATTCTTTACTTTAATATTAAACAATAGAGTGTATTTAGATGGAAAGTGTAAGTACTTTACAAGAAGAAAATAATTCTAATTACATATCAATCATAACTTTTCAATTTTTTCCGTTCTAAGATTTATGATTATGATTAAAAGCAATATGAATTTACTCATTTATCAAGAAAATAATAATTTAATTATTAAAGGACTTACCATTATGTAATTAAAATATTTATATTTAATTAGATAATTATGCTAATTCAATTTTTTACTTTGTAGCTTCCCGCTTATAATAATAAATAAAATATAAGATGCACTTGACACCTCACATAAACACATGAGTACACCCCACCCCCAAGTACCTTCAATTATTCAATTGAGAAAGTAATGAATAGATACTAGCAAACATAGACCACTAGCAAAAGAGAGAAAAAATCAGTGATCATTCTTGTTTGGAAATTACTATTAGTATTCAACAGGTAAAGCAAAGTTGTTAGTAATTGAAGATTGAAAAATTAATCTTGTCAGAATTCTTAAAAGATCATTTTGTGTTTGTGCTTTGCAGATTTCAGAAATGGAGGTTGGCTTAGCAGTTGGTGGTGCATCTCGCTCTTTAGCTTTGGATGTTCTCGTTGATAGGCTTTCAGAAATGGAGATGTTTGTGAAGCATAAGCATCTTGCTCAGATCTTAAAGCTGAAACTGATTTTGCGTGGTCTTCAAGTTGTGCTAAGTGATGCAGAGAATAAGCAGGCATCAAATCACTATGTGAGACGTTGGCTTAATGAGCTTCGATATGCTGTGGAATCTGCTGAAAACTTGATTGAACAAGTCAATTATGAAGCTTTGAGGCTTAAGGTGGAAGGTAAGGATCAAAATCTTGCAGAAACACTAGTTAAACCTGGGAAGATGTTGTTGCATGATGATTTTTTTGGTAAAATAAAGAACAAGTTGGAAGAAACCATTGAAACATTGGAGGTGATGGAAAAGCAAATTGGCCACCTTGGCTTAAAGAAGCATTTTCGTTCGACTAAACAAGAAACTAGAACACCTTCAACTTCGGTTGAAGAATCTGATGTCTTTGGTAGGCACAAGGAAATAAAGGATTTGATTGACCGTTTATTGTCTGAAGATCCAAGTGGGAGAAACCTAACTGTAGTTCCTATTGTTGGAATGGGTGGCGCGGGTAAGACAACACTTGCTAAAGTGGTTTACAATCATGAGAGGCTGAAGGACCATTTTGGTTTGAAAGCTTGGTATTGTGTTTCTGAGGCATATGATGCTTTGAGAATAACGAAAGGGTTACTTCAAGAAATTGGCTCATTTGACTTGAAGATTGATGGCAATCTTAATCAGCTTCAAGTCAAATTGAAGGAAAGCCTAAAGGGAAAGAAGTTTCTTATTGTCCTGGATGATGTGTGGAATGAAAACTATAATCAGTGGTCTGACCTGAGAAATCTTTTTGTACAAGGAGATATGGGAAGCAAGATAATTGTGACAACACGTAAGCAGGATGTTGCTAAGACGATGTGTGATGAGAAGATGGATCTTTGGGCAATCACCTTGGGGCCTCTGCCTAGAGACGACTCTTGGGCTTTATTCAAACGACATTCACTAGACTATGGGGAACATCCAGCAGAACTTGAAGAGGTTGGGAAAAAAATTGCAGAGAAGTGCAAAGGGTTGCCTTTAACTCTAAAGACAGTTGCTTGTATTTTACGCTGCAGATTAGAGGTGGATGAGTGGATGTACATTTTAAAAAGTCAAATATGGAATCATCCAATTTTATTGGATGATTTATTACCATCATTGATGTTGAGCTACAATGATCTTTCTGGGTGTTTGAAGCGATGTTTTGCTTTTTGTGCAATATATCCCAAAGGTTATCAATTCTGCAAATACCAAGTTATTTACCTGTGGATTGCTAATGGTCTTGTATCGCAGTTTCAGTTAGGTAACATGTACTTTAACGAGTTATTATCAAGATCATTGTTTGAGAAGGCCCCAGAGTCTAAATGGAAACCAGAGAGATTCTTAATGCATGACCTTGTCAATGATTTGGCCCAACTTATTGGATCTTCAAGACCTTGTATGAGGTTGGAAGAGAGTGAAGGATCTTATCTGATGGAACAAGATGGTGACTTTGAGAAGAGGACATTGCTTCCAATCAATATCAGTTGCTCATCACACCTAAGCAAGAGAGTGTTGCATAACATACTGCCAAGACTGACATGCTTAAGGGCATTATCATTGTCTCATTACAAGATTAAGGAGTTGTCAAATGACTTGTTTGTCCAATTAAAGCTCCTCAAATTTTTGGACCTTTCTTGGACACATATTGAGAAGTTGCCAGATTCTGTTTGTGTATTGTATAACTTGCAGACACTTCTCCTGTCACATTGTGTTAATCTTGGGGAGCTACCGCCGCAGATGGAGAAGTTGATCAACTTGCGTCACCTTGATATAAGCAACTCTTCTCTCTTGAAGATGTCGCTACATCTGAGCAAGCTGAAATGTCTCCATGTGCTGGTGGGAGCCAAGTTTCTTCTAGGTGGTCATGGTGGTTTGAGAATGGAAGATTTGGGTGCAGTACATAACTTGTATGGATCTCTATCAGTTCTAGAGTTGCAAAATGTGGTTGATAATACGCAAGCTCTGAAGGCAAATATAAAGGGAAAGGAAAATGTTGAGAAGTTGTCTTTGGAGTGGAGTGGAAGTAGTACTGCGGACAATTCACAAACGGAAAGAGCCATACTTAATGGGCTATGCCCATACACAAACATAAAAGAGCTCCAAATCACTGGATATAGAGGGACAAAATTTTCAGATTGGCTAGCTGATCCTTCGTTTCTTAAGCTAGTAGAATTATCTCTTTGCAACTGCAAGGACTGTGATTCCTTGCCAGCACTAGGACAACTCCCTTCTTTGAAATTCCTTTCCATCAGAAAGATGCATGGAATAATAGAGGTGACGGGCGAATTCTATGGCAGTTTATCCTGCAAAAAGCCTTTTAACTCTCTTGAGAAGCTTGAATTTGAAGATATGGTGGAGTGGAAGCAATGGCATGTTCTAGGAATTGGCGAGTTCCCCATGCTTGAGCAGCTTTCGATTAAAAATTGTCCGAAGTTGATGAGGAAGTTACCTGGAAATCTTTGTTCTCTGACAGAATTGAGAATTTCAGAGACACCTCTTTTTGAGGGAATGAAGCAGATTATTGAATTATATATTGGTAATTGTAACTCTGTTACATCATTACCTTTTAGGATACTGCCGAGTACCTTGAAGAGAATGAGGATAACTGGTTGCCGTGAATTAAAATTGGATCCACCAGTTGATGAGATGAGTTATTGTAACATGTTTCTCGAGGATTTATATAACCATGATGAGCTCCATTCACTAGGTATTTGGCACCTCACTTCACTTCAAAGTCTAGACATCTGGAATTGTCATAATCTGCAATCACTTTCTGAATCAGTACTGCCCTCTTCCATCTCTGAGCTGACCATCAAGGATTGCCCTAACCTCCAATCGCTTCCAGTAAAAGGGATGCCCTCTTCCCTCTCTAAACTAGTTATTTCCAACTGTCCATTGCTCACACCACTACTAGAATTTAACAAGGGGAAATACTGGTCAAATATTTCTCAAATTCCCAGCATAGAGATAGATGAGGAATGCATCTGATGATTAAAACGAATGGCTCTCCAACAGATGTAAGTTATTCTTTTCCCTCGGAAGTTTTTTATTTTTGTTTACTATCCCTTGCTTTTTTGTTAATTCTTTTCCTTTTTTTAAATCTTGCTCACACAACGTCTTACTGACCAAAACATGTTGATATTTCCACCATAAATGTTGATTAGGAGAACCTCTAATGATTATAACGACTGGTACTCCGATATGTGTAAGTTATTCCATTTCTTTAATATCTTTGATTTTTGGTTACTTCTCTATGCTTCTTTCTTCATTATTTTTCTTTGTAATCTTTTTGACCATTATGTAGCATCTATTGCCTCTGTAAAGTCGAGGAAGCATCTTTAGATCAGGATGAAATCTTTATATTTGCATTGAAACATTGTAAGAGAAATCTAGTATAGGTAGGAATTGAGATAGTTTTACTCCTTATGCAGATATGTAGTAGCAGAGAAGTCTCTGTGAGAGTGGTAAGTTATCATTTAAAGTGTATGGCAATCTGGCTCGGCAAGATCAGTTTGACATCCCAGACGGTGAAGAGTTTAATAGAATGAAGGAAGAAAATGCCAATCTACAAGAAAAGTTGAATGATGCTGACATTCTTAATCGATATTCCTTGCTGTTGTCTGGTGAGTTATTTGAACAAATTTGTAAGGCGTTTTTGATTTGATAATCTTCAACTCACTGATCGAAATTTGATTCTGGAAGAGATACATGCTCAAGAATCTGTGGAACTCTCTAGCATATGAATCTAGTCTTCCAGCATAACTTGAAAAGCAATCAAGGGGTTGTATTTGGAAGCTTTGAATCAGTAGATAAGGTGAAAAAAGGATGTTCAGAGATGTATGGGATGCCATACCTGAGAACTCACCCATAAATCCAAAAGAATGTAAGGTATTGACAAGTCTTCTTCATATTTTTGCTTGTTCTTTCTAAAATAATGAATGTCGTCGGAGAAATAGTGAAACATTTTGACTATTCATTTGCAATAAAAGTAAATATACTTGAAGGTTGTTTAAACTATAGCTCACATTTTTAATATTTTATCTTATTACAGGGATAAAATCTGTTCTAGTCAATTAGATGTTACAGACTTGCAACTAATTGTCGTGCGTTAAATAATTGCATATTTCTTGGATGGCAGGTATTGGATTGGTTTCTCATTGCTATTGATTTATGCTCTTATCACGTTGTAATTTCACATCCCAATTGCGAAAGACATCATATGTAGCTTGTGCAACCATGTTTAATCGAAAGTATTTGGTTCTTGTAAGCATCAACCATCCCATGTCAAGAATGAAACTTTGCTTAATTGTAGAACGAAGATCTGATGTCACTATAGAAAATCTTTTTAAGTGAATCAATGCAGGATACATTGTATTTTCACATATTTATAATTGTGCCACAACATGACGATGAAAACTAAAGTTTGTCAATTGGTAGCTACAACATGTCGACGAAAACTGATCATTCTTTAGTAATTAAAGATAGATTTTATCTTCTCAAAATCATTTTGTGTTTCCTTGTTTTGCTTTTCAGATTTCAGAAATGGATATTGGCTTAGTAGTTGGTGGTGCATTTCTCTCTTCAGGCCTGCAAGTTTTCTTTGATAGGATTGCACCTCAGGGTGAGCTGCTCAAGATGTTTCAGAAGCGTAAGAATGATGTTCGGATCTTAAAGAAGCTGAAAATCACTTTGCGTGGTCTTCAAGCTGTGGTGAGTGATGTAGAGAATAAGCAGGAGTCAAATCAATCTGTGAGCCAGTGGCTTGATGAGGCTGTAAATCTTGATGGAAGAAGTTAATTATGAAGCTTTGAGGCTTAAGGTGGAAGGTCAGCATCAAAATCTTGCAGAAATTAAACAAGCAAGAAATTTTGTGGATTTTTTCTTTGCTTGTCTATTAGCTTCATTTGGTCGTTCTAAAGACAACTGAAATTGATAGATAGAGGGAGTTCGACAGGACTAACCAAATAGGCTGTTAAAATTTACATCACCCTAATTACCTTAGTCTTAAATAGTTTTTCCTACAATTGTTTTCAAGTTTTGCATGTTTGTATGTTATGAGAAGTATCATCTCTAGAATGGTTCTATGGAAAACTAACAACTTTTCTATTTTTTCAGCAATGAAAATCCATATATAGTCAGTCGACTATAAGTTGCCAGTCTCGCAATGAAAATCCATATATAGTTATTAAAGCTTTCTTGCTCAGCTCAGCACCAACTGTCCATAGAAAACTAGCTTCAATCAATTTCACTATCTTCTTAGGTAACACAAACACTTGTGACCTAATAGAATATCCAAAGTACATAGGGAAGAAATTTAATTAGTAACAGGTTATGACCTGCATTTTAGTTTATTTCAACTCAATTCATTTGGTTCATATAGATATTAACCCGTTTATTTATTAATTCATCTCAATTTAACCCTATCCTAATTCAATTCAACCTCTCCATTGGATACCTCTATCTGAACAGTGAATTACCTGGCCCCAACTATTAGCGAGTTTTAATTAAATTTTTTTTTCTTGATCGAATTCGGTAACTATTACTTTTTAGCTCAGTTGGTGAAAGTTGAATTTTTCCAATAGAAATATGTGAATTTGGTGCTATGTCGTCCCCACTTAACTATAGGCTCTCAGCTCATTTTCCCCTTTTTAAAATAGCAACAGAGAAAGATCAAAGTTCTCCTTCAATTATGTGAAATTGAATAAAAATGTCATCAGTTAAGAATTTGGTCTCAAAATTCCTTTGCCATTTATATTTGGTCAAAAATATCTCCAATTTTACTTAATGGGTCAAAAATGTCCTTTTTTAAAATACATATATTACTTCTTTTTTAAAAAAATATATTTTCCTAATGATGAAAGTTTTAATTAGAAAATGTTGATCCTACTTCAACTTGGAAAATGTTAAGATTTAAAAGTATTTTCTATTTTATTTGAATATTAATGAGGTTTCTATGATCTTATATATATATGACATATATTATCAGTTAAAAAGATACATGGATTTAAAACTATGTGAAATTGAACAAAAATGTTATCAGTTAATAGTTTGGTCTAAAAATGTTCTTGTTGTCAATAGTTATGTTACTTAATGGGTCAAAAATATCCTTTTTCAAAATAAATTTTCTTATAAGCACATTCTTTTTCTAATGATGATTTTTTTTTATTAGAAATTGTTTATCTACTTCAATTTGGAAAAGATTAAGATATAAATATCTTCTATTTTATTAGCATTATTTTTATCATTATCTAAATGAAAATTAGTGATGGAGTTATTATATCTTATATATATGACCTATATTATCAGTTAAAAAGGAACATGAAGTTATTCTATTTTAACTATCAAAATGAAATTAGAAAAAAAAAAGTGATTTTAAAGGAAAAGAAACAAAAATTGGGTTCTTTAATAGTATCTTTATTAGGAATAGGATATGTTTAAAAGGAAAAAAAATACTAATATATTTATTTGGAAAAGGATATTTTTGGACCAATTATTAACTTGGGGCATTTTTTTATTCAATTTCACATAGTTAAAGGTATTTTGTACCCTTTTCCAAAATAGGAATAACACATCAACAATTCTTAGTACACGTTAGAACCTTTTTTTTTTCAACTCTTTATCGAAAATCTCTAGTTAAAAATGAAGGAGTAGTTACTATTCCACCACAAACCTTGTTAGTAGTATATGCTAGAACTTACTCTAAACTTAGGGTGTGTTTGGTATGAAGGAAAATATTTTTCAATTTTCCCATGTTTGGCTTAAAGTTTTGGAAAATATTTTTCAAATCGACTTGTTTTTCTCAAATTTAAGGAAAATGGCTTCCCTTAAAAAATTAAAGAAAAACATTTTCCAAAACTCTACTCCAACTTTAAATTAAAATATATTTTTCTTACCCTACCTCGTACCCCAACCCTTCCCATTTTTTGTTAAAAAATTCAAATATTTTCCCATGTTTGATTGGCTTAAAGTTTTTGTTATTGGTTTGCCATACTAGAATGATATTTCTTATCCAAGAGTCCTATCAAACTCTTTGTCACTATAGGTGCAATACATGTAGTAGTGACTGAAAGAGAATCTATATTGCATCACCATTTAGCGGGGCTACTAGGACTTGTTAGGACCGAAATAAGCAGGTGTAATGCGGAAGCTAGCAAAGCAAACCTCGAAAGACCACAAGTAAGAAGACAAACGAGAAACACACCAAAAGAGACAGATTTAACGTGGTTCGGTCAATCGACCTACGTCCACAAAGGAGATGAGCAATCCACTATAAATATGAGAGTACAAAATATAGAGAGAAACAACCTCAAACAATTCACTCGGAATACAAGGAGGTACCCAAAATTCTCCCCCATAACCGCAACTCTCAAAACCCTAGGACTACATTGTGAATGCTAATTAAGTTAGAAGGAACAAACCTATATTTATAGAGTCCTAAACCTTTCCTACAAGAAAAGGACTAGTAAAATATTAAAACCTTTTCCTAAAAGGAAAACCTATTTATGGTAAGAAATCAGGGCAAATAAACCCCAACAGAACTTGGGTCTCTCTTGGGCGGGACATCGATGGGAATGACGGAATTTGTGAATGCAAAAGATTCTATTGATAAAGGAATCTTAAAGTATCATTCGGGGTAGCTAGAGGTTTCTTCCGACCTTCTACTTTATGTATTTGCCATATTGCATTACGTCATCTTGTTTTGATCAGTATGGTTGTGATTGTCTTGTATTTGGGTGTTGACTGCTTGTTATTTTTATTATCCTTCTTACTGTTCTCGATGGTTGGTCGTCATCACTATTTAATATCCTTAAACCGTAGCATTAGCACTATCATACTTCTTTATGTATATATATATATTATATACTAGAGAAGCATGGCACGGGCCCAACATTTAAGATTTTAATGTGGTGAATGCTTTGCAACATATGGTAAAGTTGCAGAAAGGAAAGCATAAACCCACAACTAATTTAATGTAAAAGTACATTGAATAAGTACGTACATAATTTACATTGAAGAGTGCCTTCAAAGGTAACAATTGTGAATCCAAAACAAAATACATCAGTAGTGCCCATTAAAATTGAACTTATCCAAGCAGATTTTAAAAATACTTCATTTTTTCATCTCTTAAACAAAAGGTAGAAACTGATAAGTGAAAGCAGAAGCAGCACCCACAGTTGCAGCCGGAGTAGTACAGAGTTGGACACATCCGGAGTAGTTAGAGTCGGACACCACACACTTTCTGCCGATATAAATCAGATGTTGATCCAGTCGCTCTTCTCTAACGATCAAACATGAAACAAATTTAAGGTGGTGTAATCACAAGTAAGCTTATCTCATGCTTGTTTTGTTTTTGAAAAATACCAATTGAAGTGGTAGGTATCAACTGCATTCTCTTCCCTAGCTGATAAATAAATCAATTCGTAGTGAAGTGATATCATATATCGTGACCTCAACAACAACAGAACAGAGGAACTATTGTAAAAGTAAAGAGTGGAAAAACCATCTAAATAAAGTACAAAATCATAATGATTCTTGTGCTATTAGTTCTTAGCATCAAACACGGGTTTATCTTCTTCTTTTATATATGCTAATGTAGATATAGTAGAAAACAAAGAGGAGAATAGTTAAGCAAAGCTTTAAACTTAGGATACATTTTTTGACATTTGACAGTTTAAGTAAAGCTTCTAACTCAGCTTTATTTGTCACTCTTAAGGAGTTGAGAATAAAATAAAAAAATGTCATCATATATAGTCGTGTTTTAAACTTCTTTTAGTAAGAACAAACTAATATCTCATCCTTTGCATCATCTGATACATTGCCGAAGCATTTACTTCAACAATTTTTTGGGCAAGACATAATTGAATCAAGTAATAATTTAAATTACGTGGTAAATGCTATCCTAACCCTCAATAATAACGGGAGGAAACTTTAGTAAGCAGATGTTTCATCTGTCTCAATATCCTAGAATTTGTGAATAATTTATTTCTTCACTTTTTAGTGGCAACAAATCTTTGAGATATGTTCATTTCAACTGTTGGCATCAACTGGACTCTCCCCTCGAGTGTAAAAGAAGCACCGGGAAATTGAAGTCTTAGAAAAGTTGACACATGATTTCATCATGTATTTATTTGGTGTATTTGAAAGGAAAGAAATTTCAGATGTTTTGATGGTATCTCAATTCCAATTAGTAGAATGAAATCCTTTTCCCTTCTTAACATCTTCCGTTGGAGCAATTTATCCCCAGTAAATGATATATACCCCTCTTAGATTTCATTAGCTCGCTCAATATGACTTAGATACCATTCTTTGCTTGTGGCTACTTCCCTGATTAACTATGTGTTTTTGTTCTTAGGAGCTAACTATGCTTGTGTGCATATAATTTGCATCTCCGTGATGCCTTTCAAATACAACATGTTTCTACATAAAAAAAAAACATGCAAATCACCTTTGGATTTATCATATAGCAGGCTCCGAAACTCTAACACGTCTTTCTTTCAAAATGCCATAAAGGAAGGGAAAACAGAAAAAAATAACATGGAACAGGTCGGAGGAAGATAAGCCATTACCATTATCCTGAAAACTTTAAAAGGGCTTCCTTTCTAGTAGCAAAAATTTCAAACAAAAAATCAGAATTCTCCCTGCAGTTGGAAAACATGAAGAAGGAAAAAGAAGAATATAAGAAATATATATAAAAGTTGACGATTGGAAAACTGATATAAAATCTTACTCAAGGTTTAGATAAGAGAATCACAGAGGAATCATCAATTAATATAACTTGTTGGCCTGCCAAAGACAATTGGAAATCAAATATAATAAATGTTTTGGAAATATTTTCTTGTTTGCAGGGTAGTACAAATGTATTAGGGAGATGCATAAGAAAACGAAACTCATACTCGAGAGTTACTTTCCCCAAGATGCTATTTCCTCTATGTTATTGCTACTTTTTTTCTGAAGATAGAAGATTAATGTTTTTCTTCTTCTAAAGGAATGAAAACACACAATAATCAAGGTCCAGCAACCAAAGTAATCTGATAACAAGATATATGAAAACAGTAATAATGAGGCTGCCATTTCACATTCATTATGAACGTAAGTGATTAATAATTTTTAGTTTTTCTCATATACATCACTATATCAGCTGAACTTGGAGTATTAGATGCTTGCATTAAGAAACAAAACGTACAGAGGAGGCAACTTCTTAATGAGCTCTTGGACTTGAAAGTTAGTGACTTTTTCATTCAGGCAATCAAATGCAGGATAAATTAGTATGATAATTTCACATCACAATTTTATTAATTATACATTAATCATGTAAAAATGGTCAGATGTTATTTAGAAAAACACTACTCACATAGCAATCACATATCTCATTTATAGTGAAGAATTTTTAAGTAAATATATTATATACAACAGCCCAGGCTACCTCAATGCTTAGCTGCACTCAGGGAAATTCACTATCTCAAGTTGATACTTGCACAGGGCTTTTTTATTCTCCATTTCACCTTCAATTGGATTTTTGACTTTTGACGATTCCGATTGGGGAACTTGTTCAAAATCAAGACGCTCAGTCAACGGATATTTTATCACTCTTGGAGGATCAACCATTTCATGAAAAAAGAAAACAATTCCTCAACTTTGATTAATTCATCATCTTCAAGCTTTGATTTTTGAATTAGAATAGAGAAAGAAGTTGAAGAAGGAAGAAAAGGAAAGAAGGAAAAGTGTTCAATATTTATTTAGGTTTAGAAAAAGCAGTACACGTGGTTTACAATATAACAGTACGCGTGCTTTAATGGAAAGAATAAAATTGTACAATTTAAAATGCTTTTTGTACAATTCTTTTATGCTGTGTTCGTCCTTTGATGTGCACTTATTAATAAGGGTAATATATATAATTTCTGAGCTCGATCGGTCAATGATGCCTACTCAATATTTCATGTTTTCGTACTCATACTATATTTATACATCCTTTTCTGATGCAGCTCTTAGTACGAGCCATCCTCATTGAGCATTGGATCTCCCGAGACCGTCGCAAACTCGGATCATTGTGAGTTCATGGCGTCCAGACATTTGTTGCTTTCTTTATTTTGTACATGTCTATGTATTTTGTATTTTGATTATACACACTTGATGTATATAGTTTTTTTGTACTTAGACGTTCTTGTACTGGTGACACTAGGTCCATGTGGTTTCTTGTATATAGTTTTGTCTTTCTCGATCACTTCTGGGCTCATTTTGTATATTTTGTATCGTATTTACATATCTTTACTATGGTCCCTATTCTGCATTTGTCACACCTCGAGGCTACTCCCTTGACGTAACACGGGACTTAGGATCAAGAGTGACCCCAAGCTAACCCTAAATCTGGCATAGCATGAACATACTAAAAATAACTAAGTAAACATGTGCTATGCGGAAGCTAAAACAGTGGATATCTGAAAATGGGAAAAAACCCAAATAATCTGAATATAAGTGAAATAAACCAAGAGTTTAGTGATAACTGAAAAAACCACTTAATAACTCAAGCTGAATCTACTACTATGTCTGAAAAGCCTCTAACTAAGTTGAGTTGCTGGGACATGCCCCCAGCTAACTCTAACAAAACTGAAACAAAAAATAATGACTAAAATGAAAGCATGTCTATTGTCCTCGGGATATGAAGACTCACCAATGAAGCTGCTGAATGCGAACTGAGAATTGATCTAAGCGTGATTTGGATGCTAAATACCTGAACCTATATCATGAAAGGATGTAGCGCAGAGTATGCATCAGTACTTGGAATGTACTGAGCATGAAGGATATAAATACTAAGTTGCACAAATATATATGAGTTGAACAAAGCATAACTGAGCAATGACATAATCTGAGCAAAAATATAAATACTGAAACATAACTAAAAAGCTAAGTTGAATGCAATGAGCAAGTAGATAACATGTTGAACTGAATGCTGATGTATATACTGAAAACCTAGTCGAATGCACTAAGAGTCTGACTGTGGGAGTTACTATTAACCGACATAAACCACCTGAGCTAAACATGGAGTCCAATGTATACGCCCCATCTAGAGGACCCAATATATCTTGCCAGGGGTATAAAGGCATAATTGTGACGTGATCACTAATATTGATGCCCAACAGAGGGGACTTATAATTCTATGCGGGCATGTAGTTCTAGGACTATGAGGGTATGCTGAATCCTAGTCCAACTTGATGCTAAGTTTAATCCCAACTGAATACATTTGAAGCGAAAATGCACTAAATACTGAATAGCTCAAAATACTGACATGCTAACTGAGAATGGAACATTTATATACTGAGAATCTGACATTTGAAATCTAGAGCATGATTTTTTGTTTAACTGACCTAGCAAGTATAATTCATGAACTAAGAAAATTTACACAAACTAGGATTCTGAGTTTTATATAAGGAATTATGCAAAATTTCCAAGAAAACATGTTAGTTAGACTATGAATTCTATAGCAACTGAAATCACAACAGATTCCCAAGATTTTACAAACCCTAGGTCTAAACAAGCTATGTAGAATCAAAAAACTGACTGAATTCTAGGGACCTAGTGGATGAAAGGAACCTACTAGTGAAATTCCACATACCTGGTGACGAAATCTATGGAGAAATCCTTTGGATTTCGAGGCTGAAACTTGAAGAACATTGTTGCTTGTTCTAATTGAAAGAAACGGGCGCCTCTTTCTCTTCTTTTCGTTCTAATCTGGATGATTTTTGGAGAATGAGGATTTTGGGTATGTCTGACTAGGTTATTAGGCTTAGAGACTAAGTAAAACGACATAGTTTAGGCATCAAACGACGTAGTTTAAGTGCCCACGCATAGGGAAAAGACCAAAATGATAGTGACTTAAAAGCTGACGAAGGCCATCCACGGTGGGACTAATGGACCATCGTTTGGGCTACCGGCTTTCAACTGGGGTCGTGGTTCATAGTTTGCCCGACAGGGCTTTACTAAAATGAGTATAATGTTTCACTCCGAGCTTGGATTTTAGCAAACTTGGCGGCGTTGGAAAAATGATTCAATTATCTTTAATTTGATAGGTCATGAGCCACCTAATTCATTTTGTTCTAAAAGATATGACCGTTTGAAGTTGACCTAACAACTATTTTCCTCTAATTGTCTATTGACCCTCACCAACGGCCAGACCTACGGTCCGTAGGTCCAACCACGGACCGTACTGGTCGGCCATGGGTGGGATCAGAGATCCCTAAATCCTGGACCCCAACGATAGAGGTGCCATTCATTTGCAACCAACCAAGCAAGTTGTTAAGCATTCTCCAAGTAATACAAAGCCTTCTTCCAAATCTTTGTAAGTATTTCCTTTCATTCTCTTAGTGATCTTAGTCTTAAAGGCTTACTTGAGCTTACGAGATCTTGAAAGAATAGTGAGTAAGTTGTCAAGTGCAGCACGGAGCTTTAGCGAAAACTCTAAGTCCGTGACATAAGACCTTTTTGGCCCCATTGGCCATTACTACTGTTTACTATTTATATGATTTACAATGGTTCTTTATTTTTATTTTTTATTTATATAGTATTAGCAGTGGATGAGGATATTCTAAGGGTGTGTTTGGTACGGAGATGTTTTATAATTTTCTTACTCGTCAAAATATATTATAAAATATTTTTTTGTGGAAAATAAGTTCCTTAATGTAACAAACCTCAAGGTCGTTTGTGATTTAATTTCTTTTTTCCATGTTTGACTCTTACCATAATTGCGGTTAGAAGTTTATGACTTGCAGCACATGATCCTGAGGTGATAGAATGTGTTTCTCAAGTATTTCAATTTTGAAAGTTGAAAACTTGAGAGATTTGACCAAAATCAATATTTGAGGCTGATGAGGTCAAATCCGAGTTTGGATGTTTTCACTAGTTCTGGGTGGAGGTTGGACATGTTTGCCGAGGCATTCAGGGGCATTTTGGACCTTGGTTTGGATTTCTTGATTTTTTTTTAAATTTTAAGCGGACTATGCACATCAAATTTTGACCGTCCACATTTTAAATTAATTAATCAAATTACTTAAATTATAAATAGACTGAAACAATTGATTTATGTAAGTCAAAAGAATTTCTAAACTATTTTGGTGCTATTTTTCAGATTTTTGGTAAAATATCCTAAAATATATTATATATGTTTTGTATATTTACTAAGTATTAAGTACATCTATTTCGTTAATTTTGAAAATTAATTTATCTCCATTCCAAGATTTTAATCAAACATATATCTCAAATTGTCAATATAAGGTCATCTATGGCTTAATCACGACAATTAGTCCATATGCACAAATAATTATTTTATTTTGATAAATAAAAAAGCTTAACGATTAATTAGTCTGTCTCGATTTTTACTCCAAATCTGCTTAATTGTTTGCGAAATGAATTTTTGAGTTGACTACATTTTCAATAGTTTGGTCACAATGGGAACAAGAGCCATAAAATTACTTTCCCAACCCCAATCCAAATCTTTTCACGCCAAAATCTTCGAAAGCAATTCAGAAGAGNATATATAATTTTTGAGCTCGATCTGTCAATGATGCCTACTCAATATTCCATGTTTTCGTACTCATACTATATTTATACATCCTTTTCTGATGTAGCTCTTAGTTCGAGCCATCCTCATTTAGCATTGGATCTCCCGAGACCGTCGCAAACTCGGATCATTGTGAGTTCTTGGCGTCCAGACATTTGTTACTTTCTTTATTTTGTACATGTCTATGTATTTTGTATTTTGATTATACAGACTTGATGTATATAGTTTTTTTGTACTTAGACGTTCTTGTACTGGTGACATTAGGCCCATGTGGTTTCTTGTATATAGTTTTGTCTTTCTCGATCACTTCTGGGCTCATTTTGTATATTTTGTATCGTATTTACATATCTTTACTATGGTCTCTATTCTGTATTTGTCACACCTCGAGGCTACCCTCTTGACGTAACACGGGACCTAGGATCACGAGTGACCCCAAGCTAACCCTAAATCTGGCATATCATGAACGTACTAAAAATAGCTAAGTTAACATGTGCTATGCGGAAGCTAAAATAGTGGATATCTGAAAATGGGAAAAAACCCAAATAGCCTGAATATAAGTGAAATAAACTAAGAGTTTAGTGATAACTGAAAGAACCACTTAATAACTCAAGCTGAATCTACTACTATGTCTGAAAAGCTTCTAACTAAGTTGAGTTGCTGGGACATGCCCCCAGCTAACTCTAACAAAACTGAAACTAAAAATAATGACTAAAATGAAAGCATGTTTATTGTCCTCGGAATATGAGGACTCACCAATGAAGCTGCTGAATGCGAACCGAGAATCGATCTAAGCGTGATTTGGATGTTGAATACCAACCTACATCATGAAAGGATGTAGCGCAGAGTATGCGTCAGTACTTGGAATGAGCATAAAGGATATAGATACTAAGCTGAACAAATATATATGAGCTGAACAAAGCATAACTGAGCAATGACATAATCTGAGAAAAAATATAAATACTGAAACATAACTGAAAAGCTAAGTTGAATGCAATGACCAAGTAGATAACATGTTGTACTGAAAACCTGGTCGAATGCACTAAGAGTCTGACTGTGGGAGCTACTATTAACCGACATAAACCACGTGAGCTAAACATGGAGTCCGATGTATACGCCCCATCTAGGGGACCCAATATACCTTGCCAGGGGTAAAAGGCATAACTGTGGCGTGATCACTAATATTGATGCCCAACATAGGGGACTTATAATCCTACGCGGGCATGTAGTTCTAGGACTATGAGGGTACACTGAATCCTAGTCCAACTTGATGCTAAGTCTAATCCCAACTGAATACATTTGAAGCGAAAATGCACTAAATACTGACATGCTAACTGAGAATGGAACATTTATATACTGAGAATCTGACATTCGAAATCTGGAGCATGAATTTTTGTTTAGCTGACCTAGCAAGTATAAATCATGAACTAAGAAAATTTACACAAACTAGGGTTCTGAGTTTTATACAAAGAACTATGCAAAATGAGGCTACATTCACCTCAATTTGTATAGCTTCTTGAAACATATATTGTGGTATAATCACTTGATTATTAGTATGCTTTTACTTATTGAAATACTTTGATATCCTACTACTTTTTTTTATGTCATCATTGAATCATTTCGCATATTATTATTGTACTTGTTATATTTTATGAAATAAAAAATGGGAAAATTACCTATATACACACTTTATTTTTTTCATAATTCCTATTATTTCCTACCAGTTCTAAAATTTTCCAAAATCTCTTATTCCTTCAAAACTTCACGATACATATATAACTCCCACTCCCCAAACCCATGTTTATCCCTTCCTGATTTCACTCCACAAATCTCTCTCATTTTTTGTTCCCATGATCTTTTCAGTTAATTACTCCATTAGTTTGAAATTCAAAATTATTCTCGTTCCTATCAAAACGAATTCAACGTGAAATAGGTATCGTTCTCTTCTTCTCCAACTACTCTGTTCATCCATTGTTTTTCAATTTTCTTTCTTCTTTAAATCGCTGATAAATATGGAAGATGCAATATCTTTTAGTCTTGATTTGACACAATTAAACGAACCTAACATTGGTCGTGTTTTTTATTATGAAGACATTGGTTAGGCAGAAAATAGATCTAAAAAACTTCATGATCCTTTAGTAATGGTGAAGGTAAACACTAAAAAGTTGAAGAAGGATGGTCTTTCATCTTCGAAAGCACAGGTTGTAAAAACCCCCAAAAAGAGGGGTCGAAAATTTGCTCTTGCATCTATTCCAATAATGGAGAAAGACTTAGTCAAAGAAGCACATGTTGATCAACCCAAAACAATTGATCACTTTGTTGAACAACAAAGGTCACCAATTCATATGGATTTTGCCAACAACGACCCCATTGATATAGGTGTTGTAGAGGCTGAAGAAACAACACATGTCCAGAAACATTAGGCAGTAGAGATAAGTTTCTGATACATTTGATTTAATTTAATGTATCCAATACAAATTAAAATAAGTCACAATTAATTTATACATTGTTTTAATCATCCATTTTCAGCTTTAAATATTGATACATTCCTAATTGGTTTAGATACATTATTTTTGAACTTCAAAATAATGATGAAATTCACAATTGATGTAGTATATGTTTCAGATGATGATACATTATTAATTGTATGATATGTTAATCTATATAGAATATTGATACATTCAAAGGTGAAAGAGTCATAGAGAATGTATCAGGACCTCCATCCATAGGAGATGGTCCTTTTGAACCTCCATCCACAAGAGATGGTCCTTTTGAAGAAAGTGTATCTAAGGAAGATATTGTAAGTACAAGTTTATGTATATGACATATTACTCACTGAGTGTATCAGTATAATAAAGTTTTTTGAACAACCATTCAGGTGGATGAAGTAAAGGGAAGTACCAAAACATCTGAACAAGTAATTATAGATCAAGATGTTGTTGATAAAGTGCAACATAATATCCCACAGACAAAATTTTAGTAAAGATTGCTACATCGGTAAATTTTAAATTCATTTATCCTGTATTTTCTATTTTTTATTGGCTGATACAATATTTTTATTATTGCATAAAAATATAGGATTCTATCACTCGACATCAATTTCTTTTGAAACTGAAGAAGCGATTGATGCACTTCTTTCTGGTCTTCATCCTCCGATGAATGTTCAGCCATTGAGTGTTGTCAGGCCTAATAAGTTAACTGAAACACACGACTTGTTGATGGACAGTCAATTATCCATGGAAATATCAATCAACGTAGAATAGTTGCTATGTATCAACAGATAGACACCTATAATGTTTTATTGTTTTGTGGTTACTTTTACTTATGTTTTAGAGTGTTACTTTAAAAACTTGTACATATTATTTTAAATTTGAATATATTTTATTTATTTATTCTAGTATGTAATTTTTTCTAGTGTGTTTTGTAATTATAGTTTTCGCGATACAAACATAAATCTTTTCCCTGATACACTTAAGTGTCATAAAAATAAGTATCAGATTCATTAATTTATTTCACACAAATGTCATTATAAAGAGTTCCTTAGTTTGTAGATAATATGAATAATAACTTATTGGTACATATTTGATACACTATTTATGAGTCACAACAATGTATACACTATTTATGTATTAGATACACACCATCTTTTATTTATATTGTGATACATTAATAATTTCACTATATTAAACCCAGCTTGTCACAAATTGGGTATTAGATACATTATTGACAAAAGCAACACAATATAATTTTTAATGTGTATAAATGTATCATGACCATTAATGTGTACCAGATACGTGTAATTGAAAAATTGCATATCTTAAACAACCAAAATGCATATCTTGTACGAAGAAAATCAAATTGAAAATTACTTGATGGGATTGAAAAATATTACCGATACATTATAGAACTTGATATATGACAAATAACACATTATGCATTACTTACGTATTAAGTATGTTTGAATTGAACATGATATCCATCTTGAAATAACAAATCAAATTTTTTTTGGTCATGATACATTCATACAAATTAACACTACATGTATATGATATGTAATAACTACCACACAATAATGTATCGATCTAAAACTAAACACCTTATGGACAAACTTTACTACTTTAATGTATTAGGTAGGATTACAATACTTAAAAATTTACTAAATATTAAAAAAATAGCAGTAAAAAAAATCGACTACACAATATCTCTCCAGTCTTTTTGTGTGTTGTATCAATGCATAGTAGATACATTACAAATTCCATCTCATGTTTCTTCACCTTCAAGTACAAACTAACGAAGTTATTCATGATGTATCTTCTCAAAATTTTCGACAATTTTGAATCAAAATTGAAAAAATCTTTGATGAACTGGGAGAATAATTTTGAATCTCAATTTTTTTCGATAATTTGAATCAAATTGAAATATCTTCGATGAACTGGAAGAAGAATTCTGAATCTCAAAAAATTTCGACAATTTTGAATGTCATATTTCTCTGGCAAAGTTGATACTTATTTCAATGCCATATTTCTCCGCAAAGGGAAACAAAGGAACACATGTGCTTGTTGATTAGCTTCATATTTCCAGTACGTAAGACACCAATTATTAGGACTTAGTATTTATGCATCAACTAAATTAGTATTGCCAGATGTATTTGTTGATGTAAGACACCAATTAGTATTGCTGATGTAAGACGCCAAGAATTTTGAATCTCAATTTTTTTGATAATTTGAATCAAATTGAAAGGATCTTAGATAAATTGGAAAAAAAAATTTGAATCTCAATTTTTTTTTGACAATTTTGAATGTCATATTTCTCTGGCAAAGTTGTTATACATATTTCAATGCTATATTTCTCTGGCAAAGGGAAACAAAGGAACACATGTGCTTATTGATTAGCATGATATTTCCAGTACGTAAGACACCAATTAGGGCTTAGGATATATAGATTCTTCTCGAGTGACGACACGGTGACTGACAATTGTTATAGAGAAAACCTGAAAGATGCATCAATAGCTTACTAACAAAATTGAAAGGATTTTCGACGAACTGGGAGAAGAAGTTTGAAATCCATCACTTATGTATTGTTCATAACTCACCTTGCTTTCCCAGATTCTTGAATGTATTCATCATGTATCAACTATTGTTTTCAACTTTTTTCAATCTATTACGATTTGAGTGAGAATTGAAAGAAGAAAATTTGAATTGTTTGAAGCTAGACGGATTTGAAATAGAATTGAGAGAAGAAAAAATTGATTTGATTGAATCTGTTAAGATTTGGGAGAGATTGAAATCAATTAGATTAGCGTTATTTGGGGAACTCACATTCAATTATATATTCTCTTTCCTTTAAATGTGTAACTGAATTTGTTTTAATGTATCCGACTTGTTTGTTATGTATCCGGATAGCACTAGTTTTGAGGAATTTATGTAAATTGAAAAAGAGTAGGAATATAATGTAATTTAGGTCCTTATATTATGGGATTTATGTAAGTTATGTTAGACATAAAAAATTATCCTTTCTTATTACCTTATTTGTTACATATTCTCATGTTTGTATACTAAAAATAGTTGATCTTTTGTGATTAGATAAGCTTACTCCGACTGCATTTGTGAAACATGCTGGAAGAAAGACTCGCGGGAGATGGAAGAATAATATTTGAATCTTTGTTGATGGTTACAAAGTTTCACTTATAAAGACTGCACTATTCAAATATCATAACAAATTTTCAAAGCATGCTAAGAGATCACATAAAGTTTGTCATCGTGATGAGTTTATTATATGTAGCGAGTGTAAGAAAAGACATCCTTGATTCAAAATTACTAGTTATTTGGCTGATCGAGATGGTATCAGACACATAAAAGGAACAAAATAAGCAAAAGGTTAGGTATGTCAGATAAGAGGACATCTAACCCTACAAAACTCATTAATTGCGTTCACCAAAAATATTGTCTAATCAAATAATATAATTTTTATCCTATTAATTCTATTTATATTACTAGGAATAATTAACTAAGATAAGAATAGACATAAATACATTTAAATACATGTACACCATACTGTGATTAAAGAAACTTCAATATAATGTTAGTCTTTTCTTGTATTGTCCTTCCTTGATTTTCATACTCTATTGAAACAGTACTCTAAGCTCTTGATGTCATGTATAAATCCTTCCTTCAATGCAATGAGTACTTTTCATACTTGCATCATCTGAGCTTTGTGAAATAACAAAACTATGGTAAAACATGAGATTATTCTGGCAAGTTACCTAGAAATCTTTTATTTTTCAAATCAACCTTATTGTTCTACAAGACCTAGACTATATTATAATAAGTTAGACATAAATCATCATTAGGCACCACATTTTATAGACATGTGGATCAATAGTATACTATTGTGGATAAAATGTGTTTTAGGGAAATTACAAGAAAACACAAGATGAGTGGCATCATTCATTTGAATGGATTGATTTCTTTGAAGAAAGTCATGTACTTATAAAGCTCAGTAATATCATTCATTTTTTCTTAATGGAAAGTTTTTTCGATTTAAAAAAGAAACATATAACTCATTTGAAATTATCTAATTTAGAAAAATAAATTAAAAGTGCACAATCTTTAGATCTCATTTCCAAATTTAAGGAATTAATAAGTCCATATAGAATTCTGATATAATGATGATGAACTACATATTTGGTCACAAAGCTTTTCACACAAAGCTTTATGATAGATAATAAGAGTTTTGAATCATGACTCATGAGAGACATTGTTTGAATTGAGGAACAGTAATTTATGTGATATACAAAAAGTGTATACAATGTATGTGATCAGATTCAGGGTACACCTTAGGTGGAAAATATCATGTATATGAAATTATCATAATACTTTATTTGCTGAGAGATACTACCTTTGGTTAAGAAAAATGACTTACTTTCCTTTTTAGTCTGTTATAAAAAAATGAACTCTTTCTTTTTTAGGTAACACTTTAATTTCAGTTTTTCATGTGCCATATTTCAGGCCACAAGATTAAAGAATGTTCTAATACATTTGACATAACTTTAATTTATAAGCCAATAACTTCGTAATAACTTCAAAGGGTAAAAATGACTCAACCCACCGGCGACCACCCTTTTCCTATGGCTAGTTTACAAGCATATACGTCAGAATTTCCACCTTTACCTTCAAACTGCTCCAATGCTACTAATTAAATTGCTAAATCCTAGTCTGCCCAAAGAGATCTCATTTGCAGATTCTCTTAAACAATTGGCTCAACAAAGTCATGACAGTCTTAGAAGAAATATTACCATGGTTGAGGGTATCCCACAAATCAAATGGACGGAAGAAGAGGTAAATAGGATGAATCAAATTGAAGAGCTTCAATTCGCAGTGATAGGCAAATTTACACATGATTGGAGTGATTTAGAAGAATTAAGGAGGATAATTCCTCAACAATGTGATGTTAAGGGTAGCTGTCAAATTGGCCTATTGCGTACAAAACATATTCTCATCCGTTTGACAAAACATGAGGACTTTGTTAATATGATTTCAAAGGGATCTTTCTATATCAAATGCAAAGACGGGTACTCTTACCTAATGCACACATTGATATATGATTCTAGGTTTAAGGTCGAAGAAACCTCGATGGCTATGGCGGTGTGGATCTCTTTCCCTAACCTATTGCCCACTTTCTTTGTTTAAAGAATGTATGATTTCTTTGGCAGTTGTTGTGGGTAAACCAATACAAATTGATCATGCCACTATCAATAAATCTAGGTCGAGTTGTGCTCGTGTAGAATATCAAAGGAGGACGTTGCAGATGTCGGGGGCGAACACGACTTCTTCTAAGGCTAGAAGACCACTGGAAGACACCCAGGACTATAGCATGTCGTAAAAGAAGCACACTGGACGGACGTGCTTCGATCGTGTCTCCGGGGCACAGTTGAATGTAGATATCATGGAAGGTGATAGTGGATTTGAGAAAGGATTTCCCTAAGGTTATTAAGATGAATATAGAGAATAAAATAGAGAAGTGAGGTCTAACATGATTGCTATTAAATACGACTATGTTCCTAAATATTGTTTTGATTGCAAAATGCAAGTGCATAGTAATGAAGAATGAAGAATGTGCAAGATGCCATAACCTAGAGATGGAGAAAATTGTCAATATGATAAGGGTGGTGGTACTAAAAGTTCAGATCCTCCACCAGTTCCCTCTAAACTCCCTAATGTGCATGGAATTCAAAAGGGTAAAGCTAGAGTTCTATTAAGTGGTAGGGTGATTGGTGATCCTGGACAATGGAATGTAGTGAAAGACTTAAGACCTCGTGAATATCAGTTACCTATAACAGTAAATGTAAAGAATTTACAAGCAAGAAGTGAGCACGAAAATAGTAGCAGTTCGAAGAATTATAAGGATGCAGGAATATATCAACAAAGGGAATCGTCTAAAGATTGGGTCACACTTCTTTTGGTAAGCAAAATGATACAATTGTACTTGATAAACATACACAACAAATAACAACAAATAATAAAAAACATCTCAAAGGAGATGAATTGCAGCAAAACATCAATGAGTTTGAGATCATAGAAAGAGATAAAGGGCAAAATATAGTTTCCAGCAACATCAAGTTATATAGACATGAAGTACAGAAGAAGAGTAATGAGCTAAGGTCATAGATACAGTTAAAGAGCAAGAGCCAGAGTCCAACAACATTAATGTAGATAAAAATAAAGTACAATAAAAGAACAATGAGATTGTGGTTTATATTGATGACTTAAATGAGCATGTGGTTCCTAGCAATACCAACAACCAACATAAGGATTTAATAATCAATAGGGAAAATTTTTCAGAGATGGGTTGGCAATTGTGGAGGTTCCAAATGTTGTCCAAATAGATGAGTCTCACATGATTCAAATGGAATCTCCTAATAGAATTTTACATGATATTATGTCGCATAATTTAGATGAGATAAAGAGCCTTCAATCAGAAGAGAATCAAATTGCTAAAGGTGTAATTGAAACTAAGGAATCAGAGGAGATATGGGATAATGTACCACTTGAAGCAGATATATCTCCAAAGGTTTTAATAAGTGTCAGAAAGGGAAAGAAGCAAGGTAATGGAGAAAATGCTCAGCCCACCAGAGTTCAGCCGAAGAGAGTTAAATCAGTTCCCAAGAGATATGAAAGCTCTAATTTGAAATATTAGGTTGTGAAGTCTCAACAAGCCTTTCATAGAGTTCAGATGCTTCATAATTTTCATGAGTTTACTTTTATTGGACTGTTGGAACCTTTTCAGAACTCTATATATATCAACAAATATGAGAGAAGACTTAGGATGCCTTTGGCTACTTCTAATTGTAATGGTAAAATTTGATTTTTTACACACTATGATTTTACTACTATTGTGGTGAAGGACATTGAGCAACAACTAACATTACAGTTACATCCACTACAAGAAATTTGTGAATTACATGGGGATTAGTATGAAAATCCGTAGGAAACTTATTTTCCTACAAATTTTCATATTAATCCCCAAGAAAATCTCCATATAATCACATTTTTCCTGTAGTGATCATCAAAGTCATGTTCACAGTTTATATGTTACATTAGTTTAAGCTAAGTGTAATGCAGATCAAAGACAAATGCTATGGGAATATATTTTTCAATTAGCTACAGGAATTACAAGTCATTGGTTAGTTGGAGGAGATTTCAATGTTGTTCTGAATGCAGAAGAGAAAATAGGTGTTTTACCAGTGCGAGATGCTGATCATGAAGACTTTGCCAACTGTATTTCTTCTTGTGATTTAAATGAAATAAAGTTTAAAGGGAGCCCATTTACTTGGTGGAATGGTAGAGCTGATAATGATTTTATCTTTGAAAGATTGGATAGAATCTTTTATAATCAAAAAATGCAGGGTTGATTTAATTACATGGAAGTGGAGCATCTAGCTAGAACATGGTCTTATCATGCCCCTATGCTATTAACCTGTGAAGAAGGTGCAATAGGGTATAAGAAACCATTCAGGTTTCTGAAATTTTGGACTGAAAATGCATCTTTTATTGATGTGGTGAGGCAGAACTGGGTAGAAAATGACTCGTTGAACTCTTTCATAGCTTTCAAAGAGAATATAAAGAGAGTAAAAACAACTTTGACAAAATGGAGCAAAGATACTTATGGTGATATTTTTAAGCAACTAGTTATCAGGGAAGATATTGTCAAAATCAAAGAAAAGTTGTTTGAAGAACATCCAAGTGCTGAAAACAGGCAAGTGCTTCAAAGAGCCCAAGCTGAACTCAAAAGGTATTTGCACTTTGAAGAAATTTTCTGGCAACAAAAGGCAGGGTATGATTGGTTCGAGAATGGAGATAAAAATACAATATTTTTTCACAACATTGTGAAGGGAAGAAGAAAGAAGCTCCAATTGTACATAATTCAGAATGATTAGGGAAATTGGCTTGAGGAGGAAGGAGAAATTGCAGCAGAGGCAGTGAACTTTTATCATTCTCAGTTCTTACAAGAAAGAGATGCTTCTGATTTTTTTCTTGTTAGGTAACATTCCAGAAATAATCAATAAGGCAGATAACATAATTCTGTGTAGGCAACCAACTCTTGAGGAAATAAAAAAAGTTGTTTTTAATCTAAATGGGGACAGTGCAAGTGGTCCTGATGGTTTATCAGGTGCTTTCTACCAATGTTGTTGGGATATAATGGGTAATGATATTTTCAAAATGGTACAAGATTTTTTCAGAGGAATATGAAGTTCAGTCAGGTCAAAAAGTCAACAAGGAGAAAAGTGCTTTCTATTTACATCAAAGTGCAGGGGCTGCTGAGAAAGAATTGGTGGAGGAATGCATATGTATGTTTGAAGGTCATTTTCCTTTGAAATACCTTGGTTGTCCTATTACCCACTCCAGAAAAAGGAAGGAACACTATGCAGATCATATAAAGAATGTGAAGGCAAAACTTCAATCTTGGAAAGGAAATATGTTGTCATATGGAGGAAAAGAGGTTCTAATCACTAGTGTGCTACAAAGTGTTCCAATTCATGTCTTATCATCTATAGTTCCTCCTATATTTGTGATTAAGGAACTTCATAAGATTTTTGCAAAAAAAATTTGGAGTAACAAAATTACAAGTAAGAGTAAACACTAGGCTACTTAGGGGAAAGTATGTTTACCAAAACAGGAAGGAGGATTGGGTTTTAGATCTATGTTCAATGTTTCTAAAGCAATGTATGCAAAATTATGGTGGAGATTCAAGACTCAAAATACCTTATGGGCTAATTTTATGTGGAACAAATACTGCAAAAAGCACATTCCAACTTTGGTTTAGTGGAAAGGTGGATCTCAACTATGGAAAAATATATTACATAATAGGGAGTGCATTGAAAAATTTCTATGGTGGAAATATAAAGGTTGGACTTCTTCTATTTGGTATGATAATTGGACCCAACTTGGGCCTCTTTACACATATCAAACTGAAGTGTAGACTTGTCACTCATTGATGAACATTGATTTTTTCCTAAAGGAAACTTGGTGGGATTATGATATATAGTATGCATGATCATATGCCTGATCATATTGTGGAACATATCAAACATCATATGGATCATACTAGACCGATTAATATGGGGGACAAACCTGGGTGGGTCAAAACAAGCACTGGAAAGTTCTCAGTTAAGAGTGCTTGGGAGATTTTGAAAAAGAAAGTGGAAGAAAATGTGAATTTCAAGAAGATATGGGTGCAATATCTTCCTTTCAAGATATCATTCTTTAGTTGGAGAGTTTGGACTAATAGAGTTCCAGTAGCTACTGTTATAGCTAATTGGAACCCTAACCAGTCCCACATTTGCTTATGTTGTACTGTTGCAACAATGGAAACTATGGAACACTTATTTTTGAAAGGTGAAATTGCATATAGAGTGTGGCAATATTTCTCATCTGCAGCGGGAATATTTGGTCCTTGGATTCAATTAAAGCAGTCTATCAAAAAATGGTGGGATGTTCAAGGAAATACGAGGCAAAAGGTACATATGAATTTAGATCTTTTCAGGAGGTTTCAAATACAGCTAAAAGAATTATCATCTTAGATAAACAAAGCACACCACAATTGAGGATAAGGTAGTCAAATACAACAATGTCATATATGGTTTGGTTCAAAAATAATTTGTTGATGATATTGATGAATAATAAAGCTATATTAGATGGAAAAAGTTGCTACACGTTATATGAGGTCCAAATGAAATTCAGTTGGTTGATATATCATACACCTGGTGAGAGTTTGGGGTGTTGCATATGGTATAAAACCAGGACTTATAGATTTTAGCAGCTAATTAACATCTACAATAGATTTATAATTTCACAATCCACAAAGCATAAGACTGACCAGATTGTTAAGTTTGACAGCTTAGATCAACAAAGAAGAGATAAATGAATTGGGTTCAACTGTGTACCTTACTGATGTTCAGAAATACTTTGCACAAGTTGAACAAGAGTGCAAATTTCAGAAATCCAAACACAACCTCGCAAAAGATGGTCGAAATTAGTACTTCTTAAAGGATTTAAGTTTTGGTGGTGGTATCAATCCTAGTATTGTGGTTCAACCCACTAAAGTTTAGATCTAAAAGAAGAACTAATTTCAACTAATTTCAGGTTAAATTGATGGATTAACAACAATACTATCTCTACATAACCTACACGAGGTTGGATCTTCATCGAATCTATGAGTAGAAAGTTGAGCAAAAGAATTGAAATCATTTATCATGGATAAATCAAGATGACTTTTAAAAAAAATGTAAGAGGCAGAATACCAGGATGTATCAAGGTTGGAGAACACTTACGCTTAATCGAGTTTCAGCTTCCATTGGGTAGAAAAATGAGATGATCCATCGAGGAAGATGAAGAGGAAGTTGAGCTGCAAACAGTCTTCCACTTTCTTTTTCTTGTATTTTTTTTTCTATTTTAGTTAATTTCTCTTTTGTTGATTTTTTAATTTTTTTAGTGCTGGTGGGTTGTACTTTTTGGGTCAACCCATTAGATTTTTGTACATTCTTTCCCTCTTTTAAATAAAAAGTGACCCATGTGGTTTTTGAAGTTAAAAAAAAAAAAGACATAACTTTAATTTAGGACCACATGATTAAAAATATTTTCTCATTTTCTTAAACTTTATATCAAGTCAAACTAGACCATTATTTTTTAATTTATTGGAACCCATACATTTGTTTACAATTTGTTTTTTGCTGACATTATTTTTGAGTCGTTTCTCCTAATTTACAATTCATATTTCACAGTTAAGTGTCACGTCCCACCACTTCGCAGTCAAATTTAGTATCCGGATAGGAGTGGAAGAGTCTAGAGTTGTGGAGAGGTTTATAGAGAACTCTAGAAGCTCCTAGATAATTTTCAAGAAAGTCTTAGAATATCCTAGAATGTGTAGAGTATTTTAGAGATAGGACCAAAGTGTAAATACCTTAGGGATTTGTAAAGTAAATATTAATTACACTTTAGTCCTTAGGTGGTAGTATAAATAGAGGTGCCATTCATTTGCAACCAACTAAGCAAGTTGTAAAGCATTCTCCAAGTAATACAAAGCCTTCTTCCAAATTTTTCTAAGTCTTTCATTTCATTCTCTTAGCGATCTTAGTCTTAAAGGCTTACTTGAGCTTACGAGATCTTGAAAGAATAGTGAGTAAGTTGTCTAGTGCCGCACGGAGCTTTAGCGAAAAGTCTAAGTCCGTGACAACGTGGTATTAGAGCGAGGTTTGATACTATGGGAATGGCTAACGAAGGAGACGTGAAACTGCTAGCACCACCAACGTCCGTTTGGATGGTGGAAAGAAAAACCGCAAGGGAAAGAAGCACCAAAAGAGTAATGAGGAAATGTTGCTCGACCCCGCACCAAGCGAGGCGCTAACATCTCATCCACATTAGACCACCGAAGCAAATGACGATGAACTTGGCGAGGAGGTCATTGACGTCACCGCTGGAGAAGAATGGGTCGTGAGGGTTGAAGTGGCGAGGCAGGCCGTGGAGATATTAGGCCGGTGCATGAATGTGGCCGACGGCAAGTTCAAAACTCTTGAAGACTTCACCCTTGAAGAGATCGAAAACATCCGTAAGGAGTTGGAGGGACGTCAGCGGGCCGAGTTCGAGATGAAAGATGCCATCACTTCCTTGGAGTGCCAGCTCATGGAGGCGTTAAACATAATTGAAACCATGAAGGCCGAGATGAAGGCACTCAAGAAAGGCGTAGAAGCTGGAGAATCATCGTCATTTGACCGAGATAGGGAGGCCAAGGTCGACTCTCCTAAGCCACCTATGTTCAAAGGCGTCCGTGACGCGCAAGAGGTGGAGAACTTCTTATGACATTTGGAGAATTACTTCAAGTGCAACATGCTAAAGAGCGACGAGAGTAAGATCAACACCGTTGTGTTGTATCTTTTGGAGATGGCCATGCTATGGTGGAGGCGCAAGGAGGCCGAGATAGGGAAGGGGACGTGCACCATCGACACCTGGGAGCAATTTCGGGAAGAGTTCAAGAAAGCCTTATTCCCTAACAACGTCATCTATGAGGCGATGCGCAAGTTTAGGGAGCTGAAGCAAACGGGCAGCATACGCGCATATGTGCAGGAGCTTACCACCCTCACGCTTAAAATTTCTAACCTCACGGATGACGATATGTTGTTCCACTTCATGGATGGACTGCAAAATTGGGCCAGGACGGAGCTGGAACGCCGACAGGTCAGGACTATAGATGAAGCCATCACGCAGGCCGAAGCTTTGACAGACTTTAGGCATGAGAAGCCTGACAGAGCCAGAGGAGAAGAGATGAGAGGTAGTCATGACCATGGTGGAAGAGATCGTGGAAAAGTCGAGGAGCAACGGTCACATCCCAAAAATCATGACACACATAGGTTCGATGGAAAGAAGTATGGACGTCATGGCGAGACGGAGAGAAAAGGCAGAAATTGCCAAAAGAAGTGGTTGCTACATATGCGGTGGGCCGCATGGCTATGCAAAGTGCCCTGAACTGAAGAGACTTGGAGCTATCCTGCGAGAGCAAAAGGATAAAGACGTACATGAGCAAGGACAAGGCGCAGAGGCGACGCAGTTGGGCTTGATAAGACTATGCGGAGCTATCACCAAGCAGCCAGGGAAGCCAAGAGGGTACGACGCGCAATATGTCGACCTTATGATCAATGGAAGACCCGTTTGTGCTATGGTCGACACAGGTGCAGAGGCCAATATCATGACCAAGACGACAACAGCAAGGTTAGAGTTGAGTTACAGTCCAAGTAACGCCCAACTAAGGATGGTCAATGCACCACCGACTCATGTGTGTGGAGTCTCGCATGGAGTAAGCATCACGCTAGGCGAGTGGCAAGGTAAGACAAACGTCACTGTCGCTCCTTTAGACCTCTTCGATATAATTCTTAGGCAGGAATTCTTCCAGCAGTGCAACGCGGTGATCGATCCTTACCTCCAACAACTTTTGGTCATGAAGGAAGGAGGATCATGCATGGTGCCCCTGGCTAAGGTACCGAAGACGAAAAAACAAGTCTGTCTAATAGTCATACAGTTCCTAAGAAACCATAGAAGAAGGAGTCGGCGTTTATTGCCACTATTGCAAGTTCGAAAGAAGACAATGGTGCTAAAAGGTCCCTGCCACCACGCACGAAGAAGGTTCCAAAAGAGAACAATGTCATGATGCCAAAGAAGCTGCCGAGGCGCTTGCCTCCAAGGAAGGAGGTAGATCATAAGATCGAGCTGAAAGAGATCCGAAAGCAACTGAAGGAGTTGCGCAAGGGCGTTGATCGAGTCAATGGGCTATTGGTCGCGCATGCATAAGACTCGGATGACTATATAGCAGCAATACGACGTGATCGTTGCATCAATAGATGGGGGAGAGTGTCACATCCCACCACTTCGCAGTTAAATTTGACATCCGGATAGGGGCGGAAGAGTCTAGAGTTGTAGAGAGGTTTATAGAGAACTCTAAAAGCTCCTAGATAATTTTCAAGAAAGCCTTAGAATATCCTAGAATGTGTAGAGTATTCTAGAGATAGAACCAAAGTGTAAATACCTTAGGGACTTGTAAAGTAAATATTAGTTACACTTTAGTCCTTAGGTGGTAGTATAAATAGAGGTGCCATTCATTTGCAACCAACCAAGCAAGTTGTAAAGCATTCTCCAAGTAATACAAAGCCTTCTTCCAAATCTTTCTAATTATTTCCTTTCATTCTCTTAGCGATCTTAGTCTTAAAGGCTTACTTGAGCTTACGAGATCTTGAAAGAATAGTGAGTAAGTTGTCAAGTGCCGCACGGAGTTTTAGCAAAAACTCTAAGTCCGTGACATAAGACCTTTTTGGCCCCATTGGCCATTACTACTGTTTACTATTTATATGATTTACAATGGTTCTTTATTTTTATTTTTTATTTATATAGTATTAGCAGTGGATGAGGATATTCTAAGGGTGTGTTTGGTACGGAGATGTTTTATAATTTTCTTACTCGTCAAAATATATTATAAAATATTTTTTGTGGAAAATAAGTTCCTTAATGTAACAAACCTCAAGGTCGTTTGTGATTTAATTTCTTTTTTCCATGTTTGACTCTTACCATAATTGCGGTTAGAAGTTTATGACTTGCAGCACATGATCCTGAGGTGATAGAATGTGTTTCTCAAGTATTTCAATTTTGAAAGTTGAAAACTTGAGAGATTTGACCAAAATCAATATTTGAGGCTGATGAGGTCAAATCCGAGTTTGGATGATTTCACTAGTTCTGGGTGGAGGTTGGACATGTTTGCCGAGGCATTCAGGGGCATTTTGGACCTTGGTTTGGATTTCTTGATTTTTTAAAAAAATTTAAGCGGACTATTCACATCAAATTTTGACCGTCCACATTTTTAATTAATTAATCAAATTACTTAAATTATAAATAGAGTGAAACAATTGATTTATGTAGTCAAAAGAATTTCTAAACTATTTTGGTGCTATTTTTCAGATTTTTGGCAAAATATCCTAAAATATATTATATATGTTTCGTATATTTACTAAGTATTAAGTACATCTATTTCGTTAATTTTGAAAATTAATTTATCTCCATTCCAAGATTTTAATCAAACATATATCTCAAATTGTCAATATAAGGTCATCTATGGCTTAATCACGACAATTAGTCCATATGCACAAATAATTATTTTATTTTGATAAATAAAAAAGCTTAACGATTAATTAGTCTGTCTCGATTTTTACTCCAAATCTGCTTAATTGTTTGCGAAATGAATTTTTGAGTTGACTACATTTTCAATAGTTTGGTCACAATGGGAACAAGAGCCATAAAATTACTTTCCCAACCCCAATCCAAATCTTTTCACGCCAAAATCTTCGAAAGCAATTCAGAAGAGATAACAACGAAGAATCACATAAACCAACATATATACATCTATGGAACAAGGAAAAAAGATATAAAAGATTCATCCTAAAACCTGATCGACGTTTGTACAAAACATTACAAAAGACCAATTACAGGGCTAGACATATACAAATATATAGATTTTCTCGAAATACAAAAGACTAGTCAAAATATGCAGCATGAGATGAGTCAACTCTGGAAGCCAATAAGCTCACCCTTAATCTCTGAGTATCAGCTGCATTATCCTATGAGAATCAATGCAGTTGACTAAAACTCAGATCTGCATTAGGGAAAAGAGATGCAGAGTACCCTATGAGTTTCAAAATAAAAAGTACTCAGTAGATATCATAGGTCGACTGAGCTCGAGATAAGAAAACACAATAAAAATGCAAGTAAACCAGTAAGGTAGTAGAAGGGTACACTAAATGAAAGGAATATCACAAATTGTACCGGAAAAATCTTAAGAGGATACCTAAGTAATTCAAAATAACTATAACCTAATTGGACCCCCATAAGCTCAAAAGGAACCTACAAAGGCAAATAGAAGAAATAACTACACTANCAACCAATACCTAATGAGTGGTAACACCCAGAAACTTCTAGGCCAAGATCCAAGCAATTCTACATATGTGCATCGGTCTGAACCTAAAAAATTTTAAGTGCCACTTGGTGTAAAGGTCCAATCATAAGTATGAAAAGTGTATTGAATTTGAATTAGGATCATAACGGACTCCTAGTATATGGGGAGTTTCATGGCCCAATACCAAGAAAATGAACTTTGACCGTTCATAAATTCAAGTTATGTGCTAATAGTTATACCCATTTTATTGGGCACTATGAAGTTTGTGCGACCCGACGCGCAAAGAAGCACAATTGTGTGGCAAGACTAGCGCTACTGCAAAGGTTGTGCGAACAGCCGCATGACCTGAGCTCTAGTTGTGCGACCGGGCACATTTTGTCTAAAATACTTTTAGTTTTCTCTTGTTTCCAAATTCTAGTTGGGGTATTTTTATTTTTCCCTGGTCCATAAATAACCCCAACTTACATCTATTAACCTTGCATAAAGCCTCGAAAACTCTCAGTCTACCAAAATCTTGATCCATATAAAAATAAGAGTTCTTCGATACCCATATTGCAATATAGATTTCTAGGTTAAAAAGTCAAGCCAGACCCGATATTAAAATTAGAATATTTGTTCGAATAGTCAATCACCCACAAAATGTGGAACTCAAATATGAAATTTTCTATATAATAAAAATAATGATCAGGTTTGAATTAATCTCAAATCACCAAATTACGATTTTTGGGGAAAAATTCTCGATTCCAAATCCCCAAACATTTGTTAGAGATCAAAATACAAGACTAGATAGCGGGGAACTGCCAAAATAAAGATTAGAAACTTAACCCCTTTGGAAAATAAAGAAGTCGATCGTCCCAATCCAAACTCTACAAATTCAAAAATAGAGAAAGCAAGTGAAAACCATGTTTTTATTTGTTATAACGCGCTAGGCGTGATCGCAACATGAGTGAGTGATAAAGCCTGATGCAGGATTAGATGATATATGCTATCACGCATTAAGAGTAATGCCTATGACATCCCTCTCTTACGAGATAACCTATATTGATTCCCTCTTGAGCGATCACGCTCCTTGTGCACCAATAATACGCGCACCTGAATAGAGAAAAATCTATTTGTTCTAAAATTGGTTTTAACACTCGAAATTCATTTGTCCAAATCACTCATGAGTACCACGGGACCCTTGCAAATCATCTGATTAAGACATAAACTACCCTTCAGACTTTATGGATTTATCATAATTGAAAATGATCTCATTAATCTCAAATGTTGAACTCACAAACTCTCTCAAAACATATTTGATCACCTCAAAAATCATGTCATTCATCCCCGCAAGTAAACAACTATCAAAAGCTATGGAAATGGTCAAACAAGAGAATAAAAGAAAGTGAAAATCACAAAATGACCTTGAGGCTCATTATAAAAAGATACATACAGGCGTGAAATAGGGGAAGACGATAAATGTAAGATTTTGCTACACGAAAAGGTACAAGTATAACTATATCTTGTGTATAAGGTGCTTAAGTTTGTTCAATTAGGTAATTTTCCCGTAACTTATTTGACAATCGTATCACATTTAGTTCTTTCCACTAGGATTTCTAGGAAGCATCAAGATTTTCTTGAAAATCCTTATTAAACGTTTTTTATATCCCAAGAAAACAACTCTAAACCTAATATACAATTATTCTGGATCTATTATAATTTTTAAATAAAAAATGTTAGCAGTAGAGATAGGAAACGGTGGGTTGCAGCCATGAAATATTTTAGGGTTTTAGATATGCTCCATTTCGAGGCGACACGAGCACTTTCCCGGCGTTTTCTCCCACCAATCTCCTCAAAACTTGAAATTCTTGCCCTTTTCATATGGATTCTTGTGTTCATTATTATATCTCCCTTCCAAGACTACCCTTCCTTGTCTACCTCAATTTACTACATATTCTTCTTTTATTTAAATAAATAAAAATAATATCCTCTCTCCCTTCATCTTTTATTTGTCAATTATATTAATAATAAATATTTTTTTATTTAATTCAAAAATTAAAAGATAGTTTTAGGAAAATTTATTAGTTTAGGAGTTAATTACTTAAATACACTCTAGTTTGCAATATTACATATCTATCTTACCATATTTTGGTGCTTTCAGATATGTCAATATACATGTATCTCAAATACATGAGGTCAAATTTAGGTGTAATTTATTCTAGATACATTATATCCAAGTGGATTCGCATGTATCTATGATATATAGCAAATCTCGCTCGCCTCTCTCTCATCTCGCTCACCACTCACACATGTATATGATATTCTAGATACATGTGAATCACCCTAGATACATACAGATACATGTATCTAGTGTGATTAGTATGCATCAGAGATACATACGAATCCCGCTTGCCTCCCTCGCCAATCTCACTCGCCTCTCTCCCTTTTTTTTGTGTATTTGGTAACAAAAATACATGTATCTAAGTGTAAGATACGTAGAAAATATTTAATTAGTGGTAAGATACGTAATATTTTGTAAGTATAGGTAATAATAGGATATATGGTAGTGAAGTATATCTAATTATGCAGTTTTTCCATAATTTTATTACTTACTCTCTTTGTTCACTTTTACTCATCCGTTATTTTTTAAAAATAGATTTTAGTTTTAACTATCACTTTTAACATATCAAAAAAAAGACAATTATTATTTTCCATGTTTTTCTCTTAACATTAATTACTTATTTCTAAATTATTTTTCTAAATGTAATACTAAATATCAATTAATAGGAATAGCGTGATATAATATATATGTCAGTCATTGTTTTCTTAATATGTATGTCAAATCCAGATATGACAAGTAAAAATAAACGGAGGAAGTAATTGTTAATTAAACTATATTATCAATTATAGTCATTTCCCTGTATAATTCCCTAAACATTGAGGGAGCAAAGATATTAGATCAAGTTAACTTGAGATCTATTAATTCATGAACGATTTTAGCATATAATCTTTTTAAGTTATTAAGATGATCGTGATTGAAATACTTAAACAATTTAAAATGCTAAATTATTTCTTCTATATATTGAATATAAGTGCAAAAAATTTCAAACAATTATTTGTGAAATGTAATAGAATTCGCATGTAAATATATGTACAAAACTATTACAGGTGTAATTGGAATCAAATTAAGGAAAAAAAATTATTAAATCGAACAGAGAAACTACTCCTTCATTTTGTGTAATATGATGGTATTCGATTGGCGCAAAGTTAACAATGAATAAAGGAAACTAATGCTATTTAATTTTAAAAAGTGTCATTTTTATATTGGGTAGCAGTATTTACGGTTTAGATAAAAATTGATTCAAAGTAACAAATCAAATCAAATCGATTTTAATTTGATTGGTTTATGTTTTTACAAATCGATAATATTTGATTTGATTTTGATTTTGTTTTAAAAAATAGAAGAAATAACCTAACGAACAATTATATACATATAATTCATTATTATAGATACATAATCTATTGTTTTTATGAATAATTTTAAATATCTTATGTACGTAGTTATCAAAATTTAATTATAATTTATTTATGAAAGTAAAAATGCCCAAGACGAGAGCATTTATCTTATTGTTTTCATGTATATGAGTGTTTATGACAGTTCTCGGTGAGACTAGGAACACTGTCTCTTTCTTGTCTAAGCCAAGTGGTGAATTTTGAAGCTTTATTCACAGTAAATTTAGTGATCGAAAATTTTGTAAAGTCAATTGTTCTAATTATTTTTCTTTTTGAATTAAGTTTTGTCTTTTTCCCCTTTTGATTAAATCATTTCTTTTATTTTTGTGTATGGTTAATAACTTAATAACTAAATCCAACTGAACCAAAATCGATAACAGTGAAATCAATAAATGTAATTTGGTTTGGTTTGGTTTGGTTTTAATAATTTGAAAACCGATTAAATTGATTTGGTTTTGATTTTGATCAATAATCGACCCGTGAACACCCCTACCTAAGAGTGTCAAAATGAGCACAAATATAGGTAATTCGTCCAACCCGCCCAGAATTTTATGAGTTGACCTCAAAATAATTTGAATTGGGTAAATCTCAACTCATTCAACATTAACCTATTTTAAAAGAATCCTTAATCGAGCCAAATTTAATCTCCAATTTCAACCCATTTTAAGACTCTTTATTTGCATTGGTATAATAATGTATGTTCCCCTATTGAAGGTATGAATTACGATCTATTTTATATCTTCTAGAATTTATCCATCCATTTGTAACTTCTTTTTCTCTTGAGTTAAAATGCTAATTATGGTTTTAAAAGTTAAATAGCATTATGTTAAAATCATTGAAAAATTACATAAATACACAACTTAAGATATCATAATCTCTAAACTCCTTTATCATTTAAAAAAATTTACAAAAATCTCCTCTCGAATACATCTTTATCCCCTCTCAGATACATCTCTATCCTCTTGGATACATCCATATCCCCTTTGGATGCATCCCTCTAATTAAGTAGTGTATCATTTGCAATGTATCGGATAACAAAGGAATGTATCCAAGAGCAATGAAAATTTTGAAATTTTTGTAATTGGGAAAACCTCTGGGATAAGATGTAATTAGCCCCCAAATGTATGAGATTTCCGTAAGTTTACCTAAAATTATTGAGATTAAGCGGGTCAGATTGGATGATTCATGACCAAATCCGATTTTTAGCCCATTTAAGCTTAACCTATTTGAGCCCAAAGTAAATTTGAGTGGGTCATGATTCATGACCCAACTCGATTTCTATTTCAACACATTTTAATGTCTCTAATTTCTAGTGCTTCTCTGAATTACTCGACTTATCATGCTTGCTAAATATAAATGATTCATAAAAAAATTATTTTTTAAATCAAGATATAATTAAGTACATTTTTCTTATTTTGTTCTTAGTAATAATTATTTCTGAAAATAAACATTGATTAATTAAAATAGAAAATCTAAGTGATTTTTCGATTAACTCATATCCATTTATTGTTTCATATTAATTGCTTCAAATTTTAACTATACTCCCACAACATCATAATTCATATTTAACAGACATATTTAGATCAATTTCGATTCATGAAATTTGAATATTTTGTGATATTGCCATTTTTATTTAAAGAGCTGTTGAAACATATTTTATACCGAATTTATAGGGAGTTTGAGGTGGAAAATTTTAAATCTTCAGACACGATAAATTCATATTGAAACTTAATGGCTCCAATAGTATCTCAAGCTCAAAATTTTCAAATATTTTATCATTTAGAACCAAAAATGACGAAAAGATTGTAGTCTTCAAATCTCATTATTTATTATTTCAATAATATCATGGTTATTTAGATATTTGCAACAAGGGAAGTATTAAAAACAACCCTAAATTTGGTGTGAATTATTAGTTTAATTCTTGAATAATTGACAGTTTTAAAAACATCATTTTACTTAACTAATTAAATTTAAATACACCCTCCATCTTGCAATAGGGTTGACCTCAGCACAATTTTCCATCCATAGACTGACTGTCATTCTGAGAAGACTATTCAGATTTTTGAAGTACATGCTTCAGACTTTTGTCATTGATTTTGGATCGTAACATCTTTTTAATACATTGAGGAAAACGCAGGAGGCGTTGATAATGTTTCTACCACTACAATAAAAATAACTTTTAGCGACAATAAATGTGCATATTAATAAAAATTGTTAAATCTTTATCGACATTAGTTAATTGTCGTTAGATCCAATATTGTTATAGGTTTTAATGACATGTACAAAGAGTGTTAATTGTCTCTAAAAAATATATTTAATATTAATTAAACTATTATCATTAATTAATTGCCTCTAAATATCATTTTTAGTGTAACACCCATATGAAATGACTTAATTGTTCCCGTTCTGCCCACAAGTTTTCTACGAAAACATCATATTTAAAATGCTAATTTAATGCTTTTTTTGAAAGACGTGGAAATTATAAACATGATAACATATGCTACCTCTGTGAGGATAGTTGTCAACTATTGACTTGACACACCCCTTAAGAAATAATAACTATTAGGGGTAATATTACTTCCTCCATTTCAAATTATTTGAATTTTTGAAACATTTTTCATTTTTTAAATTAACTTAATTGTTCAATTTTCAAGACTACTTTTAGAATGTTCTTCCAATTTTACCCTTCATTAGTTAATATTGGAATTAGTTATTAATTAATGTTTAGTTATTTTTAATCATAAATTTGAGAATAATTAATAAGGGTAAAAATGGAAAGTTAAGTCTAATTTATGTCTTAATCTTCTTTTCTTAAAGGGTGTGAAACACCTCAACAATTCAATTAATATGAAATGGAGGGAGTATTTAATAGGAAGGGTAAATTAGATACAAAAGTTAAATTATCTCTTGAATTTTCTAAACTGGACAAGTATTGTTAGACAATTATTTTTAGTATAGTGGACAACTATTATTGGATGGAGGTAGTAATAATTACTCCCCTTATCCCTAATTACTTGTCCACTTTTGAACTGACACACCGATTAAGAAAACAATAATTGACATAGTGAGTTTATCATTTTACCCTTATTAATTATGAAGTAGATTAATTAAAAACTTAAGATTATCGAAAAGTTCTACCTTTTTCAAAGTAACTAATTGAGGGTATAATAGGTAAAAAAAATTGTCCTTTCTTGATTTATCAAAATGGATAAATAATTAGAAACAACTAAAAAAGAAAAAATTGACAAGTAATTAAGGAGAGACAGCGTATTTGAGAAGGAGTATAAATATATGTTTGTCTAATTATCCAAACCTAGAATAATTCCTCAGAATTGGTCTTTGAGAAATTACTAAAATGACGAGAACAATAATTTTAGCAGCAGTCCAATTATTGCCAATAAATATAGCAGCAATCCAAATATAAATGGTTATCATAATAATTATAGCATCGATATACACGTAATTAAGATACTATTCCCTTCATTTCATATTAATTGAATTTTTAAGGTGTTCACACTCTTTAAGAAAAGTAGATTAAGACATAAATTGAATATAGTTTTCCATATTTACCCTTATTAATTATTGTCAAATTTGTTGAAGTCATCACATTGAAAATCCAAATGAAGGGTAAAATTGAAAGAACACTCCAAAAATAGTCTTGAAAACTGAACAATTAAGTTAATTTGGAAAATAAAAAATGCCTCAAAAATTTAATTAATATGAAATGGAAGGAGTAGAACACTAGAGCTTATTGTCAAGAACTAAATAGTACTCTCTTCTTTCATTTTAATGGTTAAGTTTAGAAAATTAAGAAATAATTAATTACTTAATTCCTTATAATTTTTATTTAGAATAGTAAATCAAAAATAGTGTTAAGATGAAAAGAAAGAAAAAATTGAATCTTCAAAATTTATTGTGTATCCTTAAGAAATTTAATCCCCTCATTGTACACGAAGTTGTGAATTATTTCCTCCCAAGATAAAACAAATAAACGTATTAAAGAAGTAGTGGTACATTACAATTCAATAATTTTAGCGAACTCAAAAGTCAGCAACGCAATCACACAAAGACTCTACTTTGTCGGTAAGAAAATGTATGCAAAAGGAGGAAATTCGATGCACAAAACTTAGAGGAAACCTCATTTATAGTCAATGATAGGTGGGAACTCACCCGTTCAGAACAGGCTCATTTGTTTAGAACAAGCATGTTGTCTTTTGGAAAAAGTAATGTTTGTTCGGAAGAAACAGGTCATTTTTGAAACTGTTTCGCAAATTTTAAACTAATTTTGTTGAGCGAATTAATTAGTTAATTCCGTTACGCAAATTAATTAATTCAAATTAATTTCGTAAATTAATTAATAAATAATTTAGCGAATTAATAATGAGAAAAAATAAATTAATTAATGAGAGTAATATTTTGTCTAAAAAGTTATCAATCAATCATTTGTCGAAGCCGAGCGAGCAAGTGACGATGACAACGCGAGTGGACACCTTCTACTAAACTATTTAAGAGCTAAAGGAAGTGTTTCCTAATATAGAACAAAACTTTTTCTTTCTTCTACCAATGAGGGAGAAATGACTTTTCATTCTTTCTTCACTTGTCATTTCCCAATTCACACTTTTGTTAAGTCCAACAATTCCCCACATAAATGAGAATGTCTATTGTTAAAACATATGCATGAAAAATTGTGTGATTCATAAGTAAGAATTGATTGCATCTGGATAAGTAGATTTCTCTTTGAACTTTCCATAGTGAATATAAATCGAATATACTCCGTCAATCGATAGATTTGATATCTTTGAACCGTGGAGCTTTAGTGCATACTTAGAAAATATAAGTCGCATAATTAACCCTTCAACTATTTTTTGGTTCTCATTATTTTTTTTCGTTTCAGCCATGAAAAATACTTTCTAGTTCATAAGTGAATAAAGAACTAGCCTTATCGGATTCTCCTTGAAGTGACTTACATTTCACACTTACATAGGTTATTTCTAAATGTGTTATTCTGTTGATACACCATTTGATATACCTTGTATCAAACTTAGAATTTGTTAAAAAGTCTTAATGTCTTTATCATTAATTGTTACTGAACATTGTCTCATCATCATGAGAATGGACCATACAAATTATTTTGATAATGTTAAACCATCATTGATGACTTTGTTTGATCTCTTTCTTCAAACCAAGATCTTGGGATCTCCAGTCTTAAAGGTATAGTTATCGTCACTATGATTTGTCCTCGGCCATAATCTCATTTGCTTTGATGATTTCTCAACTCCCTCTTTAGTTAGGCCTTTTGTAAGTGGATCTGATACATTATTCTTTGACTTTACTTGATCAATTGTGATAATTTCACTAAAAAGTAGTTGCCTAACAGTATAGTGTTTTCGTCATATGTGACGAGACTAACCGTTAAACATAACTCTTCCGAACCTACCTATTGCAGCTTGACTATCACAATGTATGCATATAGGAGTCATTGGTTTGGGCCAAAATGGAATATCTTCTAAGAAATTTCGGGTCCATTTAGCTTCTTCACCAACCTTGTCTAAGGCTATGAACTCAAACTTCATTGTAGAGTGTGTGATACATATTTGTTTGTATTATTTTCAAGATATTTCTCCTACACCAATGGTAAAAACATATACAGTTGTGGACTTAGTTTCAATTGATCTAGTAATTCAATTCACATCACTATATCCCTTGACAACTACTGAATACTAGTTGTAATGCAAAGCAATGTTTTGAGTGTGTTTTAAATACCTCAAAACTCATTTCATTGTCATTCAATAATTTTGATTGGGATTACTTGCGTATCGACTCAATTTACTTATAATAAAGTTATGTCTGATCATATACAGTTCATGATGTACATCAAACTTTTCAACACTCTAACATAATTCAATTGAGACTAATTAACTTTCACCTTTATTCTTAGCAAGATCAATGTCACATTAATTGATGTTTTTTCTTACTTTTGAAGTTTAAGTACTTGTATTTTCAAGTACCTTTCGAATATAATGAGATTGAGACAATGCTAGATCTTAAAGAGTTTTGTGAATCTTAATTTCCAATATCAAATCGGCAGCTCTTATATCTTTCATATCGAACTTACTAGCAAGCATAAGCTCAATAACATTTATGTTGACAATATCGTTACTCATCATAAGAATATATATCATCCACATATAAATAAATAATGATAACTCGATTTGAAGACACATTTATCACATTCATTGATCTTAAATTCATTTGCCAACATAGTTTGGTCAAACTTTGCATGCCATTTTTTGGGTGCTTGTTTTAGTCCATAGAGTGACTTAACAAGTTTTCTCACTTTCTTTTCTTTACCAGGAACTAGAAATCCCTCGGATTGCTCCATTTAAATTTCTTCCTCCAATTCTTTGTTTAAGAAAGTTGTTTTTACATCCATTTGATGGATTTCAAGGTCATATACTGCAACTAGTGCAATTAACATCCGAATAGATGTAATTCTAATTGTTGGCAAGTATATATGTGTCAAAATAATCAAGGTCTTCTTTCTATCTAAAGCATTCGGTGACAAGTTTTGCCTTGTATTTGTCAATAGCTCCATCAACTTTCATTTTCCTTTTGAAGATCCATTTCAATCCAAAAGATTTATTTTCTAGAGAAAGATCAATCAATGCCAAGTATGATTGCTCAAGATTTAATCAATATCACTATTGAAAGCCTCTTTACAAAAGAATGAGTCCTCGGAGGACATAACTTCTTTGAATGTTTGATGCTCATTTTCAACAAGAAATGTTACAAAATCATATCCAAAAGAAGTAGATGTCCTTTGACATTTACTATGCTCTGAAATCACTTTATTAGGTATATACTCCTTTAGTTCTTCCCAAGGTCGTTTAGACCCTTCACTCGATAATTCAAATTTAGTTTTATACAGATAGGTATGTTCAAAGAACTCAGTGTTATCTAATTCAATTGTCGTATTCATAATAGTAAATAAGAAATATTGTTAAGATGAAAAGAAAGAAAATATCCAAATCTACAGAATTCACTGTGTGTCCTTAATGAATTTAATCCCCTCAGTGTGTCCAAGGTTGTGGATTATTTAATCCCAAGATAAAACGAATAAACTTATTAAAGAAGTAGCGATATCTCACACTTCAATAACTTCAGCAAACTCAAAAGCCAGCACGAAATCACACAAAGACTCTACTTTGTTTGTAAGAAAATGTATGCAGAAGAAGAAAATTCGATGCAGAAAACTGAGAGGAAACCTCTCTATTTATAGTGAGTGATAGGTGCGAACTCACCTATTTAGAATAGACTCATCTGTTCAGAACATACATGATGTCTTTCGGGAAAAGAAATATTTGCCCAAAAGGATCATGTCCTTTCCGAAATAGTTTCGCAAAATTTAAATTAATTTTATTGAGTGAATTAATTTGTTGATTCCGTTAAGCGAATGCAAAAAATAAAATAAATTTTGCGAATTATTTAATAAATAATTCAGCGAATTAATATTAAGGAAAAGAAATTAAAAAATTATCAATTAATCACATTATTTGTCAAAATCAAAGCCAAAACCAAAGTCGAGGCTGAGCCTGTCTTTATTAATATTTAGATGTAGCATAATTAATATGTGAGCTGTCAAACTGCAGACGATGAGTTGAAAACATAAAACACAATTTAAGTTTGGTGGGATGATTCCTCTTCTTCTGATCCAAGAAAGTGAAATTCAAAGTTGATTATGTAATTTTGATTAGTTGGATTATTTGAGAAACAATACTAAATTTCTTAGCAAGAGTTTGTCTCCCATAATGCACTCAAAATCTGGCTAAGGTAAGAAATAGGCTACTAGCATTAGTCTCTTGGAAATCAACACTCCCATAGGAAAGAGGTTAAAAGGGAAATACAGCCAAACAAGGGTCTAGGTTGATTTAATTTTTTGAGATTATATTTGTCTATTATGTAATTAAGAACTTTGCATGGTAATCTCTACATATCATTTTATTAAATATAAAATAAAACCTTATTAAATTAATATTGAAAAAGGATCGTATTTGTCTTTATACTCTCAGAAAAAGGTTATATTTATTCTTCGTCATGTTTTTTTAAATATATTTTCCCCTATCATTCAACTTAAGACTCATCTACTCCTCTTTGTTTACCTTTTTCCTTGCCAACCCTTAAATTTTAAAGCTAGGAATTTTGACTCAAAGAAAATGTCATTTTTAATAAAAAAGGAAGAAAAATAATAAAATTAGCTTTCCTAGCCTGTGAGATTTAATGATATGTTAGAAAAACTAATTTAAGGTGTTCAAGATAAAAACATCTGATGCTTCTTCATTTTTTATTAGTTATTGGGTCATTTTTTAATAAGAAAATTAGTATTGTACTAGTTTTTTCGGTAGCAATTGATGTTTAATTTTGTGGCTATGACTTTGACTGTTTTCTATTACAGCACTATTTCAATACAAATTTTAGCATTATTAGAAATAGGTAGCTATTTCCTAATCAAATTGTACTAAGCCAAAACTCCTAGTTGTATTTTTTATTGTGAAATAAGAATATTAGGAAAGGGTTTTATGGGTTAAATGGGTGGGTATAATATTGATTGGATATAATAAATAAATTAGAAAGAAATTATAAGTGGGATATATATATATATATAGGTGTGTCACGTAGGCTCCCCGTAGGATGATAAAAGAGAGAACATAAGACTTAACCGTTGAAGGGTAAATATGTGCCTAAAGTTGGATGAGAGGGGTAAATATATATTAAAAAAAAAAAGTATGACAAAAGGGCAAATATGTGCCTAAAGTTGGATGGCAAAGACAAATATACAAAAAAAAAAGTATGATGAAGGACAAATCTAATATTTTTCTGAGAGTACAAGGACAAATATGACATTTTCCAAATTAATATAGGTGGGACCATAAAATATTATTATTTTGTAGGGATATTATCTAATCAATAAATTAATATTTATTAATTTAAAGAGTGTTTTGAGATCCAATGAAGGTTAATTTTTATTACATCAAAATCATTGTATCTTACTATTTCATGTATCCTATTTATTGAATTCACATGAATTTTTTTTTTATACAAAGTACAATGAATACATCAAAATCATTATACTAACAAAATTATGTATCATATTTATTGAATTCATATAAAAAATAAGTTCATTATACATAAAGTACATTGTAATTCATTGTAATATAATTTTTTGTTAAATGATTCATTGTAAAATAAGTTCAAGAATTCAATGATAAATTGTAAAAATAAATTTATTATACATAATATTCATTGTTTCTTAATAATCAAATATTATTCATCGTATATTTACTTAAAACATTCAATATATGATAGTGCTATATAAGCAGCAAAGGAAATTTCTTGAAACCATATTCAAAAATGATTCCTCATTTAAAAGGTGTCACAAAATCAATAATGACAGATCAAATATGTAAAGCATTATGTGAGTACAAAAGAGATATTCCACATGCACTCAAAAAGGTTCGCAGTCGTGGCAACATCGAAACTTTTGAAATCCAATAAGAAAAATTAGATATGAGCTTCAACTAGATTTAAATTTTAACAAAAAAAATAGTAGAATCATATTCACTAAATTGTCTTAGATATATTTGTACATTTAGAGAATTATTAATTTATATTATTAATGAGACCATATATTTATATAGGAGTTTTTTAAAAATATATTATCTTATTATCTTATCTAAATGAATGATTTTATCATTGACCCAAATCAAAATAAAAAAAAATTATATTATCTTAATTAAGTGATGTTTTACTATATATGGCAATTAAATTGTCAATAAGGTAGAGTAAAAAAAGAAGTTAGAATTAGACTATATATTATTGGAACGAATCCTACAACTCTTTTTAAGAGTTTGACTCCTCATTAATTAAGTGAATTGCTAAGATAATGCACACTTATTAAAGAAAAATAGGAAATAAATTGACACTACTCTCCACTTTACTTTTCACTTTGCCCTTTTAGTTATTTTCAAACTAAAATTAATTATGATCATTTTATTTCAATCTTTCTCGACATAATCAAAGAAGGGAAAATATTTTTGAAGTGTCTCAGGTCCCAAAAGTAAGTGCATGATAAAGTTCGCTAAAGCTCAATACTGCAGAAGAGATTAAATGAAGTACGCTAACTGTAGTTAACCTAGCGTAACAAGTTAGAATATCATAATCTTTTATTTATAAATAAAATGACTCAATTTTAAGCTTTTAAATTTATAATTGTATGAATATGAAATGTTTTAAATAAAAAATTTCAAGAGTAATTTTTTCTTTCTTAAATTATGTGTCTAATCAAACTCCGTGCATAAGTGTGATTAAAAGTTTAAGTCTATAAAATTAATTGCAAGCTGGTTTCCAAGAGAAAGAAAAAAAACAAATGGTGTTTTAGGGCAAACATGAGTCAATGTAGAGCATATGAAACTGACACGTGTCATTCATGTTTCTTCGAACCTAGTCGAAAAATCTGAAAGGGCATAGGGCGGTCTATTTAAAAAAGTTAAAATAAAAATAAAATTACAAGAAAAAAAAAAGAAAATTTAAACGTCCTTTTTTTTAAAACCCTAAATAAATTTATCAGCTTTTCCATTTTCGTCACATTTTCCAACACTATACATACATGCACTGTTACACATACTTAGAGATCATAAGAAAAAAAAGAAAAAAAAAAGAAGAAGATTGTTTTTGAGTAAGGAAAAAAGAAGCTTCTTTACTGGTAAGTCAGATTTCATCAATATTAAAAAGTTCATTTCTTTCATTATCTATGTAATATGTATTACTATTTCTGCATAAATAGATTTTTCTTCTTCTTCTTTAAATTAATTAATATTCTATTTTGTTAAAGGATTTTAGGATGGTGAAGTATATAATATATACTTCATATAAAACACGTGTAGATTGAAAAAGAAAAGGTTTGGCTTACTATATACTCCATTACTCTTCTGTATGTAGATTGACAATTTTTTTGTGTGTAGAATGGCATATCTAATAGTGATCAAAGATTAAAAATAAAGTACAAGTAAGAGAACAATATGTTAAGTAATATTTTCCAGTAAGCATAGAGCTACATAGTTTACATTTGTGTGTTTAATCTTTTACATTTTTTTCCATTTGTCTGGTATCCGTATTAGAGTCAGGCCTTTTCTGGATTCATGCTGCGTAGGGCCCCATTCGAGAGAAGTGCATCCTACTAAAAAAATTCATACTCAAAACTCAAAACTCTCGAATTCTGATTAATAGAGGAGCTGTCATATACTTTGCTTTAATCTTTTACATGATTAGGGGTAGGGGGGTTAAAAATAAGTCATAACCTTTGGTTGTGATCCCTTTGGTGTAGGGGATTAGGTTTGATACCTACAATATTTATTAAGTCAAAAGGTTACATGTTAAAGGGGACATGGACCAAAGTTTTAACCAATATAGAAATTTCTCAAATAACTATCCAAATAGCAGTAATATTCAGTAATTAGTAGATTTACATATACTGTTTCTACCATTCCTACTTTTTGTTTCATGTAATTGCTAATATTTCCTGTGTTCTAGTTTATGTGGTATAGTTAGAATTTCCAGTTTTAAAATTTTAAATTTTAATTGTGAATTTATTTATATAAACTTTAAATTTCTTGAAACTGAATTTACATGTTTAAAAAGTACATAAAAATTTATAAAATCACAATAACTAAATATCTAAAATGCTTGTAAGAAATATCTACCGTAATAATAATATATTTTTTTTGGTTAATTTTCGTAGAGTAATATCTTTCAGGTGTGAATTTGATTTTTATATTATAGCAAGGGAAACTAAAGCTTTAGACTTTTTAGTACTTCCACAGTCAAAAAAGGGACATTTTGCTTTTATAAAGAATCTCTGTTAGACAGTGGGAAGCAGAGTTTCCAAACAATCTAACAAAAAAATTAATGTCAGACTTTTTTTTTTAATTAAAATGGGATATATATAGATAAGTATCCATGTGTTAGACTTAGTGTCACAATTAGAGTGAAATTTTTCCCTAATTCACAAAAATAAAAATAACACACACTATTGTGAAATAATTTATACATTAGTGGTTCATCAAAAAATTCATAATAAGTGGAATTAAATAATGAACGAAGAACGAATAATCTATTACAACAAGTTAAAATACATTGATAATAAAAATAATTTATACAATAAAGTAGTATAAATTGATAAAAATATTGACATTCACTAGGATTTCATGGGGCAGAGCTTTTAGATCACCTGACCAAATATATAGTCTAGCAGGTCGGCGTATCATTTGGATATTAAAAATATTAGTATTACATATACTATAGTTGCTTAATTAACCATATGTTAATTAATTAACTTAGTTTATTAAAGGGTTAGCTAATTGAAAAACGTAATGGTTAATTATTAATGATGCTCTTTGAAATTTTGTTTATTTGACTAAGACTAAAGTTGTGAGTGGAAGACAGAAGGCACAGAAACAAATAGAGTTGTGCAGAGCAGTATAATCTTCTAGTTTGCAGTCGACATGCACTGCAAATACAAATATTTAATTAATGTACTAAAATAAGAAAATATTAAATTATAGTAATTTAATAATGTTTTAATATTTTGACGAGTGCGATTTCCAATTAGATGGTCAACAGAATTCTACTTGGAAACACAAATCAAATTTAATATTTCATCTGTGTTAATGTATGTGATGTTATTTAATTTGATATGTAGTTTTAAAAAGAAATTTTTTTGAAATTCATGATTTAAATGGTATTCATTTTAAAATGAAATTGTTATTAAATATATAAATATGACATTAACTTAAAGAAAAATGTGTCATATTAAATTGGATAGACTGAATACTAGTTTCTTTTATATACTCCATCTGTCCCAATATATGTAATATAATTTGAGATATGGGGTTTAACAAGTATGAAATTTTCTTATAATGCTTCAAAACTATCTTTAAAATAAATAAATTATTAAATAGAAAAGTAATAATTTGTAGATTTTTTTGTCAAATAAGTAAAATGATAATGTCGTCAAATATTATATCTAATAAAGAAATAAGTTATTTTTTTTAATTGATTCAAAAATATATATATATATATATATCATATAAATTGAAATGAAATTGCTTTGATAATTGGTTTAAATATGGTTATTGAGTAAATTTTAGTGTTGTGAAGGTACTTTAATTATTTAATATGTCGGATAAATTATTGTATATTCCGTACACATGCATTAGGGCTTCTACTCGGGGATCCACTCCCTGACTATTTCTTTCATCGTTACGCATTTAAACAATAACATTGCATTTATTGATGCATTTTTTTTTTATTATTATTCTACATAATATATATATATATATATATATATAGTAAAAATGTAAATTATTTTTTTTCACTATCTATCTGTATTTTTAATATATTATAGAAGGTGAGCTACTATTTTTTTATAAAAATACCAATTTATATCTATATAATCAGTGACGAATCATGTATTAGATCGAAATAGATTCCTAGTCCTCTAGATCTAAACATCCAACCAACTGCACCATTTAACTTTCTTATAACATAGATGTCAACAGATAATATTATACCACGGGTTCACGCATGTAAATCCGCCCGGTATATAAACATAACTTTCCATATATTGATTGTTTTCCTACATTTTAGTTTTTCTTTTTGTATTAATCTATCTAATGGAATATATTATATATGTATAGTATTGTTCATATTATTTTGAGAAAACTGATTAATCTTCAAAAATATTTCTTCTTTTATCAAGAAAGTTTCCTTATTTCCTACTAGTGCGTTATTTCGAAAACATTCCCTTCTTTTTGGTAAATGCAATTTTAATACATCTGAAATATATGGTTCTTTTTTATCCTAAGATATCTTCAAGTCTATTTTCTTTGTCATCTTCCCATTATAATTCGATAAAAGTTGCTAGTCAGACTAGAAAAAGAAAATAAAAGGGTAAAACTAATTATATATCTTTCTCTTCAAAACTTCAAATGATCAATTTAGAGGGATATATATAGTTGTGTATTTGTTACAATATAGTTACATAGTACACAAATCTACTTATAGAGAATATGAAAATAGCTTCAAAATCTATCAATCGCTTAATAACTCTCAACTAATTGTACATCGATCACTAATTTCGTAGCTAAATGATATTTACGTGTGATTTTTGTTATATACCTACTGAATTTTATCTGTCGTTGATTCCGTAGTAATCATACTTTACATATTTGGGTGGATTTGTGGGATTGAGTTGTGTGGATGAATATACAAGTGGTTGCACGAGTGATCAAAAAGAAAAATTAGAGTGTAAATGAGATGATTTGAGTAGTGTGGGAATGCTGGGCTTTGGGGTGTCATGAATTACACTCTACGAGGTATTTAAGAGAGTTCCAATACATCTCAACTTGGACATATATATTTTTTGTAGGGTTTCCCTTTGGACCTTTTTGTTTTGGGCTACTACCCTACTACTACCTAGTGTGGGGTGGTAAAAAATAATGGATTCTTTCCAATTGGAATTGTAGGTTTGTCTTAATTCAAAGACTTAAAAGGACCACTAGCTTTTCTTATAGTAAGACACTCGTGGCCTTTATTATATATAAGGACTTAATAATTTATATGTTGCTTACAATCTACTTTTTATGTATACAATATGTTATTTATATTAGAATTACTATGAGTATATATATAGCTATCTCCTTCTTCACAAAATTATAGCTATCTCTTTATTCCAGATAACTTTACCTTATAGTTTAAAATCATTAAATTAAGTCATTTTTTATATATTTTACATATCATTAGTTTAAATTATAAGGTTCAAAAGTCTTTTGTACCTTCTTAAAGTTTGTGTCAAATCAAAATCAGACAAAATTGAAACAAATGGAGTAATTGATATTCTCTCCTTTCACTTTTAGTGTTTCAAAAATATATTTTCACTTTTATTTGTTACTTTTAACATATAAAAAAAGACCAAAAAAATCAGTTTTACCCTCATCATTAATAATGTATTCCCCAAATTATTTTTTCCAAACCTACAACTATACTTATCAATTAATATGAGTATTATAATAATATACTTGTATCAATAATTATTTCTGAAGAGGTGTGAAAAGTAGACAACTAAAAGTGAATGGAGGGTCACAGAGTAACATGGTAAAACTAACTAATCTACTAATATTACATATTAAACTATATTGATAGTTTTAAAAGAAAACTATATATTAACCATCCTCTCTAAGTTCCCTCTCCAATGTAAACAATATTCTAGGACTCCTAGTTTGAAGTGTTGGAATGTGGTAAGCACAGTCATCTTCATATGAATCAATGACCATTCTCTAGTAAGTTGTGGGTAGAAAAAATCATTCATTTAAATACTTCATTCTTTCTCAATATTTATTTCTCTTTTAGACCTCTTCATTTTTCTCTCTCTCCCCTACTATAACCTCATATGCTTGGATGAATCATTATAAATGAAATAAAACCAAAGAAAGGTATAGGGGGATAGAAAGTGTGTGAGAGAAAAAAAGAAGAGGAGAGTCTCTTCATACTTTTTAGGGTAATTCATTCCTTTGTCAGTGTATTATACTCAAATATATATGCTACTAATAATGCATTTATGATTTGTTCTAATGTTTAATTCATTTATTTTTCCTTTTGGCTATGTGTGTAGGAACTTGATCCATTGGTATAAGACATTACATTCAAGAAATTTTCAAGAATGAATTCAAACAATTGGCTATCTTTTCCTCTTTCTCCCACTCATTCTTCTTTACCTCCTCATCTTCAAAATGATCAATCTCATCATTTTTCATTAGGATTAGTCAATGAGACTATTGACAATCCCTTCCAAAACCAAGGTATACGATATTACTCTTAACAAATATTCATCCCTGTTCTGAATGTTGAAGTGTGCGACCATCTCATCAATACTAATTCATATTTATTTTTTGTAGAATGGAACTTAATGAACACACAAGGAAGCAATGAAGTTCCAAAGGTGGCTGATTTTCTTGGAATGAACAAATCTGAAAATCAATCTGAATTAATCCCTTACAATGAAATCCAAGCAAACGATTCGGATTATCTCTTTCAAAACAACCACCTTATGCCATCAATGCAAAATGCTTTAGCTCCTCCTCCTACAAACAACTATGATCTTCAAGAAAATGCTTGTAATATTCAATCTTTGACATTATCTATGGGGAGTGGAAAAGGCTCAACTAGTGAAACAAGTGCTAGCCCTAGCACGAATGCTGCTACCGCGAGTGCCAGTGCTGAAAATAGTAATAACACTAGTATTGTTGAAGCTGCACCTAGAAGAACTTTAGATACTTTTGGCCAAAGAACATCAATTTATAGAGGTGTAACTAGGTAATGTTTTTTTTTTTTTTTTTTAAAAAAACTTAGGTTTCCTTTCTTTTTCTTTCTTATTTCTCATCATGACGGCCGTGCTCGTTCTGGACTTGAGAAAATGTAGACATAGATGGACAGGAAGGTATGAAGCACATCTATGGGATAATAGTTGTAGAAGGGAAGGTCAATCAAGGAAAGGTCGTCAAGGTGAAATTTCAATCATCAATAATCTCCTTTAAATAAATTTTCTTCTTTTTTTTTTCCAATCAATTGTTTCTAATTAACTAATTTTTTTTCTATCATTTTTTTGGGGTGGATGCTATTGTTATTCATTTGCAGTGTATTTGGGTAAGCAACTTAATTAACACTTTATTTGGTCAATCTTCAATTATTTTTCCCTATCTTGCTCGGACCCTTCAATAATATCAGTAGATGCGTGTTGAATTCTCCAAGAATAGTGTATTTTTGGAGAATCTGACAATGGTGATCAAAAGTGAAGGGTCCTATTATTTCTTAGAACATAATTTTATCATTTTTTTTTTGTTATTTATTTTTGTTTGCGTAGGAGGGTATGATAAGGAGGAGAAAGCAGCTAGGGCTTATGATCTTGCTGCATTGAAATATTGGGGAACATCTACCACTACAAATTTCCCAGTAATTAATTAGCCTTTACTTAGAACAATATTAAAAATTAATAATATAATAAATGTAGTAATATTTAATTAAAATTAAGGATTTGATTATTTATGGTCGTGTATATTAATTATTTATTTGATGAGTATAGATTAGTAACTATGAGAAGGAATGTGAAGACATGAAGCATATGACAAGGCAAGAATTTGTTGCTGCAATAAGAAGGTCAGAACCTTTTATAATTAAATTGATGTTATTATATATTCCATCTACTAAATCTTACTTTTTATTGTTATAGACTTTCTATTTTAAATATATAGTCAGAGTAATGTAGTGTTCTTTTATAGCTACCAATTATTGGAACAATAATAGAAATAGAAGATTTTGGCAGAGGCTGACCATTTCTTCTTTTCACTGACAACTTCTTTTAATTTCATATATATATATATATATATATATTTGTATTATAATTTTTAAGATTCTATTTAATTTTGTCATAGAAAATGTAACATTTTTTTACACCGTCAAATCAAATCAACGTAAAGATGACTACAAGTGATTTATACATTGATAGTGAAAACGATTATTATACTATCAGTATATTTAAGTTAAATTCATTTTTTCTTGCTATACATTCAGGAAGAGTAGTGGCTTCTCAAGGGGTGCATCCATGTATCGTGGTGTTACAAGGTATTCATAGTATTGTTTCCTTCTCTTCTTTTTTTTCTAATAAAAACTTTAGTAAGAAAAATAATTTTTTTTATTTTTATAATTTTAGTGTTGTCTTTATTCTCATCTTTTATTGTTGGTTTTTTCTCATGACATGTCTGGGAGCAGGCACCATCAGCATGGGAGATGGCAAGCAAGGATAGGAAGAGTTGCTGGAAACAAAGATCTCTACTTAGGAACTTTCAGTAAGTGAAAATTCTGAATCCGCCACTGAAAATATCTTTATTCTTTCTTTTTTCACTAAAATAAACTCTTTCCTGATTAAAATGACTAACAAATATATTCTATAGTGACTAACATGCTTCAATAAATTTTTAGTTTATGTTATGGATATTATAATGTAAAAATTATTTGATCTATCATATTGTTAAGCTAAATTATAATAAGTAATTCTTCAACTTATATGTAACCTAAAAGATAGAGAAATATTCAGGGGCGAATCTAGGGTTAGACTCAATGGTTTAAGAGTTTAAAATTCACCCTCGAGTCCTTTCTCACTCACCGGAGAGTCTACGTCTGATTAGGTGAGTTGCCAGATGGATCTATCATGTCTTGGGTAGAATTGACTGACGCATTCCTTAATAGATTCTTCCCACCTTCTCTAATGTTGCATCTCCGGGATGAGACTTGTATATGTGATAAATTAACAAGAATTCCTAGTTCAAATCTCAAGTATTCTGTTTCTATTTTTCAAATCCTGATTCCGTCACTGAAAATATCTTGTTATGAAGGTGGTATTATCTGTTCCTCTTTTCATGAGAAGATACATGTAATTATTACCCTAGGTGACATGATTGCATTTAAATTCATAGAAGCTTAAACACTATTTTTAGAGTTCAACTTCTTTACACTGCCATCTAGTGTAACATAAATTTAACTTCATCAAATTATCAAAAAGATAATTATAAGCAATTAAACATTGTGATCCTTATAATATAGACTTACAAAGTAAGGCAAAATATAAAATTGTCTACATTATTGGCTTGCAAAAATTCTAATTTGAAGATATTGTTTGATATGCAGCTACTGAGGAGGAAGCAGCAGAAGCATATGACATAGCAGCAATAAAATTCAGAGGGTTAAATGCTGTAACAAATTTCGATATGAATCGTTACGATGTTAAAGCCATACTTGAAAGCAACACTCTCCCCATTGGAGGAGGAGCAGCAAAAAGGCTAAAAGAAGCACAAGCACTTGAATCATCAAGAAAAAGAGATCAAGAAATGATGGCTCTAAACTCAAGTTTTCAATATGGAAACTCAAATCCTTTACAAGCATATCCTTTAATGCAACAACAACCTTCCTTTGACAATTCTCAACCTTTGTTGACTCTCCAAAATCATGACATTTCACAATACAACATTCAAGATTCGTCGTCTCATTTTCACCAGAGTTATCTCCAAACACAACTTCAACTTCAGAACAACTCGCATCAAGTACTATACAACAATTATCTTCAGAATAATCAAGTTTTCTTGCATGGTTTGATGAACAACAATGAAGGTAGTTCAAGTGGAAGTTATAGTACTGGAGGGTATTTTGGTAATTCTCCAGGACTTGGTGGAATGAGTTCAAATTCAACTTCAGGTAATAATGGAGGAGGTGGTGGTGGAAGTGTAGCACATGAAGAAGTTGCACTTGTCAAAGTTGATTATGATAATATTCCAAGTTACAATGGTTGGTCAGGAGAGTCACCTGTTCAAGGATCAAATCCTGGTGTTTTCTCAATGTGGAATGAGTGAGAAAATAATTAAAGAGTACTGTGGACAAAATATTTTGAGAGATTATGATAACATAGATGATGTTAATTTTCATGTTTTTATTTTGTTGGATCTTGACTAATGTTTAATGTGCTTCTTTATTTGGATTCATGAGGGTGAAATACCTCCAAACTTCATGCAAAGGTTAATGTGTTCATTTGAGTTTCTGTCATTTCTCCTCTTCTTCATAATGTTTGTTTACTTTGGTCTTATTTCTTTTTCTCTGAAGTTAATTACTTCTCCACCCCTTAACGATCGAAAATTGGATTGATCAACTTCTTCTGAGGTTGACTCATAGTGATCGTTTATCAAAGGACTCTGATTATCAAATGATTGAACAATCGGGAGAAATTTTGTTTCTATTCAATACTCAATACTATATTGTGGCTATTTAAATTTTCATTTTCATTTTGAATTTTTTTTCTTTTAAGTAATTACTAGTATACGTACCCGCGTGATGTGCAGATAATATTAACGAAAATAATTATTGTGCTTGAATATATATTATACATTTATTATATAATTTTTTTTAAATTTAAATTAGTATATACATCAATGAGCGAGATTTGTTAGTTTGTGAGTTTTTGTTGCACATTTGTGATGATGATTAGCAAAACAAGTATCTTAGCACTTCTTGATACATCTTAAATACTCGAATAGAACATTTATAATTTTTTTGTTCATACAATAACAAAAACAATTTTAATTGATGACCATAATGTTATGTTGCTAAAAATTATGAACAAATATCAAATATAACACAAATTTATCATAAAATTTTAAGTTGCAAAGAGCATCAAATCTTACTTGAATAACCTAAATAGAATTAAAAAGGTAATGAATACAAAATTATTGGTAATAATTGATCGATTGCCTAAAGCATTATGTTTTAGTCATTTTATATTTTAGGGTTGAAGAACGGAATAAAAAGACGTAGCTCAACTTTAACAATTATTGTTGATGTACTTTGAAAATGAAGAAATATTTAAAAAGTGATATTGTTAATTGTCTTGCTTCCCAACGAATCTAACAACAAATAGTATGTGATTATGTAGCTTCAAAATTGGAATAATATATAATTATATTGGTAATAATCCCACACATATAATACATTTATCATCATCATCCTGATAACTTCACATCTCAATTTTTTAATATATTTATTTACCTATTATATAACAAATATAAGTCGATTTCTTCTTCCTATATATTATTTTTATCATTAGAAAAAAATCTCAGGTAGATTTACATTATAGTACTCCGAAAAATGAATCCATTTACGTAATCATGACAATATTTTTTCTTTCAAATTTGACTTACGGTATTATGCAAAATTGATCCATAATCTTCTTAAAATAGATAATAATAATAATAGCTAATTAATTTAGATCAATTTGATTTGCCCAATTATGGGATAAATTCATATAAATTGAATATTTAATTTATGAAATAGTTTATTCTTATTGTATTATTTTTGTATTTAGGTAATAAGTCACCATATCCTTGATATTTATGGGTATTTGGACAATATGATTGACAATTTAAAATATAAAAGATTCGTTATAATTGATGATTATAAAAGAAAATGTAAATTAAGTTGTGCGACCTAATGTTATTATCATATATTTTACAGAAATTAATATGAATTTGAGAAAACATCGATATTGATTAAGTGAAAGTATAATCATGTTGAATAATTGTCTTGCATTCAAATTGCTAATCAACATTCAAAATTGTAATCCATAATTCTACAAAATCGTAAAATATTTGAAAACAATATTAAAACCCAAAAATAATTCAAAATTTTAGTAGATATAAAAAAAATCTAAATTCTGAAAACGTAATTTTGAAGATAAGCATTATTATTATACTTGAATTGAATCTAATTTTAATTAGAATTTTAGTTAGTATAAGAATCTTTAATTAGAATTTGAATTTAACATTGTTAATATTGACATTTGAAATTCTTATGTGTGTAATCTATATGTATTTGTTGAACAGAAATTTTGAACACTAATATTTGTTGAATTGATATTTTTATTCTAAGTTAATATTATTTGGAATTGTGTGTGGAGCTAAGTCATGATTTAATTTGTTGGAAATATAGTTATAACTACTTGGAATTGCTTTTTTATTTTTTATTTTTTATAAAAAGACAAACACGCAGATTTAACAGATAGGTTTTTAATATTTTTTTTAAAAAAAAATTTTAATTTTTACGTTTAGTAGGGCTCCTTAATTCGTGGCTAGTTGGTGAAAGTCCTTACTTAACATTTTATTTTAATTTAAAATAATTTTCAAACATTAATATTAAAATAAAATTTTCCAATCTTTTTGGAATTGGATTCAAATATTTCTGATTTACGTTTTTTCATAAATGTATATTTTGTATGCCATTATTTAAATATTATTATTTAATCTCTATGCAAAAGAAGATAAAATTATTTCTATTGTACATAACTTCCTAACAGGTAGAAAAAATATATAAAATAATTGATATTCTATCTATATGCTAATGGCATATATATGCAATAAGTTGAAGTTTAATGGGATAATTTTGCATCATACTATAAACTCAACCTTTATATTTACAATTCTCACCTAAAAACTTTAAAATAGTAGTAAATCACAAAATTGAAAAATGTAAGCACATACATTAAAGAAAATTATCTTCATAAAAATAGTAAATAGTGTTATTACCTACATGCAAGAGTAGGTAATCATATATCATGTGCTGATTTTATATAAACACTTGATGATAATAAAATTAATTACTCTAATCTATGTGCAGTGAGAATATGTTTTTTTAGATACACCAAACATTATTATAAAAACTTCTTGATATTGACCCATCAAATATTTGAGTCAATTGATGCCGTTGAACTTCTATTGATAAAGTTTTGATATGTAGTAACTCTTATCCTATTAACGACCTCATCTTCGATATCTTCGTTCAATTGACATCTTGATGTTCCTCTGATTTTTCTTCATTTCTTCTTTGTCATGGATTTAAATCAATCGTCCATATTTTCCACATTCTATTTCCCGCTGAATCCAATTAATCTTCTATTTAAAATATATGTAATTGAACCACAACATTGATTGTTTATAGAGAACCCATAAAATTTTATAAAGAAGTTTTTGGGATGGAAAAATAAAATTGTGGAAAGAAAATCGTCTTTTGAAAATTTAAGTGAGAATTTTGGGTATTGTTTGAATAAAGGAAGTTTTGTTTTCTTTAAATGGATACGACAGTTTTTGGATGGAAATATGTGGGGAGGAAGTTTTAATAGACAGTTTTTTTGTTTGGATATTAATAGATTTATTTAAAGAAAATATTTAAATATTGAAATAAGTAAGAATAGTTATCAACCATCTTATATGAAAAAAAAAAAAAAACCAGTTGAGATTAATAAGGATAGTAGCAAAGCACCTATCTACAAAAATAAATAGAGTAAAAAAATGTTTTTAAAAATATATTTATTTAATTCGGCAGTTTTGTATTTGTAATTAATTGAAACGGTCATTTATATTGCGCAGTTTTCGTTTAAATAATTGTTAATTTAAATGTTCAAATTAGTTATTAATTGAGAAGATGACATGTGTATATTAAAAAGCTCCTTGAATTTAGAATATTTAATATTTAATTAGTTAATAATTAAATAAAAATTTGTGTATAAATAATAATTTGTTTTTGTTTATTTAAAATGTTGTGTAACTACCCTAGAATCTATCAAAATGTAATTAATAATTTATTTTTGTTTATTTAAAATGTTGTGTAAATACCGAAGAATTTATCAAATTGTAATTATTAACATGTTTCAATATTTTTTTAATAATTATTTATTACTTATTATTTAAAATGATTTAAAATTTAAAATTCTAAAAATTTGTGGTAATGACATGTGTCATTTTTTCTTCTCCTTTTATATATAGATAGATTATAGTGTAACGTTGATTTTGATTTACTTGCCAGGTTCAAAATTTTGTTAACTCTTTTATCGCATCTTTTTGAGACACTAAAAGAAATTCAAGGATGTGATGACACACCTTGGTCAAATTATTTTCAATAGTTAACTTTCATTACATTTATACTAACATTTGTAGACAGAATATTAGGTGATGCACTCGAGGGAAGAAATCAATTAAACTTCTAAGCTATTATATGTCAAAAATTGAGAATGCAGTTGTGCATCCGATTTAAAACTAATAAAATTTAACAGTAAAAAAAAATTATGAGCAAATCATGGCCTGCAACATAATTTATTCAGAAAAATAATAATTTAATTCAAGTATAAGTCAATAAAAGCGATCGTGTTAGAATCACGGGACTCAAGGGATGCCTAATATCTTTCCCTCGGTCAATAGAATTTCTTACCCCAATTTCTAGTTCGCAGACCAAATAAAAAGTCATTTCCTTTTGATTAAGGATTAAAGAAAAGGTGACTTGGAACACCATAACTCAATTTCAAGTGGCGACTCTGAAAAACAAAATAATCCCTAACCAATACCGTACGAAAATTGGGGTGTGACAGATGAGATTCTTTACCTCATCAAAAACATTGCCAATCTGGTTCTTGGACCATTCATTGAGTTTCTTGCTAAGATATTTAAGTTTGCTCTGAAATTTCCATATACAATTTCCCTCCACCTTAATGTTCCAAGTATCTTGATCCACTTCTTTGAAATCATTGTGGTCAGTCCAAAAAATTAGGAATTAAAAATACTTGATACTTCTTTGATTTGAATTAGAACGTCTGACTAGCATGGGCGTATGAGCCGATCCGGTGCTAGTTAGATGTTCTATATCATTTCTAGGGTATTTTTAAGTCCAATAATGATTATGAAAACTCTATCTAATCTATTTCATATTCTGTGTTTTTTTTTAGGTAGGTGATGGCTTGTTTGTTTTTCAAAGTATGTAATGTGTGCATGTTAACTATTTTGCAGTATTATTTGTGTGATGCATGTGGGGGAACTAGAAGGCTAATGTGAAATGACTTCATGTGATCATCTCTTGCAATGAACCTGTTTATTTACTTATGGTTTCAAGTTGGTTGTCCATTGTGATTGTGATTGTGCATGTTGTTTGTGATTGATGGTTGGCTCGGGTACCACGCCATTACAAGATATTAATGGTTGGTTCGAATACCACGTGTGACATGAATCATTAATGGTTGGTTCGAATACCGTACCGTTACACTAACAATTTGAGTGTGGGTTTCATGAGAGGACCTTGTATGTGCATTTGTAATCATGTGGGGTCATGTTTCATGCATTAGTTAAGTCAAAGTTGTGATCTGGAATCTGTTTTGTTTTAAAACTATTGGTATATGTGTTGGCATGTATTACTGTTTTGCAGTTACTTGTTACATTCATATATTGGAACTGACTGTTGATTCTACCAAAACTTGGTGTTCACTACTAAAAAATAGGCGAATAACGACGGACTGCGTCGCTTTTTTGGTCAAAATTGACGGAAAAGCAACGCAGTCAAGTTCGTCATTTTTGGCTCGATGCTTTTCAAAAAATGACGAATTGCATCGTTTTTATTTTTGTAAAAAATATTATTTTCTTGAATAATGCGACGCCGTCCATCGTTTTTTTATAAAAAGAATTTAGTTTCCAAAGAGCGACGCAGTCGGTCGTTTATTTTCAATTCATAATTTTAAAAATCTTGAAAAGAGACGGACAAAGACGTCGTCCATTGCTTTTTTGGAAATTATATTTTGAAAACCCCAGAAATATAAAAAAAATGCAAAAAAGAGACGGACAAAACCACCATGTTCGTCACTTTTTCTGTACTTCTTTTTACAGCAGAAATCTGCTACCCACCTGCAAATTAAGTTAAATTCAATATCAAATCAATTCAACCCATTCAAGCAAAACACATAATTAACATGCTACACAAAATATAAACTAACAAACTTAATTAAACCTTCAAAAATACATAAATCACAATTTAAAGACTTATAAAGTCTTTCAAATTTCAAAATTAGTTCATAAATACTACATTTCAAGATCTACAAAGTTCAAGCTTAATTAAATCATAAACACTAATTAAGTTTAAGATTTCAAAAAGTAATTAATTATATTCCCAATTAAGTTCAAGTTATTAAAAATTAAGTTTAAAGTTCTAATTAAGTTAAAATATATTAAGGTTAAGATTCTAAGTACTTCAAAGTTCAAATAATGTTCAAAGTTCTAATTAAGTTCAATTATTAAGTTTCAATTAAGGTCAACAAGATTTTAAGTTCATATTCCTAATTAAGTTCAAGTTATTATAAATTAAGTTCAAAGTTCTAATTAAAATTCAAATATATATACCAAGGTCAATAACATTTCAAGTAATTCAAACTTCAAATTAAGTTCAAAGTTTTAATTTAGTTTAAGCGTAATTGAATAGTTTATAAAGACTACATTTTATCAAGAATTCTAAAGTTCACAACCTAATAATTAGTTCATAAATTCTATAAATCAAGATTTCTAAAGTTCTAAAATCCTACAATAATTCAAGATTTCTAAGGTTCACAACCTAAAGTTCTAAAATCCTACAAAAAATTAAGTTCTCTAAAGTTCACTACTTAAACTTCTAAAATCCTACAATAATTCAAGATTTCCAAAGTTCACAACCTAAAGTTATAAAATCCTATACAAAAATTCAAGTTCATATCTAATTTCTAAATTTAATTTCTAAGTTCAAGAATTCAAATAACCTAATTTCAACTTTCATATACTATCCAATATGTTTCTAATTTCAAAGTAATCTAACTTTCATGTATAATCTAATATTTTTCTAACTTCAACTTTCGAACTTAATAAATTCAAGAATTTCTAAGTTGGAAAATTCAACTAATCTAATTTCAACTTTCATATACTATCCAGTATTTTTCTAACTTCAAAGTAATCTTACTTTCATATACAATTCAATATTTTTCAAACTTCAACTTTCAAACATACTAAATTCAAGAATTTCAAAGTTGGAAAATTCAACTAATCTAACTTCTAGCCTCTAACTTTTTAATTATTTGTTAGTTCTATCTTCTAATACTCAATTCACAATCGTATTTAGAAATCCTCAATTTAAAAGAAAACCCTAAAATCAAAGTTTCTCAATTCTCTCCCTATCTAACAATAATCAAATATACAAATTAACAAAGGGAAAATGCATAAGTACCCCCCAGCCTATGCCCAAAATCCCTGAGACACACCTAACCTTTACTAAGGTCCTATTACCCCCCC
>NC_064292.1:11774519-11783174 GCF_019186545.1 Solanum stenotomum | reverse complement strand
GGGGGGTACTTATGCATTTTCCCAATTAACAAATGTATAACACAATTCAACAAACTAAAACAATATACTAACTAACAAATCAAATATAATTACTAGAATTGAAAAAAAACTAAAATTAAATCCTAACCTTTTAACAAGATTGAGAGGCAGTGGTGCGGATGACGGGACGACGACGACGGGACTAGCGACAGTGGGTGGGGACGACAGGACGAAGGATGACGACATTGACAGGTGGTGGCGACAGCGTGGCGGAGGTCTGCTTTTACAAAGAAGGGAGAGATGAGAAAATTGGGAGAAAACCCTTTGTCTCAACATAATTAAACAAAAAGTGACGGACAACGTTTCTTTGTCCGTCGCTTTTTTAAAAATATTTGACCAAAAAGCAACGGACTAAGAGACGTTGTCTGTCACTTTTTAAAAAAAATGTTTGATCAGATATTTTGACCAAAAAGCGATGTACTAAGAGATATCGTTCGTTGCTTTTTAAAATAAATAAATAATAATTTTAAACTAATTAAAATGATGGACAGTGTGGTTATCGTTTCATTTATAAATAATTATTTTTAATAAAAAGCGACGGACGACATCTTTACATATATTAAATAAATAATTATTAATTATATATATATTTAGCACAAAAATCCACGAAAAAGATGACGGACCGAGAGATGCCGTCCGTCGCTTTTTATAACAATAATTACTTTTATTAAAAAGTGATGGACAGTGTGGCAAATGACATCGGTTTTTTGAGTGACACCGTTTGTCGCTTTAATGCCCGTCGTTTTTCAGCGAATTTTTAGTAATGGATTGTGTACTGATTCTACACTTTCTCTTTCTTTGTTGTCACACCCCAAATCCGGATGTGATGGCACGTGTCCATTTCCCACCGGACACGTCAGCCTAACCCAACCACAACGATAGAGAAGTAGAAATACGAGAATAAAAGATAATAAATAAGCGGAAGACTTTAATTAAGACTCAACACTACCCAGAATTTGGTTGTCACATGTACAAACCTCTAAATACAGAATTCAAATGAAAATATACAAGTCTCAGAGTATAGTTCTCGAATAGAACAAAACTGAAAGTAAAGATAACTCAAGGGCACGTCTGGAATGAACCGCTACCTCTCGAGTATGTCCCGAAGCTCAATCTGCTAAAGAAACTACTAAGCCGAATTTGTGAGAGAGCTGTCAACCTACACAATTGTGTAGAAGCAAGGGTGGGTACCGAAAACCACAGGTACTCGCAAGTAACTCTAAACTAAGCAAAACTAACAGCTACAAACAACTCCTTTCAATCCCAATTGAACCACCAAAACTTCAATCTAGCAGCAAACCAACCAACCTATACTAAACAGATCATATTCAACAGCCAGAACCAACAGTATATCCTCATCAACCTCATATCAACAAATAAGAGTAAGTAGATCAAATTCCACATAAGAAGGATAAACCGATACAATCCACACATCACAGACAAAGATAAGGCAAATGCGATGCAAAATGCAATAATGACGTCATGTAGTCGTGATGCATGTCTGTCCTACGATACACATCTATTGACGTAATCAGTCCGCGCTGAATACTCAAATCAGAACCCATGGGGGCCACACATGGACCATGTATCACCGCCGGAACCAGATCCCATCGGTATCCAAATAGCTAGCCGGAGCTAGTCCATCTCATATATCTCTAGCCGGAGCTAGTCTCAACTGTGTCTCATATCCATCCATCCTCATATCAGTGTCTCAGAACTCATGCAACAGATAGTTCACACATGGGATGAATAATGAATATGCACATGTCATCAATCACAATCATATCACGATCACATCATAGTATTACACATCATCTGTCTCAATCACAACCATATCACGACCACATCATAGTATTACACATCATCTGTCTCAACATCAATGTCTGTATCAATCATAGCCTACTCATGCTCTTCTATCCCCTCAATATCAGTTATCACATGACTTATTCAACAAATTCAAGTCACATATAACACATTTAGCTCGTTTTATTCCCCATCTTTCATTTACAACAATTTCAATCAACAAATAAAACCCATCCTCAATCCCCATTACTCCCCAACACAATTAGGAAAGTAGTCATGCGTAGTCTAAGAGTTTTACAAAGTTTGGAAGCCACTTGCCTTAAAACGAACTCCAAAAGTTACTTGACTTGAGCCTTTCCTTTCCGAGTATAATCCGGATCACGATAATCTATTCAAACAATTATTCACAATCACAATTCGAGTCCAATGACACCAAAATCAAGAAATTTAGGGAAAAAGGGCAAAACGGTCCAAAAGTCTCATACCGGAAAACGATTCCCAAATCTGGAATTTTTTGATGTAAAATGATCCTTAAAGTATTTGGAAGCTAATGGTGAAAACCAATTTGAAAACGGAGTTGAAATCAATTCACAAACTCAATTTGAAGGAAAATCCACGTTCTTGAAGAAGCCTAAAATATTTGGATCCGAAACCCTGACTCGAAAATGAAATATCTCTTGAAAAACATCTTACCCATGCTTAGATAAGTTCAAATATGAAATTTCATCAAAAATGGAGTTCGACTTTGAAATTCTCAATTTATCAAACTTTAACTTTACCGGGAAAGTCCAAATTGTATGCGGTTAATATGATGAAAATAATCGATGAATCAATAATTTTATGTTAAAATCAATTTACCCATAATATAAGGATCCTAAATATACCTTTTTCATCAAAAAAGGAGTCCAAATCGATAAAACCCCAATTTTTCCCAAGAGATTTACGGATAGGAAAAAAAACCAGATAAAGAAATTATGAGAAAATGTCGAATTGAAGATTGAATACTAACCCTCATATTAATTCAAGAAGAAACCCGTAAGAATCACTCCATTCCGATCTCTAGAACTCCCGATATGCTCAAAATACCAAATGAACACAGTGTGAGATTTTTATAACAGTAGATGGCTGTTATGCACCAGAAAAACAGCAGTTAATCTTTCACTAAAAAGGCCGTAATTTTCTCATACGATAGTGAAATGACCCGATTCTTTTTTGTAAATATCTTAAATAATGATACGGACCTGCTCGTTCAATCGGAGCTCAATATCATGCTCGTTTGCCCAGTCAAATATCATTTCTACTCGGTAAATAATTATTTCTTATTTGCGCTAAAAGTCCAATCTCGGGTTAGCAAAAATGCACCAAAATTTGCAGATAAGTCCTATAATTCATGCTCAAAGTTTCAGAACCTTTGGAATAATTTTTCGACCTTTAAAACTAGTAATGAAGCATTTAGTTGTCACAATTTGCTGAAATAGTGTCAAAGCATCCAAGAAGCTTAAAAGCTCACCCAAAACTCATTTGGCACTTCCCGAACACAAACCAAATATGCTACTAGCTTAAAAATGACATTTCGGACTCAATGAAATCGTTGAAATTTGAATTCGAGGTCTCCTTGACCCGGTATCTGATAAGGCATCAAGAAACTAACTTTAGGCTCAAAAACTCGAAGCGCACTCGGGGTCTCTAAAAATTCAACCAAGACTCATTCTATAGTTAGAGTCACCCCCTAAATCCAACGGTGCCCTCGGAATTCCATTTCGAGCACTGGAACCTCGTTTGTTGACCAAAGTCAACTCTTGATCAAAATTTCACAATTTTTGCAACTTAGGACCTCAAATCTTCGTTTTAACTCCAAATTCGACTCCGTAAATTCTCATAGACCCGTTTCGACATTCTAAAACTGCTGGAATCGACGAAAATACGATTCGAGTCTCGAAACTCCAAATGACTCGAAATAACACTTTTAACCAAACTTTAACTCTTAAAAACTCAACTTTCCAAAAACTCAACTTTTCATCAATTTTCCTTCAAACCAACTTCGAAAATACAACAATTAGGACTCGGGGCAACTATCGGGAGGGGTAAAACGGTCATTTTATGAAAATTTCCAAAAATGACCTTTAGGGTCATTACATTTGTGGAGTACAATTCATATTCAGGTGGCTTCTTCAAGACCTCAATTTTGAGAAGCAAGACATCTGAAACCAAGAGTGACCTAATTCTTCTGGGTAGCCATGAATTCTTCTTTATCTCATTATCCATCCTCTCGGATACATACAATTATATTTTTGACTTATGTGTTCTTGTTGGGGTTGCATCCCTTTATTTTAGATACTTAAGAGTATTGGTACTGTGACTTTTCGATTCTAGGGAGTTAAATTCTATAAATAATTTGTTAAATGATTGAGTTTATGGGAATTTGATCATTTATTTATTTTAACCTGTTTTCCTACCATTTTATATCATGACTTATTTCTTAGAGTGGTTTGATGGGTTAAGTTTTAGTTGGTAGTTGATTCTTCCACCGGAGAGTTCGTGTGGGAGCCAATAACAACAGATCATAGTGGTAATTCTTCCTTCAAATATTTTCATATTTATTTTGTTGATTTAAGAGTCATAACTTTTGTGAAAAGTGATGCAGACGCACCAGCAAACAATTATTTTTACATTTGATTTTTAAATTTTATTTTTCTTTTAACTGTTAGTCTAGATCACCTTAAATTTATTGGGAAAGGAAGAACGATATAATCATCTCCCACAATCTTTTCAATAGCAACGAACCTAGGATTTGAAAATTGGGGGGGGGGGGGGGGGGNATCTTTAAAGAAAGTTTGGGTTAGAACTTGTAGTATTGGGAGATAAAGTTATGGCTTCAATTGGGGTCAGACCTACGTAGAGGTTAGGGGTTCAGGTGAACCCCTTCGTCAAAAAATTACATTGTATATATAAAGTTAACTTCTCAATTAATGCGTATGTATATTAAAATGAACCCCTCAACACTGAAGAGAAGCGTAGCTCACTGGCTATGCGGTTCAATGTTAACCTAAATGATCCGAGATTGATTCCCACTAAGTGCAACTTTTTCCAACTTTTTTTTTTTGCTTTGAAAAGGTTGAGATGGGATAAGGTTGTGGGCTAAGAATACCAAATAAAAGACTTCATTGTTTTTTGTTTAAATCTAAAGTTGTATTATTATTATTTTTTATGTTTTTTCTTTTTCCCAATTTATATTTGTTTAAATTTATTAGCCACATTTTTTTTATTTTTGTATTTTATTCTTCTTATTAATATTGCTCATTTCTTTCTACATAACTCTCTTCATGTACTAACTCAAAGAAACTCTTTTAAAAAATGATGAATTATTATTAAATTTGAAATTGAATTAGAAAACTATTTAATAAAATAAAGTAAATTAAGATTAATCGAATGGAAATTTTTTAAAGTCTTGAATATTCTTTTAAAAAAATCTATATAATTGATTTTTTTTCTTAATTTCATAGTATCTCTATTTCTTACTATTTTCAATTCGATTCTTAAGAGATGGAAACTAAACTAAACTTATTTGATTTATTTAATGTCATTTATTTATCTTTTGAATATGTACTATAATATTAGTAACTCGATCTTTACACTTTTTTTGAACGAATTTTGATGGTATTTAAAGTAACATATGATTGAATGAACACTAAGTCAAAATTCAGAAAAAGTTTTAAAAAATAGAACACTGCAAAATAAAAGAAAAAACACAAAAATTATAAAAAGCTCGATTGAGCAGGGTAAAAGTATGAAGAACCTAAACACGGCTTGACTATAAGTTAAATTTAACATATTAAGATTAATATTCTCTCTCATCTCACTCTGTTTTTCATTTTGTAATTTTTACGTATTTACTTCTTTATACTTCGAACTATTAATAGAAATTCTGGCTCAGCCACTGGCTTCAACTAGTGTACTCAGATGCGTTTTGATTATGAGTATGCACAATTAAATATATCATCTTTTCTTAAATTATTTATTCATAAATATACAAGAAAAAAAATTATCGAGTGCACGTGCACCCTTACGGACCATGTGGGTCTACCTCTATTTCCAAAGATCTAAACCCCCAAAACAAGTCTACATTCTAAGTGCATATAAGTATAATTATCGCCATCAAAGATAGAAATAGCTATCTAAAAATTGTTATTTTTAAAATTCATTTCTCACTTATAGATCCTTCAAAAATGGTTCTGATATCAATTGATAATTTTTTTGATAAATAAATTAAAAGAATAATAGAGAAAAATAATATTGCAATTATGTCAAATAAAATTATTTTATTAATAACTCAGATATGTCTATTTATACACTACAAAAGGAACCCCAATTATCAACAAAAATATTCGTTGGTAAATTGATCAAATTGGTTGACGAATTGAGTTACCAACCAAATGCCAACTTATATTAATCCGTTGCTAAAAGGCTCGTCGGCAAATATTACCAACCGATTTTAATTTGTTGGTAAACTTACCAACCAAAAATCAGTTGGTAAACACCCAAAGATGTTGTTACAAAATTTTGAAACATGGCCCTGAAATTTTTGTTGGTAAATTCACCAACTAATTTTTGGTTAGTATATCGTTAGTACCTTTACTAATGAATTGAAAAGGAGTTAGTAATTTATTTTCTTCATTATTCGACTCTGTTTGTAATACGTTGGTAATTATAGTAACAAATGTCTGATAGTAAACTTTTCTAGATACATTGGTAATTGGTTGGCAATTTTAGTAACAGAAAATTTATGTTGGTAATTTACCAATAAATTTTAAGTACTTTTTTTTTTTGGGTTTCCCATCTGGTGTCCGGTACCCACATTGGATCCCGACTAAATTCGGATTCACGTTGGAAAGTCCCACATTGGGGGGTAAAGTGCTCCCTAACAAAGGCGACTCCGTACCCAAGGGGAATCGAACCCGAGACCACTGCGCTCCCTAACAAAGGTGACTCCGTACCCAAGGGGAATTGAATTCGAGACCACTGTGCTCCCTAACAAAGGCGACTCCGTACCCAAGGGGAATCGAACCCGAGACCTCTTGGTTAAGGATGAAGGAGTACTTACCACTCCACCACAACCCTTGTTATTAATAAATTTTAAATACGTTAGTATGATTATTTGTTTTTTCTAATAAATTTACTAATTGATAGTTAGTTTGTTGATAATGTATCATTCAAGTTCAATGTTAGGTTAGTAATTGATTGAAAATATGTTCAAAATATTATTAATTGAATTATTATCCAATAGTAAAATATTTTTTAATTTATTGCATTTAAAAATCTAAGAGCACGAATATAAATCCAAAAATATTAATATCAATTAAATCATATTTAAATGAAACAATGCAAAATCTATGATAACAAGTTAAATTAATCTCAATATGACACATATCATTACATCAAAATTTTTAATTTGAACACGTTTACCAAAAATATTGACCAAATCTAAATTTTGGCCAAAAGTTAAAATGTCTAACAACACAAACTGAAAATGGAAGCCTTAAAACCTGAACCAACCATCCTATTAGATATAAAAATGACCTTCCGAAGCTAATCGCGCTAACTGAATTCTCATCAGAGCACATTTATAAAAAATGTTAAGCAAAGTCAAATTTTGGCCAAAAGTTAAAAGTTAAAACGCCTAACAGTATAAACTGAATATGAAAACCTCAAAATCCAAACCAACTATCCTATAAGACGAAAACTGACCTTCTAGAGCTAACCGCGCTAACGAAATTCAAATTTGAGCATGTTTCCCAAAAATTTGACCTAATTTAAATTTTAGCCAAAAGTTAAAAGTTAAAACGTTTAACGACACAAACTGAAAATAAAAGTCTCAAAATCCGAACCAGCCATCCTATGAGACCAAAACTGAACTTATATGGCTAATCGCGGTGACAAAATTTCAATTCGAGCACGATTACCAAAAATATTGACTAAAGTGAAATTTTGGCCAAAAGTTAAAAGTTAAAATGCCTAACTACACAAACTAAAAATGGAAGCCTCAAAACCCGAACTCTCTATCTTATTACATCAAAAATGACCTTCCGCATCTAACTGCATTGACAAAATTCTCATCTGAACATGTTTATCAAATATATTGACCGAAGTTAAATTTTGACCAAAATTTATAAGTTAAAACACCTAACGGCACACACTAAAAATGAAAGCCTCAAAACCCGAACCAACATTCCTACTAGATAAAAAATGACCTTTGGAGTTAATTACGCTGACGGAATTCTCATCTGAGCATGTTCACAAAATATTGACCAAAACATAAATATTTAATACACCTAACGGCACAAACAAAAAGCGGAAGCCTCAAAAACTTAAACCAACCTTCCTGTTAGATAAAAAATGACATTTCGAAGCTAATGACACTGACATAGTTCTAATCTGAGCACGTTTACCAAAAATATTGATGAAAGTCAAATTTGGCTAAAAATTTAAAAGTTAAAATGCCTAGCGACACAAACTGAATATGAAAGCCTCAACACTAGACGCTGATTTACAAAAAAATTTAACTTCAATTGGTAAATTTACCAACTATTCAAATATAAGTTAGTAATTAATAATTTACCAATAAATTTTATCACAATTGGTAATAGTTACTATTCAACTAAACATTCATATGTAATATTACCAACTAATAATTAATATGTTGGTAAATTTTACCAATGGATTAATGATCGGTTGGTATATTACCAACTATTTTAATGATGTTAGTAATTTACTAACTACAATCTTTATTTGTCGGCAAAATTTCCAACTAATTGG
>NC_064292.1:11765560-11772520 GCF_019186545.1 Solanum stenotomum | reverse complement strand
GAATATAAATCCAAAAATATTAATATCAATTTTATAAATCATATTTAAATGAAACAATGCAAAATCTATGATAACAAGTTAAATTAATCTCAATATGACACATATCATTACATCAAAAATTTTAATTTGAACACGTTTACCAAAAATATTGACCAAATCTAAATTTTGGCCAAAAGTTAAAATGCCTAACAGCACAAACTGAAAATGGAAGCCTTAAAACCTGAACTAACCATCCTATTAGATATAAAAATGACCTTCTGAAGCTAATCGCGCTAACTGAATTCTCATCAGAGCACATTTATAAAAAATGTTAAGCAAAGTCAAATTTTGGCCAAAAGTTAAAAGTTAAAACGCCTAACGGTATAAACTGAATATGAAAACCTCAAAATCCAAACCAACTATCCTATAAGACGAAAAATGACCTTCTAGAGCTAACCGCGCTGACGAAATTCAAATTTGAGCATGTTTCCCAAAAAATTGACCTAATTTAAATTTTAGCCAAAAGTTAAAAGTTAAAACGTTTAACGACACAAACTGAAAATAAAAGTCTCACAACCCAAACCAACCATCCTATGAGACCAAAACTGAACTTATATGGCTAATCTTGGTGACAAAATTTCAATTTGAGCACGATTACCAAAAATATTGACTAAAGTGAAATTTTGGCCAAAAGTTAAAAGTTAAAATGCCTAACTACACAAACTAAAAATGGAAGCCTCAAAACCCGAACTCTCTATCTTATTACATAAAAAATGACCTTCCGCATCTAATTGCATTGACAAAATTCTCATCTGAGCACGTTTATCAAATATATTGACCGAAGTTATATTTTGGCCAAAATTTATAAGTTAAAACACCTAACGGCACACACTAAAAATGAAAGACTCAAAACCCGAACCAACATTCCTACTAGATAAAAAATGACCTTTGGAGTTAATTACGCTGACGGAATTCTCATCTGAGCATGTTCACAAAAATATTGACCAAAACATAAATATTTAATACACCTAACGGCACAAACAAAAAGCGGAAGCCTCAAAACTTAAACCAACCTTCCTGTTAGATAAAAAATGACCTTTCGAAGCTAATGATACTGACAGAGTTCTAATCTGAGCACGTTTACCAAAAATATTGATGAAAGTCAAATTTTGGCTAAAAATTTAAAAGTTAAAATGCCTAACGACACAAACTGAATATGAAAGCCTCAACACTAGACGCTGATTTACAAAAAAAATTAACTTCAATTGGTAAATTTACCAACTATTCAAATATAAGTTAGTAATTAATAATTTACCAATAAATTTTATCACAATTGGTAATAGTTACTATTCAACTAAACATTCATATGTAATATTACCAACTAATAATTAATATGTTGGTAAATTTTACCAATGGATTAATGATCGGTTGGTATATTACCAACTATTTTAATGATGTTAGTAATTTACTAACTACAATCTTTATTCGTCGGCAAAATTTCCAACTAATTGGATATTGGTTGGCAAATGTACCAACAAATTACATTTCGTTACTAATTTACCAACACATTTATATTTGGTTGGTAAATTTAATAGCACAATCTTGCCGTTGGTAAATGTTTGGTTAGTTATTCATTGGTAATATGTTAATAAATTATATAAACAATTTTTTGTCATATTTACCAACCGATATATACTTCATTGGTAATATTACCAACAAAAGGTGTGCGTTAGTAATATTTCAGTTGGTAATCCATTGATAGAATGTTGCTAAATTTGGCGCCATTTTTTCTCCCCGTATTTACCAACTAAAATATTTAGTTAGTAAGATATTGGTTGGTAATCTGTTAGAATTTTGTTGTTGAGTTTTAAAATATCATTCAATTAGAAATATGTTGGTAATTTGTTAATAGAATACTAACCAACTTAAGTTGTTAGTAAAATCTGTTGGCAATTTGGGGTTTTTTTGTAGTGATAACTACAATTCCCAACTAAAAATATATACATGTTAATTGTTATAAATTCATTGAATTAGTGAATTTTACATTTAATTAATACAAGAACTACTTACATTCATGTATACATATTTTTATAGATTATATGAAACATATTGGACAAAAATGTATCTATTAATTTGGACATTTAACATAGTGACTTTTGGAGTGATTTCACAATTTATTTCTCACTCATATTTCCTTCAAATGGCTCTGATACTAATTATTATTTTTAACAAATAAATTAGAAAAAATAATATAAGAAATTACTAAAAGCTTGTTTGGATTGATTTAAAAGTTGGTCAAACATGAATATAAGTAGGAAAAATTAGGAAACTAGTAAAAAAAACCCTAACATAATTAGTAAAAACCTCCATACTTTATAAATATTAGTAAAAATGTCAAAAATGTCATTACTTTAAAAAACATAGTGTATCCTAATTTACTTGAGAAAATTGAACAAAAGGTATTTCTTAAGTCCTTATTTAAATTTTGGTGACTATTTTGACCAAAAATAAGTCAAAGACATTTAATTATTAGATTAAGTTAATTAGGACTGAATTAACATTTTCAAAACTTCTAATCTTTTTAAAAATACAAAACAGTCCAAATTTTAAAATACAAAACAATCCAAAATTCTCTCCTCTTTCTTGGGATTCACTTTCTTCAACTTCTGTTCTTCATTGTTCTTCCTCTCTTCCGATTCAAACGTCTCTTCCTTAAATCTGCTTCGTCATAGCTCCCAATCGACTTTCGGCAACTTTTCAATTTTTGGCAACTTCTTCGATTCTAAGCATCAATTTTCTCTCTTCTCAGGTAAAAACTTTTATTTTTGAAAAAAATTAGGAATTTTTAATATTAAAGAAAAAAATGAACTTGAGTTGTCTTTCCTTTATGTATACGCTAGCAATTTTAGAATTTGATGCTTGAAAAAGAAAGACATTTGAAAAAAAACCTTAATTTGTTGTTGTTGTTGATCTCAAAAAATCCAAAAAGAAGTGAAATGTGAATTTTTTTTGTTGTTGTTCTCCATTATTGTTGTGTAATAGTAATAGTTATTGTGAATTTTGAGTTTTTTTGGAGACATATTTATTATTTGTATTTCTCAAACAATTGTTGATATATTGACTTGTTGTTGATATTTGTGTTGTTGTATTGAATCAATTGGTGTTGTTGGTATTCTTGATTTTGTTGGAAAGAATGAAGAAAAGAACACATAATCAAAACATCATAAATAATTTATTGTCTCCAAGAACAGTGCTAAAGTCAATTTTCTAGAGTTCGCATGATTTTTACTTTCAACAATTCCGACAAAGAGAAGGGCTTTATTCTTCTTTACTTATAAACTCTTACATATATGGAATAAGATCCATGTGATTATAATATTTTTGGACCAAAGCAGCAAGTACATGACAAACTGAATTATTGGCTAATATACAATTATTTTCTACATTTGGGCTAAGTTGAAATGCTTAAATTTTTTAAACCAAATTGAACTATTGGCTAATATATGATTCATTGTTCTAATTTACAAGTAGTTATGTTGCAATTGGAGGAAGATTATAAGAGTTTGTCATGGGGCCATGAGTTTTTCAATAGCGTAAGTTAGAGATTCTGCCCAAAAGAAGAACTTGAGTTGTCTTCTCTTTATGTATTCGTTAGTAGTTTCAAATGTGAGAAAGAAGTTTGATCTCTTTTCATTTTTAGTCATAAAGAAAAAGAAGACTTGAGTTGTCTTCTCTTTATTATTCATTAGCAGTTTCAAATGTGAGAAAGAAGTTTGATCTCGTGAAGAGTCCTATTTGCATCAATTATATTTTCAAATGCATTCCCAATTTTTTGATGGCCATCTCTTTGCATCAATTCTTTGTTTTGTTGGTGTTCTTAGTATATTGGTAAAGCATGAGGTTGTTGTTGTTTAATTGATGAAATCGTGTGGTGTTTTTAGTGTTTTTGATTTTGTTGGTGTTGTAGGCAGTATTGTAATAAATATTTTAGTATTATGAAAAAAATATTTTATTGTTATGTTATTTTTAATAGATGTCATATTTGTTGCAACAGATGAGTCATAAGTTGGAAGAAATCAAATCAGTAACAAGACTTTTTAAATTTCTTCCAACATATGACTCATCTATTGCAACAAATAGGGCATATGTTACAAAAGATGGTCTATCTATTGTAATAGACAAGTCATCTATTGGAAGAAATCAAATCAGTAGACTATTTTGAAATAAGCATGGTGTATGATCTACAATATATCTGTATTTTTTCTTGATCTGCCAAAGGTTAACAATGCATGTTTTCAAATAACCATGATGTATAATTTTCTCAAGTGCAGAATCAAGTATAAGGGTGATAATGATGATGCTTTGGAGGATAAGAACAAGAAAATGGATGAGATTTGGATAAACTACTGCGGCATACCAGTTTGTTTTGGCATGAAAGAATTTGTCATCGTAATTCATGAACACATATCATATTTAGTTAATCATATTTTGTAATTAGTGATGACAATATTTATATTTTATAGATGTTCAGTTATTTTACCATGAATTTCATTTTTATTCTTAGATTTGTAAAATGTTAAATTATCATATTGAAAATAGACATATGCTACAACAAGTTATGAGTTACTTATTGCAACATATGACACATATAATGAAAACAATTAACATTTATTGCAATAAGTTATAACCAGTTGCATTGGATGACTCATCTGCGGAAAATAATCAAGCAAATATACACATATGTTGCAGCAGGTTATAATCTGTTACAATAGGTTGATGAAGCATTTCATATCAAAAATATATAGAATCAATTGAAAATTATCAAACATATATGAAAATCTGTTGCAACTGATGAATCATCCATTGCAACAAATGATCATATATACTTGATTATTTTCAACAGATAGGTCATCTATTGCAACACATAATACATATTAGGCATTTGCTCTAACATATTTCTATATTTGTTGCAACAAATGAGCTGTAATGACCCGAAAGGTCATTTTTAATTTTTCATGGAAATGACTATTTCGCCCTTTCGGTAGTTGCCCCGAGTCCCATGTTTTGTGGTTGTAAAGTTGGTTTGAGGAAAAGTTGGTAAAAAGTTGAGTTTTTGAGAAGTTAAGTTTTTATGAGTTAAAGTTGGTTAAAAAGTGTTTTTTCGAGTCATTTGGAGTTTCGAGACTCGGATCGGATTTCCGTCGATTCCGACGGTTTTAGAATGTCGAAACGGGTCTGTGTGAAGTTACGGAGTTGAATTTGGAGTTGAAACGAAGAATTGAGGTCCTAAGTTGCTAAAGTTGTGAAATTTTGATAAAGAGTTGACTTTGGTCAACTTATGAGGTTCCGAGGCTCAGATTGAAATTCCGAGAGTACCGTTGGTTTCGGGAGGCGATTCTAAATCTAGAATGAGCCTTGGTTGAATTTTTAGACGCTCCTTTTGAGTTTTGAATTTTTTTAGGCGTTAAACTAGTTTCTTGACATCTTATTGAATTTCGGGTCAAGGAGTCCTCGAATTCAAATTCCGACGGTTCCATTGAGTCTGAACGTCGAATTTAGTGGGGGTACATATTTAATTTGTGTGCACGAGATTCCGAACAAATTCCAAGGGTCCAACGGGGACTTAAACTTTGGTGTTATTGCTGTGTTTCAGCTGCTGCGTTTTAGCTGCAACAACAGTTTTTTTTTAAAGTCAAAATCAATAGCTATTTTCTCACAACTTGAAAATACCCATTTCTCCATTTTTAGACTTTGAGAGCTCGAAAATAGGTGATTTCAAGGGTTTTTCGCAAGGAATTCATTGGGTAAGTTATTTCCAACTTATATCTTTGATTTCCATCGATTATTTATGGATTTTAACATCAAAATTTGAGATTTCAAGTGTAAAATTTGGGGGGTTTTGCCTAATCCGAATTTAATAGAAAAATTGAGTTTGTGAACTCATTTCAACTCCTTTTTCGAAACGGTTTTCACTATTGGATTCTAAATTTCTTGGGGAACATTTTTCACTAAAAATTTCCAAATTTCGAGAATATTTTCCGGAACGAGATTTTTGGCCATTTTACCCTTTTTCTCCAAATTTCACGATATTCGTGTTGTTAGATTCGTATTGATTGTGGGATTCCATTTATGAATAGATTGTGGTGATTTGGAGCGTGCTCGGAAGGGTAAAACTCAAATTTGAGTTACTAGTTGAAGTGTTTTAGGCAAGTAACTTCTAAACTTTGTTAAACTTTTAGACTACGCATGACTACTTTCCTAATTGTGTTGGGGAGTAATGGGGATTGAGGATGAGTTTTTTTGTTGATTGAAATTGTTGTAAATGAAAGATGGGGAATAAAACGAGCTAAATATGTTATATGTGACTTGAATTTGTTGAATAAGTCATGTGATAACTGATATTGAGGGGATAGAAGAGCATGAGTAGGCTATGATTGATACAAACATTGATGTTGAGACAGATGATGTGTAATATTATGATGTGGTCGTGATATGGTTGTGATTGAGACAGATGATGTGTAATACTATGATGTGGTCATGATATGGTTGTGAGTGAGACAGATGATGTGTAATACTATGATGTGATCGTGATATGATTGTGATTGATGACATGTGCATATTCATTATTCATCCCATGTGTGAACTATCTGTTGCATGAGTTCTGAGACACTGATATGATGATGGATGGATATGAGACACAGTTGAGACTAGCTCCGGCTAGCGATTTGGATGCTGATGGGATCTGGTTCCGGCGGTGATACATGGTCCATGTGTGGCCCCCATGGGTTCTGATTTGAGTATTCAGCGCAGACTGATTACGTCAACAGATGAGTATCGTAGGACAGACATGCATCACGACTACATGACATCATTATTGCATTTTGCATCGCATTTGCCTTATCTTTGTCTGTGATGTGTGGATTGTATCGGTTTACCCTTCTTATGTGGAATTTAATCTACTTGCTCTTATTTGTTGATCTG
>NC_064292.1:11759535-11765426 GCF_019186545.1 Solanum stenotomum | reverse complement strand
ATGAGGATATGAGGTTGATGTTGAGACACTGTTGGATATATCTGTTGATTATGAATTGTGTAGTATAGGTTGTTGGTTCGCTGTTAGAATGAAGTTTCGGTGGTTCGGTTGGGATTGAAAGGAGTTGTTTGTAGCTGCTAGTTTAGCTTAGTTTAGTGTTACTTGCGAGTACCTGTTGCTTTTGGTACTCACCCTTGCTTCTACACAGTTGTGTAGGTTGACAGCTCTATCAGATCCGGCTTATTACTCATTTTCAGATTAGAGCTTCCAAACTTACTTGAGAGGTAGCGGTTCATTCCAGACGTGCCCTCAAGTTATCTATTTATTTTCCTGTTCTATTCTAGAACTTTACTATGAGACTTGTATATTTTATTCAGATTCTGTATTAGAGGTTTGTACATGTGATAACCAATTCTGGGTTATGTTGAGTTTATTTAAAGACTTCCACTTAAATTCTGTATCGTCGGGTTTTTGGGTGTTAGGCTGACGTGTCCGTTCGGGTTTGGGCACGTGCTATCACATCTGGTTTTGGGGTGTGTCAAATGGTATCAGAGCCTAGGTTCGAAGGTCTCACATGTACAAACCAAAGTCTTAGTAGAGTCTCGAGGATCGGTACGGAGACGTCTGTACTTATCTTCAAGAGGCTATGAAGACTGTTAGGAAAAACTTCTTTTTTTCATTCCGTTCTTATCGTGCGAGGTTGTTATCGTGGGTGCTGAGTATCGCGTGTTGTTTTTGGTAGATGCCGAGGACTAGAGCTACCAGAGTTAGGGGGAGGCAGCCCCCGAGGTCAGAGTTGAGGCCCCAGCTAGGGGTAGAGGTCGGGCTAGAGGCCGAGGACGTGGTCGATGCCGTGCCAGAGGAGCGGCACCTGCCCGAGGCCGAGGTAGAGAGCCTTCATCTGAGCCACAGATTGGAGTAACTGCAGAGAAGGCTCATGCGGGCCATGCACCCCCAGTTCATGATGACAAACTCGACAGGATGTTGGGGTTATTGGAGCATCTTGCTCAGGGTGCAGCAGGTATACCAGCGGGGTTACAGGCTGGGGTAGGGGCACAAGCCCCTGGTTATCAGCATCAGATTCCAGTGGTTCTAGAGCCAGTGGTTCAGCCACCACGGATTCCAGTCATTTTCGAGCCGGTGGTTCAGCCACCACAGGTTCCAGCACCGGTTGTAGGTGTACCGGCGGCCCTTGAAGTAGCCTTGGCAGATGATGACTAGGTCTGCTATGAGTGATTTCAGAAGATGAAACCACCTCAATTTCATGGTGCTAAGACTGATGATGCTTACGAGTTTTTGACCCTGAATCGAGAGATGTTGGCGGTGGTACGTATGTTTTATGAGAGGGGCGTCCGATTTGTGTCCCTTCCGTTACGCGGTGACGCTAGGGAGTGGTTGAGGACCTTCATGAGTTCGAGACCAGCGGGATCTCCTCCCATGGAGTGGAGTGAGTTTGCTAGTGCCTTCGAGGGTCGTTTCATCCCTTGGAGTGTACAGGATGAGAGTCGTATGAGGTTTGAGAGTTTGGTGCAGGGTAGCATGTCAGTTACAGATTACGAAGCTCGGTTCTGTCAGTTGTCCAGACATGCCTCTGTTTGGATTTTGGGTGAGCCTGAGCGGATTCGCAGATTTGTCAGGGGTTTGACTCCCACTATCCGTAGTTATGTGTTCAGATCATCTCGAGAGGGTGCTTCTTTCCAGACTATAGTGAGTGCAGCCAGAGAGGCTGAGTTGCTTGAGCGGGATGATTTTGGTGGGCCCAAGAGGGTCCGTACATGTGGTCAGTATTCGGGTACCTCGTCAGGAGGTAGGGGCCCACACAGGGGAGGCGGGTCCTTCCAGCGTTAGAGGCCAGCACATGCTTCATTACCAGCTATTAAGGGTGGGCCAGTAGCCCGGGGTCCTCCATGTTCGGGTCGAAGTGGTTATAGCATTACTTCGGTTTCTTCACAGTCAAGATCCACACCGAGGTCTTGTTATGGTTGCGGTGATCCAGGCCACTTAGTTCATCAGTGTCCACATCAGACTCAGTCTGGACCACACCGTACTGTCTCCGCGGTCCCAGAGAGAGATTCAGCACCTCCGGCTAGAGGTTGGGGTCGGGGACAGGCATCTGGTAGAGGCGGACGAGCTTCGAGTAGAGGTGCTAGTGGCGCCTCAGGTTCACAGAGTGGGGGCAGAGGTGCCCAGTGTTATGCTTTTCCTGGGAGGCCCGAGGTTGAGGCTTCTGATGTAGTTATCATAGGTATCGTCTCAGTTTGTCATCGGCCTGCTTCTGTGTTATTTGATCCTGGTTCTACATTCTCATATGTGTTTACATATTTTGCTTCCGGCCTTGAGTTGACTTGTGATCGTATGTTTGTGCCTATTAGAGTCTCTACACCCGTAGGTGAACCCTTAGTGGTGAATCGAGTATATCGATCTTGTCTTGTTATCTTATAGGGGTATGAGACTTGGGTGGATATGATTCTTCTTGATATGTTAGACTTTGATGTCATATTGGGTATGGACTGGCTTTCCCCCTATCATGCGCTTCTTGATTGTTATGCTAAGACTGTCACCTTAGCTATTTTGGGTATTCCTAGAGTGGAGTGGAGTGGAGAGGGACTAGTGGTTCGTATCCCAACAGGGTCATATCTCATATTCGGGCTCAGAGGATGATTGACCAGGGTTGTTCATCTTATTTGGCCTTCATTCGGGATGTTGGAGCTGAGTCACCGGCCATGGAGTCTATTCTGGTGGTTCAGGAGTTCCCTGATGTGTTTCCCGAGGATCTACCTGGTGTTCCTCCTGTTCGTGATATTGACTTCTCTATTGACTTGGAGCCGGGCACCAAGCCCATATCTATTCCACCTTATCGTATGGCTCCAGCTGAGTTGAAGGAGTTGAAGGATCAGATTCAGGACTCATTGAGTAAAGGATTCATACGCCCTAGTGTGTCGCCTTGGGTGCACCGGTCTTATTTGTGAAGAAGAAAGATGGGTCGATGAAGATATGTATTGACTATAGATAGTTGAACAAGGTAACGGTGAAGAACAAGAATCCCCTTCCCCGTATTGATGACTTGTTTGATCAGCTTCAGGGGGCAGCCTTGTTCTCTAAGATCGACTTGAGATCTGGGTATCATCAGTTGAGGATTAAGCCTTCGGATGTGGCGAAGACAGCTTTTCGCACACGATATGGTCATTATGAGTTTTTGGTTATGTCATTTGGGCTCACCAATGTCCCTGCGACGTTCATGGAGTTGATGAATGGAGTGTTTCACCCATACTTGGATTCCTTCGTGATTGTGTTTATTAATGACATCTTGGTATATTCCAAGACCGAGGCGGATCATGTTTGTCATTTGAGGGTTGTGCTACAGAAGTTGAGAGATGAGAAGTTGTATGCCAAATTGTCTAAGTGTGAGTTTTGGCTTGAGTCAGTAGCTTTCCTAGGGCACGTGATGTCTAAGGATGGAGTTAGGGTTGATCCGACCAAGATTGAGGCGGTTTCGTGTGTGTCATGATCATATTTATTTGATTATTTACAACAAATGAGTTATATATTGCAACAGATAATGCATTTAGATTGTAATGGAACTTATCAATTGAAAGATAATTATAATTAAATAACTTTATTTATCACTAATTATGAGTTAATGAAGCATTTCAAATCAAAATAATCAATTGATCACTTTATTTAATACAAATACAACTAGTTGATCATGCAATTACTTTATAATGCATTGAAAATGTAATTGAACTTATTAATTGAAAGGTAATTATAATTAAGTAACTTTATTTATCACTAATTATGAGTTAATAAAACATTTCAAATCAAAATAACCAATTGATCACTTTATTTAAGACAAATACAATTAGTTGATCATGTAATTACTTTATAATGCATTGAAAATGTAATTGAACTTATGAATTGATGAAATGTAATTATAAGACTTAAGTCATCTGCGGCCCCCTAAAGTTGTCCTTATAATTCACTTAAACACCTTAACTATGATTTGTACTTATTGAACACCTAAATTATTCAAAACATGTATCTATTAAGCACAAAATGCTGATGAAGTGCATCTCACTGCATTGAAGCGCGTGAACAGGTCCCAAGCTTTTTTATATATATTTTTTATTAATAATAAACTTGTACCTTTTTTCCTTCTTATGACACTTGGCATTGCATTAATTAAAATAACTAAAAATAAACTTTTATTCAAAATGATGTCTTATAATATCCAAAAAGAAAACAAACCCACCCCACCCCCACCCCTGTAGGCTATACCAGCAACTGGCTTCTTCTTCAGCCCATTTTAATCATTTTAAACTCTGTTTTGGTACTTCATTTTTATTTTTCATTTTTCATAAAAAAGAAAAAATTGAATCTACTAAATGCTAATCGAATTTGCAAAAATGAAAAAAAAATCCGACATCTGAATTATAAAGGCAACTTTCGTCCATCTCTATTTTCGGTCACTTCGATCAACAAACACCACCAGCATTAAAGTTATAAAATAATATCAGAAAATTTGATATAATTCATTTGAATCCTCACGATTTCTCTTCGTCATCGATTTCAAAATAATTTATCAAGTCAACTTATTTTTCACAAAAATCATAATAATCACTCCATTAATCTATCATGCTTCAAAATTTATTTCATTAGTTGCATTTGACTTAATTTTCATAGCTCATAATTTATTATAAGAAGAAAAATAAAAGTTAATCTCTTTGGAGGAATAGAAAATAGTGGGTGAGAACGGATGAAGAAGAAGAAAGGGCAAATAATTAGATGGGTGGGGAGAGATTTGCTTTTTTTCTTTCTTTTTTGTTGTTGTTGCCGCAGGAGGTGCCGACGGGGGAAGAAGAAGAAAGGTGGGTGGGTTCCTGTGGGGTTGGGGGGAGGAAACTTTTTTTTCTTTCTTTTTGTTTATCAATTTTTTGAATTATTAAAGGTTGGAATTAAAAATAAATGAAAATTCATTAGATTGGACCCATATGCCACATGTTGAAGTCTTATTGGTTACTTTTTAAGACAATGTGCGTGAATTACACACACCACATTTTAAAAGCTTTATTATCGTTTTGTGTTCAATAAGTAAATATTCCTTAATATTAGAGTGTCTAATAGGTACTAGTCATAGTTGAAGTGTCTAAGTGAATTATGCGGACAACTTTAGGGGGCCACATATGACTTAAGCCTAATTATAATTAAATAATTTTATTTATCACTAATTATAAGTTAATGAAGCATTTCATATCAAAATAATTAATAGAACATTTTATTTAAGACAAATACAATTAGTTGATCATATAATTACTCTATAATGGATTGAAAATGTAATTGAACTTATTAATTGAAAGGTAATTATAATTATATAACTTTATTTATCACTAATTATGAGTTAATGAAATATTTCAAATAAAAATAATCAATTGATCACTTTATTTAAGACAAATAGAGTTAGTTGATCATGTAATTACTCTATAATTGATTGAAAATGTAATTGAACTTATTAATAGAAGGTAATTATAATTAAATAACTTTTTTTATTACTAATTATGAGTTAATGAAGCATTTCATATCAAAATAATCAATTGAACACTTTATTTAAGACAAATACAGTTAGTTGATCATGTAATTACTCTATAATTGATTGAAAATGTAATTGAACTTATTAATTGAAAAGTAATTAAATTTAAATAACATTATTTATCACTAATTATGAGTTAATGAAATATTTCAACTCAAAATAATCAATTGATCACTTTATTTAAGGCAAATACAATTAGTTGATCATGTAATTACTCTATAATGCATTGAAAATGTAATTGAACTTATTAATAGAAATATAATTATAATTAAATAACTTTATTTATAACTAATTATGAGTTAATGAA
>NC_064292.1:11738573-11758656 GCF_019186545.1 Solanum stenotomum | reverse complement strand
GTTGTTGACACCCAATTTTGACCCTCTCCGATAGGAATTAGTTTTTAAGCTTCTTTGATTTCAAATAATTTGCAATAATTAGCTTTACGAGGTTCAAATATTTTTTCATGATACTTTTAAGAATTTTAGTTACTTTTCATAATATTTTAAATATTTCGAATAATAAATATATGTATATTTTATATATATAATTAATATATCTTATAAACAAAAATCACCTCAAGATTTTACATTTTTAGATAAGTACGTTATTAATTTAGTTTAAATCATAATTGCCATTTCAAATATTAGTTTGTATTTTTATTTTTATTTTTTTTAAAATAATGATTACTTTGTAAACAAGTTGATTATTTTATATTGTTAGAATTAAGAAACTCATTAGATAATTTCCACTAACTCATCTTTTATTTAGTTTTTAGCTGAATCACCAATTAAACTTATTTGGCTAGATTTTTAATTCCGATTGGCCACAATGAAAATTCATACGGCCATTTTCTTAATTGCAATTTTAGTGATTCTTCAACTAAAGTGTAAGACCAAAATTTTGGGCCAACTTCTATTCCTAGCCCAATTTAATTCCCAACGTACCAATTCTCCAATTTTCTAACCGACCCAATTCCCTTTTTAATTCCTTTATTCCAAAACCCACCCACCCACACATTACATACAACTTTAATTTCTAGCAACAACAGCAGCCGATCCAGCCCACCTTTTCCCATTTAACCCAGCCCAACCCCACGTTAACAACAACATTCAGCCCCAACGTTTCCTTCAATGTTCACGAAGAAACCCAGAAAGTCCCCCCAACGTCAACATCCAACTCCAACGTCCCTTTCGATTGGTACAATCACAGCAGCAAAAGCAAGCACGCATTTCTTTCCCTTTCCTCTTCCGGAATGGGTGGAAATCGCAAGAAAAAGTTGTCTCTCCAAAAGGGTGAAAGATTTTTGGGAGTTTGATTTTTGAATTGGACCCTTTTCTATCCGGATTTTGGCCCTTTTCCCTCCGAAATTCGGAACCCTAGTTATTCCCTTCTATATATAATCATCTTTTGTTCACTGTAAGAAAAAAAAAAGGGGGATAGAGTTAGAGAGTTGAAAATAAAAATAAAAATTGAGAGAGCTGCAATTAGAGAGAAAGCCACAGTAAAATTACTAGCTATACATTTATATATAAAATACTTAACATTAGTTCCTGAAACCAGAGAGTGAGGGTTCAGATTTTGTTCGGTCTTCTTGCTCGTGTCTTGTTCACCGAAGTTTATCGGAATAGTCGCTTGTGGTGTTGGTGGTGAAAGCTTTGCTTAGCTCGAGATCTCAGTCCGCTGCCCGGAAAAAGGTAACATTTTCCGCCATGATCTTTTTTCGCTCTTCTTCTATTTATGCTATGTCCTGCTACTGTATTGTTGCGTTACTGTCATTCGTGGTTGAAAATGGTTAGCTTTCGTATTGTATATTTTGTCCTAGGGTGATGTGATTCCTAGGTTGGCTCAAGTTTTTTTTTTTGTTGCTTTGTATGTGGTGTCGTTCGTTTCTTCGCTTCTTGGTTTAAGTGTGTCCCATTTTTCCCTTGTTAAATCTGCTTGTCGGAATGTCGTCGCATTTCCTTTTTCCATTTTTCATCATCTCTAAGCATCGGGTTTCATCCAATTTCGCTACTGTTAATGTTATTCTCGCTTTTCAAAACGAGGTAGAATCTGGAAAGCTAATTAATATGGATGTTGTATGTTGTATGTTGTATATATCTCGTGCGTGGGTTATCGTTAGTTCCATGATCTTCACATGGAATAAGCATATCTATCCATTTTCTTTTTCCTCGTTAGTTTTTTACTAAATTTGTAAGTGTTAAGATCCTATTTCGCTCACCCCCGGAGAAAATACTAGTTTCTGTCTTACTTTGCTAATATTGTGTATTAGTGGTTTCGTTCATGTTTAAAATGTTTAATTTCTTTAGTATTATATAGTTCTGTTGCCATATCTCCCAATTATGCAAAGCTTAATCTTCATTTATTCTTCATTATTTGCAATCGGCTACTAATTAGAAAGAAAGAATGGTTACTTAGATGACTCGAGTTATGTCAATTAGCGTTTGCTTATTATGTTTTCTTTAGATTCAGATTTCTATTAATCTCGTGTATTTCGACTTGAATTCGGTGACATCGTTTTCCAGCATAGGAGTCACGTCTTGGCCTAATTGCTTTCTGTTAATCATTATTGGAAAACTATATTTGCTCTTTTGTGATTGCTGTAACTTAGTGTAGGTATAAAGTGTGTTTATTATGTTATAAGGTGCTTGTTTTGAGATGGATTTTGCAAAAGCTTTGTGTGGATTCATTGTCTAAATTAGTATGTTTCCTCTTGTTTCATGTTAAATATGTGTTTTAGGATAGTTTTCTTCAATTCTTGGAGTACAAAGAATTATGCTAAAGCTTACTGTAATGTCTTGTTGTCCTTGGATGCAATCTCTTCATTAATTGCTAAGGACACAAATGTTTGGCACTTTAAAATAATTAGTTGAGAATTGTATCTCTTTATTTCTTTACTGTTAAATTATGGTGTACGAGTCGTACATTTTCTTTAATACACTGCTGGTTGGTTTGATAAAATACAATAGTATTACATGTTCTACAAAAAGTGTGTGAAATTGATCCTTTTAGTGTCTTGCATTGTTCTGGTCCACCGGTGTATTTCATTATTATTTTTAGAACAAAGTTTCCTTTAGTCTTGATGTAAGTGTATGTGCAGTTGTCTATTTGTGCCTAAGTGTCTGTTTGTTTAATTCGATTGATAATTACATTTAAATCAGTTTTCCTTTAGTCACTTACTAATTGCTCTCTCTTTTGTTTTTCTTGCATGAACCTTTGAGTGAGTCCATTGGACTCTTTCAATCTTTCCTGTGCACATCATTTCGAGCCAAGGAGGCTCAATCTTATCCTTTTCGAGTCAAAATCGAAGTACGAGGTTGTTGATGTATTTGTGGGTCTCGAGAGCCCTCCTAAAATTTCAGCAATTGCATTTTGTAATTATTGGGCCAGAATGCCCATTTATTTTGGTTATTATTTCGTTAGCCTAGAATAGGTACAAAATGGGTCAAAGACCCAAAATGAAAATAGGCCCAAGTACTGGTCCAGGCGAACAGAAACCCAGTCTTGGGCCCAAAACTCTCTCTCTCTCTCTCTCTCTCTCTCTTTATTTTATCTATTTCTTATTTGTTTAATTGTTTATTTGCTAGTTAATTTTAAGGTTTTTCCTAATTTGATTTCCCCGAAAAGATAGTTGTTTTCTAGATTTTCTAAAGACTAAATATACTTATTTCATTACTCAAATTACTCTGAAAATACTTTATGTAAGTAAACTCCTCATACTATCTCCCTTTCCCTAAAAATAATTTCAGGTCTTAAGTTGCTTATTTCCTAAACTTGTCAAGCATGCTCTTATTTTAAAGTTTTAGCCAAATAGTTAATTACCGGATAACCGCGTGTTAGCGGGCATTTTGGGTGCTTTCAAACCCTTCCCGAAATGCTAATATGAACCCCGAACCCTTTAAATATTTTCAATCGATTTCCCTGTTTTAATCTTTTGAAAAGTAAGTTTTCTTAATTTCCCTTTAAAAATTAAGTGGCGACTTTAAAACCAGTCAAATATTTATTTCCTAGTAAAACAGAATGGCGACGTCTGCTGGGGATTCGAATGGTTCTAACCTTAAAATTAATTTATTTGGCTATGTGTTTTAACTGTTTACTTGTTTAATTTATCGTATATATAAAATTATTACATTCATGACATCCGATTCCGCCAAATGGCAAATAGTTTGCATTAGGAAAAAAGGCGGTTACGTGGCTTTCCACGACTGTCCTTCAAAAAAACACCTTTGAACTCTTTTGAAGTGATAAACGAATAGTTGGCGTGTGGTCATCCAACGTCGTTTATTATACTTCACCCTGTAGTTTGTCCAACTCGGGTTCTCGGTCTTTCAAAAACCAACTGTTAGTCAACTAGGATAGAGCGAAACCAAATCCTTTTTAGCGCATTGAACTAAGATGACCTAACACCCAAGGCGTGTTGGGCCCATTAGAGAGACTACCTTGAGTCCAAAACGGCCTACGGCATAAACGGACGATCATACTTGTGTGTTTAAATTTGAAGGACGTATACGTTGTTGGAAAAATCATTGTTCCTTGGGGGTTGGGATTCTAATAGTTTGTTCTAGTCAAAGAAGGAGTTGTACAAGCTACTATTACATCCAAAGTGCGGACATCCCGAGACAACAAGAAATCAAGGATGAAGGATCTTCCATAGAAGCATAGTTTAGGATTGTACCCTTGCGTGGGACTAACTTTTTGTATCCCTTTCCCCCTATTATGTATCCCCATTCAGTTTATTCATAAGACTTGTATAAATTTGAGTTTTGGGGCAATGCAACGTTTCAATTGATATATACATCCTTCAAATCGTTAGGCCTACCCTTGGCATAAAAGGATCACATATATGTTTAGAACGCGCAATAACTGTTTATGTGTTATAACTGTTTATGTGAATATGTTGCTTTATTTGAAGATTTTTCTAGCTCACCCCTTCTTGAAAACTTTCTAGAAACCCCTAAGCACAAATATCAAGTCACTATCAATAGTGTGTCCAAATACTCTTGGAGTCTTTAGTTTCCCAATAAATTCGAACTTCACTTTCAAACTCTTACTCTCCTATCTCAGAAAAGGTCGATTTATTCAAGTCAAAAAGGAAGGTCGAACTACGTAGGACCTGAATTCTCTTTTGTGAGATACGTAGACAGCCTTTCAAGGTTCGGTCCCCATTTTTGAGAAATTCTATATTTTCAACTCTTACAAAGAAATTAGAGTTACATCTCAATCGAAAAGCAAATATGACAATGAAATATACAATAGACTTTGTCCCGACTCAAGTCGACATTCGGGTCCATTAAGCTCAAAAATCAAATAGTCAAATTTTCGTCTATTTAGTCATTTATTTATGTGGGCTAGTTTATCTTCAAATGAAGCAACTTTTATGTGTTTATAATAATGTGTGTGATATTTTGTATTATTTATCATCGACACAAACTAACACATTTACCTTTGTGTTGTTTATCTTTGTCAGGTACTCAAAATTGATCTGTGTTGAGAAAAATGGCTGAACATCCGTACTTCACAAGGTCCAAAGACCCCAAAGATTCCTTCTCCGACCAATGTTTGTCAAAAGGCAAACAAAAAGTGGTTGAAAATGTTGAGAATACAAATTTGACCGAAATTACTGCGAATGACCCCATCATTGTCGAACAGAACAAGTTGATTGCACAATTGTTCCAACAGATTACTGAAATGAGGGCGGAAATGGATAAGACACGAAATTTGACGAATCTAGCTATCATTGCCAACACTCCTACTCTAGACAATGGAAGACCTCCACTCCATTTTCCTACTTCGGATCCAACACTCGAGGATTTTTCAAACAATTCATCCCCCTCTACCATTCCAAAACCTTCCATCATCGACTTAACCACCCCTAACCCACATCATGTTAGCTCTTCACACCAAAAGTTACCTACTCCTCCAAATCCAAATACCAACACTTTCCAGAATTTTCCTCCTGTCCATCAAACCCTACTCAAATTGTCGAAAACCCACCTACAACTCAACCCATACCTCTAAAAACCGCATTTCATCTTCCAATATCGCTAGAATCATATCATCCATTTACTACACATGTTGAACTCGAGCATTATGAGAAGAATAAGAAGGAATGGAAGGTCATAAAGGGAAAGACTGAGCAAAGCATCAGAGAGGAAGTTATGGATGCAATGAAGAACTTTCAATACACACCAGACATTGTGGGGCTGAATTATGAAGATTTGTGTCGTCATCCACATTTGGAGCTTCCAGAAGGTTTTAAAGTACCAAAATTTGACACTTATAGTGGAGTTGAAAATCCTTTTACTCATTTGAGGTCTTATTGTGATCAACTTATTGGAGTAGGGAGAGATGAAGCTTTGCTAATGCGACTCTTTAGTTGTAGCCTGAAAGGAGAAGCCTTGGAATGGTTTATTTCTAAAGAAATCAAGCAGTGGCCAAGTTGGAACGCTTTGGCTAAAGACTTCATTGAAAGATTTGGTTATAATATAGAATTCATCCCTAATCGATACTCTTTGGAGAGAATCAAACAGAATTCTACCGAAAACTACCGAGAATATGCCTATCGTTGGAGAAGAGAGGCTGCAAGAGTTAGGCCTCCCATGACCGAGAAAGAGATTATTGAAGTATTTGTGCGCATTCAAGAGCCGGAGTACTACAATAGGATGTTGCTCATTTTAGGAGGGAAGTACAGTGAGATAGTTAAAGTTGGTGAAGCTATTGAAGACGGTCTCAAGACCGGAAAAATTATTCGAATGACTCCCCAAGATGAATCCCCGGGACCATTGAGGAGGAAGAGGGAAGATGTTCATCTATCTCATTTGAATCAAGCCAAAAATCAAAGAGGCATGCTAGTGTCAATGTTCGAAAGCCTTTACCATCCAAAACCTACCGTTTAGCTCCACAAAATCGTCACCCCATCCAATCAAACTACCAAGCTCCACCACCAAATTATCCAAATTACCAAGCTCCATTGCCAAATTACCTAAACGTTCAATCAAGTTACCAAATACCATTATCAAGTTACCCAAATGCCCCTCCTAGCTACCAAACTCCACAATACCTAAATTTTCCAACACCAACACCTGCTCACCAAAATCCTCCAAGTTATCGCCAAGTATCTCCACCTTCACGAAATAATCTTTCTTGTCAGCAGTTTTTGAAAGGACCTTCTCGAGTCTTTACTCCTTTGGCTGAAAGTCGAACCCAACTCTTTGAGAGATTAAAAGTGGCTGGTTTGATACGAACAATTGATCCAAAAAATGTCAATGTCAATTCCAGACTTTACAGGCCCGATCTTCATTGTGCTTACCATTCAGGAGGTGCAGGACATACCACTGAGGATTGCATCAACTTGAAGCATAAAATTCAAGACTTGATTGATCAAAAAATTGTCACTCTTCAAACTGTTGCTTCCAATGCCAGTGGTGATTCACTGTGAAATCGTGGAGGATTCGCTGTTAACATGATTGACCCAAAGTCTCTAGCACCTCCTCATCAAAACGTCTCATATCATCATCAAATGCCTTTCCCTCAGCAAGGCCAATATGACCCTCTTTGTCCACGTCTTGAGAAGAAACCTGCGCGAAAGTTTACTCCTCTTATTGAAAGTCGAACGAAGTTGTTTGAACAATTGAGTGCGGTAGGTATTATTCATCCAGTCAAGCCTAAGCCAGTCGATACTAGCTCAAGATTTTACCAAGCTAATCGAAGATGTGCGTATCATTCCAATAGTGTTGGGCATGACACTAAAGAATGTATTAATTTGAAGCACAAGATCCAGGACTTGATCGACCAGAAAGTGGTCAGTACCACTGCACCCAACATCAACAGTAACCCTTTGCCAAACCATGGAGGCGCCACTATCAATATGATAGAGACAGAGGATGAGTGGTGCACAGTAAAGGCAGTAGTTACGGCAAGTCCTAACTACCTTGAGAAAATTGTAGCTTCTCCGAGCATAAGTGAGAAACTCAATTTTACGAGCATGACACCCCATCAAGTTTTTGCTTCTGTGGTAAGAGAAGGTCAGAACGAGAAGGGGATTAATCATGCTCCACCAAAGTATTTGCCTTATTTATGCCAGTCCTTTCTGGTGGAGGAATATGCCAATGATAAAGGTTTTGGAGAAGGAATTGGGGATCTTTTTGAAGAAGGTGATAATGTGCCCAAGAAGAGGATCGAGACGCCAAGCATACGAGATGCCGAGCCAATGGGGCAAGTCCTTAATTGGACTTCCACTCCACTCTTGATTCCTCGTTCATCTTGATAGACAAAGATGAATCTTATGCTATTTCTAAAATCGGGGGTAGTCCGGAGGAGGCCCAGAACCCACCTTTTGTGTTATTTTACCTAATTATATTTTAATTTCCCTCGTAATGTTTTGAAAAAGGCGAAATGGCTCATGGTCATAGCCAAAGTTCGTATTTCCTTGTTTTCAATGAAAACCTCTTATATTGCAAAAATTATTTTGCTTGCTTCATTTTTCTATCTAACAGTCTTTATTCTTAGTTTCAGTAATTTTGTTTTTAAAACCTGTCAATATCATGTCATGTCACAAGCTGAATGAACAAAATGAAGATGAATTTGAAGAGCATGACGAGGAGATCATGATATTCGAATACCTTGTCAAAGACTTGAAGCAGTTCGAGAATCTGAATAAGTTGAATCTGAATGAGACATAAACTGCAAATCTGGAAAAGGATGACTGTGTCAAAAAAGTCAGAATTAGGGTCCATTTGAGAGAAGATCCGAAAAGAGAACTCAATAGTTCACTTGGAAAATACATCAATGCATTTGTTGGATCACATGTCGTAGACGTTCATCTCAAGTTTCCAATCAACACAGATACTATCAAGAGTTATAATATTTGAAGATTCAGAGTTTCTTTTACTTCTTTCCTTGTAATTGCATCTTTTATCTGTAATCGTCTTATGTTCTGTAGTTAGAAAATTATATATTATAATGAACTACGTCTGACCTGAATTCTCGAGAATGAGATACGTAGGCGGCCTGTATCGGCCTCGGTCATTTCCTTATCAAATTTTCTTTTCGTTAATCCTCAAGAGGGGAACTACGTTTGACCTGATTCCTGCCTCAACGGGATACGTAGGCGCCACAACGGCTCGGTCATATCTCTCGTAAGATTTCTATTTTTCTTTATAATAGAAACTGGGACAAATTTTTGAGTCCCAGGGACTCAAAAATTCTCAAGAAGAGGATCCCTACAATAAGTCAAGATTGAAGATACATTTAGAATCACAACTGGGACAAACTTTTTGAGAGGATCTCAAAAACTCTACAAGTCATATATCAACAGTTCAAAATATCCCAAGACATCTAACTGGGACAGAAATTTTTGAGAATGGCCTCAAAAATTTCTTCAAGCATCACTAGAAGTGTGTAGTAAATTTTGAATATTTCAAGCATATTAGAAGTTTAAAGCTAACTTTAAATGATCTCTGGCATCGTCAACATTCATAGTCAACTGCAGCAATCTCCGACACCTTTGAATATCAGAGTAAACTGCAAAACCTTTCAATTATAGCAGATTTCGGGAGGACCGTGTTAGAAATTTTCCAAGCTTTAAGGATTTTTGAATTCTCCAGAACAAGCTATTGGATACACCGAAGTTTCGAACCAAGGATGTTCATTTAAGCTATGCATGACATGACATTTGACAATGCCCTTTTCCAAGTCGATTTTTGAGAATTTTTTTTTCTAGGCTTTTGATATGTAAAACATTTTGTATAATTTCATCTTATGTCTATTGAGAAGCAAGAGATCAGAGTGATCAACCGAAGATAGCAAACCGAGGAGCAAGCGATCGAAGAACTCAACACAGATCAGTTTGTTTTTAACTAATAATTTTTCTGTGGATGCAGGTCTATAAATGTTCCTCAAGATCATCATGTTCCTCTATTCAATGAATATGGAGAAGTCAAAAGGCCGAAAAGCTCCCCAGAATTGACAACTTTTCTGTAAATGCACGAAAGTCATTAAAGTTTTTCAGAAGAAACAGAAACAGTTCAAAATACGAGTAACGACACCTCATTCAAATCTCCAGCAAAGCATGAGCGAGTGAAAACATCACTCTTAAGATATACGAACATCTACAATGACATCAAATTACATTTTTCAGCATCAAGAACATTCGAGGAATATTCACAAATCGTGTCGATACCAGACGCAGTAATGTGAAATGCCTCAGAGGGATATTTCTATAATATTATCAAATGAGATAATATCACCCACGAGAGGGACATTATCGTCATTTTATTGATGAAATATCAACATGATCCCACCAATGGATCATCAATGAAGAATCATCATCCTATAAATGGAGCATCAACGTTATCATCCAGAGTGACATCAACATTATCCTACCAATGGATCATCAACGAAGAATCATCATCCTATCAATGGAGCATCAACATGATCCCCCCAATGGATCATCAATGAAGAATCATCATCCTATCAATGGAGCATCAACGTCATTATCCAGAGTGACATCAACATAATCCTACCAATGGATCATCAAGGAAGAATCATCATCCTATCAATGGAGCATCAACATGATCCCGTCAATAGATCATCAATGAAGAATCATCATCCTATCAATGGAGCATCAACATCATTATTCAGAGTGACAGCAACATAATCCTACCAATGGATCATCAACGAAAAATCATCGTCCTATCAATGGATCATCGATGAAGAATCATCATCCTATCAATGGAACATCAACATAATCCTACCAATGGATCATCAACCAAGCATCATCATCCTATTAATAGAGCATCAACATCATCCGGCCGATGGATCATCAATCATTATCCTATCAAGGGAGCATCGACGTCATCATCCTATCATGTAGCAGCATTATCCTACCAGTAGATCATCATCATGCCATCAATGAAGCATCGTCATCCATATCATATCAAGTCATCATTTACTGCGTCAAAACCGATAGAGGCTGACGTCAAAACACTTATAGAAAGGAACATTTGTTGAATACGGTAAAACGTATCACTTCTCTATTTGAATTATAATTTCTGCTAATAAGTTTATTTCATTCCTTGTCGAGAACATACAAGAGGATGAATTCTCAAATCAAACCACAGATGCAAATGACATCAGAAAGAATGCAGCACAATGTGGAACTTTTCCTTGGCGCAAGTGGATGAGCGATAATTATCGAGCCATCCACCTCGTTATAGTTGGACTATTATCGAGTCATCCACCTCGTTACAGTTGGATAATTATCGAGCCATCCACCTCATTACAGTTGGATAATCATTGAGCCATTTGGCTCGTTGCAAAGATCACTGGAATTTGACATGCAGAAAACAAGCAATGATATCTCCAAATCCGCAACAAATCATGAGTTGTAATGGACATACTGTGTTCAAAAGCTGTATCCATTATCTTTTACTCTCAATACTTCTTTATTTTCTCATCTGGTTGAAAAGATGTTTATGCTTATTCATAAATATATACTTATTTGTTATATGCATGATCTTTTTTTATTTTTTACTCAAACCGCTAGCTAGAGCGGCACTATGTCTACTAATTATTTACTTTGAGTGTGCAGACATATACTAAACATACTTATATGACATCTTTCACAGCAACAGTAACTGAAAGCATCGTAAGAGATGCTACCACTTTTTTCAATTACAGTTTCTACTGACAAGTTTATTTCAGTCTTTGTCGAGAGCATCCGAAAGGATGAATTCTCCAAAAACAAACTACAGGTGCGGACGACATCAAAAAGGATGCAGCACAACGTGGAACCTTTTCTTAGCAGCGAACTGGGACATAGTCCAAAGAGGAGTGCCAAACTCTTAGGACGCGAGCAGAGGAGCGACTTCCACTACAATCAAACCACACCCCTATTAGAAGGCATGTGGGTTTTTCTTAGGCTTATCGGTTTTAGTGTCGCATCTAGAAAATTTTGGTTTCCACCGAAAGCGACTTTTCAATCCAGGTAACAATACACCAAGAGCTTTGGAAATTATGTCCATGCAAGTTCTTAATTATGAGTGTGAAGCATGCCACATTCATGGCTAAGAGGTTGCAAGCCTCCTTTTCATACTCGACTTATTTGTCACTTCTCTAGAACCAAAGGTTATCTAGCATAATAGATTTCCTTTTCAACCGATCGAGTCGAACTACAAACAGCCTAATTTCTAAGGTGTAAGGATATGTAGGCGGGCTCAATGTTGAAAACTTGGTTGTACCGCAACATTCGCTCTTAAATCTTATTCCCAAGCGTCTCGATCTCTTCATAATTCAATATCGGGATGATTCTTGAGTTTTTTTTCAGAATCGTGCATTAAATCAAGCGTATTGAACTATAAGTGGCCTGAATTCTCATTTAGCCTGAGATATGTAGGAAACCCATTTCCAGGGTTCGGCCATAATTCCTAAAGTCGGTACAAAAATCTACTTTCAAAAAAAAAAAAATGAGGACGTGGTCGATCAAAATTGGATTTGTCAATTTCATTTTCCTCGGATTTCTTTCATCAATCCAAGTCAAACGAGGGACAGTTGTTGACACCCAATTTTGACCCTCTCCGATAGGAATTAGTTTTTAAGCTTCTTTGATTTCAAATAATTTGCAATAATTAGCTTTACGAGGTTCAAATATTTTTTCATGATACTTTTAAGAATTTTAGTTACTTTTCATAATATTTTAAATATTTCGAATAATAAATATATGTATATTTTATATATATAATTAATATATCTTATAAACAAAAATCACCTCAAGATTTTACATTTTTAGATAAGTACGTTATTAATTTAGTTTAAATCATAATTGCCATTTCAAATATTAGTTTGTATTTTTATTTTTATTTTTTTTAAAATAATGATTACTTTGTAAACAAGTTGATTATTTTATATTGTTAGAATTAAGAAACTCATTAGATAATTTCCACTAACTCATCTTTTATTTAGTTTTTAGCTGAATCACCAATTAAACTTATTTGGCTAGATTTTTAATTCCGATTGGCCACAATGAAAATTCATACGGCCATTTTCTTAATTGCAATTTTAGTGATTCTTCAACTAAAGTGTAAGACCAAAATTTTGGGCCAACTTCTATTCCTAGCCCAATTTAATTCCCAACGTACCAATTCTCCAATTTTCTAACCGACCCAATTCCCTTTTTAATTCCTTTATTCCAAAACCCACCCACCCACACATTACATACAACTTTAATTTCTAGCAACAACAGCAGCCGATCCAGCCCACCTTTTCCCATTTAACCCAGCCCAACCCCACGTTAACAACAACATTCAGCCCCAACGTTTCCTTCAATGTTCACGAAGAAACCCAGAAAGTCCCCCCAACGTCAACATCCAACTCCAACGTCCCTTTCGATTGGTACAATCACAGCAGCAAAAGCAAGCACGCATTTCTTTCCCTTTCCTCTTCCGGAATGGGTGGAAATCGCAAGAAAAAGTTGTCTCTCCAAAAGGGTGAAAGATTTTTGGGAGTTTGATTTTTGAATTGGACCCTTTTCTATCCGGATTTTGGCCCTTTTCCCTCCGAAATTCGGAACCCTAGTTATTCCCTTCTATATATAATCATCTTTTGTTCACTGTAAGAAAAAAAAAAGGGGGATAGAGTTAGAGAGTTGAAAATAAAAATAAAAATTGAGAGAGCTGCAATTAGAGAGAAAGCCACAGTAAAATTACTAGCTATACATTTATATATAAAATACTTAACATTAGTTCCTGAAACCAGAGAGTGAGGGTTCAGATTTTGTTCGGTCTTCTTGCTCGTGTCTTGTTCACCGAAGTTTATCGGAATAGTCGCTTGTGGTGTTGGTGGTGAAAGCTTTGCTTAGCTCGAGATCTCAGTCCGCTGCCCGGAAAAAGGTAACATTTTCCGCCATGATCTTTTTTCGCTCTTCTTCTATTTATGCTATGTCCTGCTACTGTATTGTTGCGTTACTGTCATTCGTGGTTGAAAATGGTTAGCTTTCGTATTGTATATTTTGTCCTAGGGTGATGTGATTCCTAGGTTGGCTCAAGTTTTTTTTTTTGTTGCTTTGTATGTGGTGTCGTTCGTTTCTTCGCTTCTTGGTTTAAGTGTGTCCCATTTTTCCCTTGTTAAATCTGCTTGTCGGAATGTCGTCGCATTTCCTTTTTCCATTTTTCATCATCTCTAAGCATCGGGTTTCATCCAATTTCGCTACTGTTAATGTTATTCTCGCTTTTCAAAACGAGGTAGAATCTGGAAAGCTAATTAATATGGATGTTGTATGTTGTATGTTGTATATATCTCGTGCGTGGGTTATCGTTAGTTCCATGATCTTCACATGGAATAAGCATATCTATCCATTTTCTTTTTCCTCGTTAGTTTTTTACTAAATTTGTAAGTGTTAAGATCCTATTTCGCTCACCCCCGGAGAAAATACTAGTTTCTGTCTTACTTTGCTAATATTGTGTATTAGTGGTTTCGTTCATGTTTAAAATGTTTAATTTCTTTAGTATTATATAGTTCTGTTGCCATATCTCCCAATTATGCAAAGCTTAATCTTCATTTATTCTTCATTATTTGCAATCGGCTACTAATTAGAAAGAAAGAATGGTTACTTAGATGACTCGAGTTATGTCAATTAGCGTTTGCTTATTATGTTTTCTTTAGATTCAGATTTCTATTAATCTCGTGTATTTCGACTTGAATTCGGTGACATCGTTTTCCAGCATAGAAGTCACGTCTTGGCCTAATTGCTTTCTGTTAATCATTATTGGAAAACTATATTTGCTCTTTTGTGATTGCTGTAACTTAGTGTAGGTATAAAGTGTGTTTATTATGTTATAAGGTGCTTGTTTTGAGATGGATTTTGCAAAAGCTTTGTGTGGATTCATTGTCTAAATTAGTATGTTTCCTCTTGTTTCATGTTAAATATGTGTTTTAGGATAGTTTTCTTCAATTCTTGGAGTACAAAGAATTATGCTAAAGCTTACTGTAATGTCTTGTTGTCCTTGGATGCAATCTCTTCATTAATTGCTAAGGACACAAATGTTTGGCACTTTAAAATAATTAGTTGAGAATTGTATCTCTTTATTTCTTTACTGTTAAATTATGGTGTACGAGTCGTACATTTTCTTTAATACACTGCTGGTTGGTTTGATAAAATACAATAGTATTACATGTTCTACAAAAAGTGTGTGAAATTGATCCTTTTAGTGTCTTGCATTGTTCTGGTCCACCGGTGTATTTCATTATTATTTTTAGAACAAAGTTTCCTTTAGTCTTGATGTAAGTGTATGTGCAGTTGTCTATTTGTGCCTAAGTGTCTGTTTGTTTAATTCGATTGATAATTACATTTAAATCAGTTTTCCTTTAGTCACTTACTAATTGCTCTCTCTTTTGTTTTTCTTGCATGAACCTTTGAGTGAGTCCATTGGACTCTTTCAATCTTTCCTGTGCACATCATTTCGAGCCAAGGAGGCTCAATCTTATCCTTTTCGAGTCAAAATCGAAGTACGAGGTTGTTGATGTATTTGTGGGTCTCGAGAGCCCTCCTAAAATTTCAGCAATTGCATTTTGTAATTATTGGGCCAGAATGCCCATTTATTTTGGTTATTATTTCGTTAGCCTAGAATAGGTACAAAATGGGTCAAAGACCCAAAATGAAAATAGGCCCAAGTACTGGTCCAGGCGAACAGAAACCCAGTCTTGGGCCCAAAACTCTCTCTCTCTCTCTCTCTCTCTCTCTTTATTTTATCTATTTCTTATTTGTTTAATTGTTTATTTGCTAGTTAATTTTAAGGTTTTTCCTAATTTGATTTCCCCGAAAAGATAGTTGTTTTCTAGATTTTCTAAAGACTAAATATACTTATTTCATTACTCAAATTACTCTGAAAATACTTTATGTAAGTAAACTCCTCATACTATCTCCCTTTCCCTAAAAATAATTTCAGGTCTTAAGTTGCTTATTTCCTAAACTTGTCAAGCATGCTCTTATTTTAAAGTTTTAGCCAAATAGTTAATTACCGGATAACCGCGTGTTAGCGGGCATTTTGGGTGCTTTCAAACCCTTCCCGAAATGCTAATATGAACCCCGAACCCTTTAAATATTTTCAATCGATTTCCCTGTTTTAATCTTTTGAAAAGTAAGTTTTCTTAATTTCCCTTTAAAAATTAAGTGGCGACTTTAAAACCAGTCAAATATTTATTTCCTAGTAAAACAACTGTATCTAACAAGTAAGCTATTTGTTGCAACATATGACTTATCTGTTGGATACGGGACTGTAAATTATTGAAGAAACACTCAAAATATCCAAATGAGAGATTATACTAAAAATCATTAATTTACTTACCAAAATCACCTATGATGTAATGTCCCAATGATATAGAAATGAAATTCGGTCCGATAGCAACAATATCAACAATGTCAATGTCACGACTAGCAAAAGAAGAAGAAGAAGAAGAGCAACAACAATGGAAGAATAACAAGAGAGAAAAAGGAAAAAGGTGAGCCATTGGTGCCTCTTTTTTTCCTTCCATTTCTTATGGGCCAAAGTGTAAAATAAAAAGACTTGGGGATGAGAAATTCATTCTCTTAGTCCTTAATTTAAAAGTTATCACCCTACTCAATAATTAAGACTTGAGTCACCTACACCTAATTTTGAAACTTTTCTATCACCCTTAATTCATTGTCCCAATTTACTTCTTATTTTATCTCACATTGATTACACGTTTTCCAATTACTTCTCTTTCATATGTTAAAAACAAATTTATTTTCTCTCAGATTTACCTCTTCCAATTCTCATCCATCATTCAAATGCCGCCTAGCTCTCTTTTGTCATTATTGGTATTTTTTTTGACAGAAATTGGATTCACAACAATCCCTTTGATTAAGATATTCATCTTTATCCTATTTTTAGATTTGTTTTCTGATTTTTTTTTGTTTAAATCTTTCAGAACTGTTGTTTGTAGTTGAATCTCCGTTAGGGTTTGATAACCTCTAAAACACTCTCCAATGGCTGAATCTAAAAGACTTACTAGAGGTATTCAACTTAATCATCAAATTCTAGCGATTTTCCATCCTTTAACTTAAAATTTTTTGTATCAAACTATAATCAATTACAAACAGATTAAGGATGAATCAACTAACTAATACCTGGTGTAATTTATATTCCACCAATATTATCGAAATTTCTTCTCAAAACTTGCTTGTCGATGAACTTTTAATCCCGTTTCGTTCAAATAATTCTTACCAAACAGAAAAAAATAGATTTTAATCAATATTAATTGATCAGAGAGTGAATATTTTCAACTGAGACGTGAATATCGATAATGAGAAAATTCAGTCAATTATTTGTGATTTTTGTAACTGATGAGACTTTTAAGCGTTTGTTCCTTTTTAAAATAATTCTCTCCCCTAAATTCCTCCACTCTGTTATATAAAAACATAAATAAGATACATAACAAAGTAAAATTTTGACATTTTTACTAGATATTAAAAGTGTTGCTAATGAGTCTTCTTAAATGTTAAAATATTGACATTTTGAAAACTTTCCCTTATAAGTAGAGTTGTCAAAATGGTCTGACCCAACCCACACCCAACCCAACCATAATGGGCTAGAGAGTTAAATGGGTTGGAACGGGCTGATCCTTTTAATTAAAGGGCCTATAAAATAGCAACCCAACCCAGCCCTAAGCGGGCCATGGGTTGGGACGAGTTGACCCTTCAACCAAAAAATGGACAACATTGCCCTTTTAGAAAGAGTACGCACATTGATGTCTGATAAATACAACATTAATACATACAAAAATTCATTCTTGAAGTACACATACTTCAGTGAATATTTATAAAACAAAAACATAATAGTCAAGATACAACATTCATAAGATTCATACAAGCAAAATGCGTTACATAATCACTATTTTCATAAACAAGACAATAAAGAAGAAATAGAAAATTGGCATAAAAACAAAAGTAGAAGAGGTCAAAGATTCATAGGTATAATGGAGTAATAGGCTTGGGCTAATAAGAAAATTTAGTGGGGTAATAATTAAAAAAGGAAAACAATAATCTAACGTATAAACATTTTATTTAGTTTTTTCAAATTTTTTTAACTAAAAACATATATTGTACCTTCGTCTCCTCGCTCTTTGTCCGATAGCTTTCTGTCTTCTCTCACAGAGTTTTGCCGTTGCCGGAGCTTTCTCTTCTCCCACGGGGTTTGTCCTTTTTTTCTCTTTCTCAAGCTTAGGGTTTAGGGTTTTACAATGGTTTAGGGTTTTACATACAATTTTTTATAGACTTGTAAAAGATACGTAAAGAAATTAGACTTGATTTTATATTGATATTTTAAAAATATTGATTGACAAAATCTTAACAAATAAAACACTACTTAAAATATTATAATAATTTTTTTTTTAAATCACAGCCAATGGGCTGACCTCTGAGGCTTGCGGGTTGGGCTTACGAGGCTAGCAGGCCAAATGACGTTGGACTTAAAAGCCTCATTCCTAAATGGGCTGAAAAAACTAAGTCCAACCCCATTTAATTCAAAGGTTGGGTTGGACTGGCCTAGCGGGCCAAACCCATTTTGACAACTCTAATTATAAGTCACTTTTAGCTTTTGGGAGTATTTGATAAATCAATATATATATATATATATATATATAAAGGAGAATCATAAGCATGCTGATGTGGCATGCCTCTTTGATCAGGAAATATATTTATTTATTTTCTCAATTTTTTGAATTTTATTTCAATTTTTAATCAAAAAATATTTTAAATAAATATTAAATATGAAAGAGAAATATTAGTGTCTTTAAAAACTTCTTGCTCAAATGTTGTCATTTATAAAATGCCACATTCCAATTAAATCTCTTACTTCTCAATTACACATCAAATTCATAAAAATTAAAACGGTTCATTTTACTCTATTATTTTTGCATTAATTTCCTATCTTTTCATCTTCTTTTTTATATAATGATAACATAATAATATACTAATATTCCCTTTTTATGGAAAAAATCTTTTTGACTAGAAAATTTGGCTAGAATGATATTTTATCTATGTTATTTTACCTTTTTAAACATTTTTATCCTTTTAAATTTAATATCTTTTAACAAAAAAATGAAAAAAAAATCAGTTTATTTTTTTAAAAATAAAATGTTATAGTTTTTTTTAATTTTCTGGCCAAATTTTCTGATCATTTAGCACTTCCCTTTTTTATGCATAAAAAATCAGCCCACGTAATAGTAATATATCATGACTTTATTATTGAGTTTTAATTCTTCAATAAATTGAATAATTAATGGATAATGATTGTCTATGTTTCTTCATCTTTCCCCTTCCTATAACCCCGTATATTCAATAATTACTCTTATATTTACTTTTTACATTAAATCTTGGGAGCAATGATCTTTGAGTAATATTTTTGCGTATATATACTTTTCATTTATTTTCAACAATAGTGTATGTTATGATGATTAATAACATAGTGTATATGTTATGCTGATTAATAAAATAAAAGGTAATGCAAACGGAGAGTCGATTATATAGGTACGTAATTCTTCTGTTCACTTTTAATTAATTTATTTTTTGATGAGGGAGGATGAGACGATTGTATAAGTGCGTAATTCTTCTGTTCAATTTCAATTAATTTATTTTTGCATGAGGGAGGATGCTTTTATGATGATATGAAAAGTTTGATTATCAAATAGAATTTGATTAATATCTATTTGATTTTTTTTTTCTTATGATATGTCGTGGATATTTATAGAATATTACACCATTTGAGCAAGAAGTTTTATAGGTACGTAATTCTTTTGTCCACTTTTAATTAATTTATTTTTAGATGAGGGAGGACACTTTTATGATGATATGAAAAATTTAATTAATACCAAATAGAATTTGATTAATATCTATTTGATTTTTTTTCTTGTGATATGTCGTGGATATTAAATTTACATATATAGACAAGCATATAATAGTTGAAATTAAATTTTGAATAGGTGACTTATTTATAATTATGGTTATGAGCTTTGTGCTTTTTTAATTATTTTTTTGTTATGATGAATTTTGAGTGATAGCCATTTAATATCATCTATTTTTTCTTCTGGAATAGGAACAAATGATTCTAAACTTTTGGCTTTCTTTTGACGTCATGGTAATTTGAGTGATATTGCGGTCATTTTAGAATCGGTCACAAAAAAAATAAGTATGAGAAAAACAATTGTTATATTTAATAGCCGTTTAGCCATGTTTTATTGTAAAAATAGAAAAAATAATCTTATTGTCAAAGTGAAACGCCACCTTATTTTATTTTAACAAGTAGCTAACTATAATTACAGTTATTTATGTGTTTAAAATTAATTTCACATTAATAATCTCAAATGTTTAAAAATATTTGTCTAAAAGAGATGTTAAATCACTTCTCCATTAATTAATTTATAGAT
>NC_064292.1:11676504-11731890 GCF_019186545.1 Solanum stenotomum | reverse complement strand
ATAAAATTATGAATCACTAATGAAAATCATAATTCTTGGTCATAGAGATTTCAAGAAATCTCAAGAAAGGCTTTCTTGATTTTTCTCCTTCAAGCTAGGTTTCAAGGTTTCTAATCAAGTTCTTTTTCAAGATTCTTCAAAGAACCTTGTTCTTCCAGGTATGTAAGGTTATCATAGTGTTGGAATAATTCGTCCTCACACCCGACATCTACTTTCAAATTAGTAAAAGAGTAATCTAGGATTCTATCCCCAGATTTGAGTATTGTTGAGATGAGTTGATTTTGAATTCTTGAGTTCCTGATTCTTTTGATATTCTATTCGTAATTATTGAATTTATATATGTTATGAATTAAGATTCTTGAGTTGATTCATTCATTTCAATAATTCAACATGAACCCTATGAATTAAGTATTCTTGAGATGAGTAGTGTCCTTGAGTTATTGCGTTCTTGAGTTCTGAGTACTGTGTTTCCATATTGCTATTTAAACCCATGAGTTGAGTCGTTCATGTCCATAATTCTGCATTCACCCTATGAATTGAGTTATAAATTTTGAGAAACTTTTTAAAGCCAACATTTGAGTTTTTAAACTGAGTTTTTGAGAAAGTAAAGATGAGTTTTGAGAAAGAGTTTTTAAAACAAGATTAGTATGACAGTCGAGTATGCCATCAATGTTTAAGCAATATGGTATCTAGATATACCATCAATGTTTATGTTGTATGACTTCCCGAGTCATTAATGATCATATCACAATATGATTTTGATAATACATTTTTTAGAAAGATATTTCAAGTATGAATTGAGTAAGAGTATTAGGGAATTAAGAATTCCCAAAGGTATCAGTATTTACATTGATAAAAGAGAGATTTTGATTTCTAAATGAGTTATGAGTTCAAAGATATTTTAAGAGCAGTTACCTCTTTTAATAGGATATTTTGAGCAATTATCTCAAACCAGAAGAAGGGTGTTTTTTAAAAATTGAGCATGAGTATATATTATTGGGAGTAGTATTAAGCACCGACATAAGGATGAGTTCAAGAAACTCACATTCCTCATAAACCATGTATGCCAACATGGGTACAAGATCATACTTTTTAGATGAATCCTATGTGCCTTTGGGTAGAGCTTTGTGGATCCACTTAGTTGAGGTGTTCAATACCCCGACTAGGTATAACATAGTTCTGGCAGCGTGGGCGAGATACTATATCATCATGTAGCTCATAGTGATGGTTGTCGGTTAGAGAATCTCCCAAATAGAGTTAAAAAGTGTTTTTATAATATCACTTAATATGTTGAGTTCAGAGATGAGTAAGTACTTTTGTAAAGTTCTAATGATTTTGCTTCTTTATTTCTTTACATTTAGTTGAGTGTATATCTATAGCTCCTGCAATCCTTTTATTTAACTATTTGTTATTCAGCTATACTACATACTCGTACATTCAATGTACTGATGTTATTCGACCTGCATCTTTTAGTGATGTAGATACAGGTTTTTAAGATCCTCAACAAGAGTCCGTTGAGATGACTTCGTCTTCTCGCCAACTTTTGAGTAAGACCTCCTTACTTTTAAAGACTCAAATTTTATGTGTTGTTAGTATTAGTAAAATTACGAGTATTCATGGGTCTTCTCCCGACAATCATCTATATATTGTAGAGGCTTCATAGATATACAGTTTTGGAGAGTCTTTTAGTTTTTAGATGTTTTATTTAAAACTTATGATTCATACTTAGTATATTCAGCAAAGTTTTGAGATTTAGTAAGTTGTTTTTAAACGTTTCTTTCAATTTGATGCTTATGTATGTTTGAGTTAGTCTTCCACTTGTAGTCAACCGGAATGAGGTTTCGCTTGGGGACCATCAATGGTTCTCGAGTGCCGGCCACGTCCAGGGTGTAGGCTCGGGTCATGACACTTGCTACAAATCCTCTATACTTCCCTATAATCTTTAAGAGATGGTTAAATATGCTCAATTCTTGTGTCGAATGTGTTTTTGATGAATCCCTAATGGTACTGCCTTGTATATTATTTTGGTTAGCTTCAATCTTTTAGTTATACTAGTTTCTGGACACGTGTGTTGCACATGTGTTCCATGTAAATTTTATTACGATTAAAAGTCTAAGGAAAATGCATATAATGACTAATAAAAGAAACAATCATATCATATATATTTATATATAAAAGGAGGATCCTAGACCCGGTGACGCAACACAACCAGAACAAACGAAAATAGATTTATCTTTTCATACATGTTTTTGCCAATTTATTCGCACATTTTTTTTATATTTCCTCCAAGGAGGTGTGATACAAAAGGCATCACTACAATTCTATTTCTATTCCTTCTTTCTTCTTTTTGTTCTCCTTGTTCTTGTGTATTAAAATATCCCCTCTATATTTCCTTCCTTCATTCCTCCTCAGGAGCAAACTACTCAGATATGCTTAAAATATCATAGAGTAGCTCATTAAATCTTGAATCAAGCATGTGTGAGAAATCATTCACCAATCATGATTCCTTAATATGTGACAAAATCATTTCACAATTTTATGAATGTTTATCTTAAAACAACCTAGATCATAAAACCTTTATTTTCATAATCATGCATAACCTTAATGAAAACATCATTTATAGATTCATAAATTCATGTCTTTGAAATTTCATAGTAAAAAATCATGATTATTGTATGGGTTCATGTGATATCAATTGAAAAGCATGTAATTGAATCAAACCCATCTTAATAAGATCAAAATCAAATAATTGAATCAACACAATTAGAACCCATAGGGAATTGAATGAAAACCTAATCAAATTGATGAAAATGAACTTGGAGAATTAAGAAACCTTTGGAGCTCAATCGGTGAATGTAACCCAATGATGAAACCCTACATACCTTGAGGATCAAAGCCCAAAAGCAATGGTGAAAAAGAAGACTTGATTTGGAAAACCTAACTTCTTCTTTCTTGAACTTGAGAGAGAGTTGAGGAAGATGAAAGTGAATGTGAATTGGGAATTTGAGTGAATGAGAGAGTTGGGGTAGTTTTAGGGGTAGAATGGTAGTTATAGGACTTAGAAATAGGGGGAAAATGACATAGCATAGGCATTTAATCCATAGGAAAAGACCCAAATACCCTTAAGAATAATTAGTGGAGGGTTCCTACTATTTGGACCTATGGTCTGTAGAACTTCCAATGGTCTGTATTGGTCAACCATATAACAAACTTCAGAAACCCAAAATTGACCTTACTTTCCACGAGACCTTTCTACGGTCCGTCTAAATTCCTAAGGTCTATAGAACCCATTGGTAAAAATCCAAGTTTATGTTTAAAATCTCATTAAGCTCCTGATGTGCATTATGATTTTATTACATACTAGCCTTAAAATTTGAAATAAAACATGCACTTTTTGAAATTGTCATATTTTTATATTAGTCAAAATCAGTTTGACTTAAATGTGTATTCTAGGTTCACAATTTCGGCCAACTGTTCGCTTAATTTCTGACAAGGAGGATTTCAGCCATCAACAAATCCTTAACCATATAGCGTGTTTAAATCAAGAAAAGTAATTAAAAATTTAAAACTTAACTGAGAGACATTACCTAATTAATGTGGATGGTATCTCATCTTCTGATGAAGAAAGTACATATTCATTAAAGATCCTATTTGAATTGACTTGCTTTAAATAAAAATAAGTTGTTTTTTAATCGGGTGAGTCCCATTTTTTCGTAAAAACAAAGAGAATATTTATAAATAACCGAGCCCAAAAGTGACCTGGTCCAGAAACAGAAGCGTAAGAAAAGGGTACAAAATATCCGATGGAAATAATCAAAACGAGAAAGTATACTAGAAAAGTGAGAACACAAATAGTCGGAAGCCTCCAGCTTCTTCCTTATATTCTCCTCTAAAATCCTAATCATCATACACTTCCATTGTTGTGATTCAAGCTACAATCAAGGTGAGATCTTAAATTCTAGCTACAATCAAAGTGGAATCTTTAATTCTTACCCTCCAATGGTAAACAAATTTTTATGCTTATACTTTTATGGTTTTCAGGTGATGACACAGTGATGGAATTGATCTCGTCTTCACTCCTTTGAACCAATTGAAACTCTAAGCTTAGTCCTTCAGCTCATCACTATACCTTGTTGATCTTCAAAACTAATCATCATGGGAGTTGTGAATCCCTCAGTTAGATCTACTATCAGTAAGTCCAGATCATGGTGTAAATGTAACTCGTCATGTAAAGCAAGTTCTACTATTGCCCCAAAGCTTAATTCTAGCCTTTAAAATATGCAGATCTATAATCCACGAATGTTATGACCAATATTAAGGCTCTATGTTTTAGCTCTATTTCATTGCACTTTTATCTTCTTACAAAGTCTCAATGGATTGAACCCTATTCAGGATTAATACCATCATTTAATCCTTCATTTTGATGATTTTACCACAATGAACTCATAGAAAATTTATGTTGAATCCTTTTGTAGGTTTCTGCAAATCCGCCTTGTTGATGGTGATTTCTAGCTGAAACTAAAGTTTAGATTTGATACTAATGGACACCCCAAGCTCTCACTAGGTGTAAGTACACAAATCTATTGAATTTACTTCAAACTTCAGCTTGTCATAATAGAAAATTTTACCTTAGCAGATTGAACTTACATGTAATCAATAATGGATCATAGACTATGATACCCATACTGCTATTTGCTCTGTTAATCGTGTAGATGCCTCCTCATATTTTGATAGATTGAGTATCTTCTTTTCTGCGGTATGAATTTTTTGAAAGTGGTTAATCTAAAATTCACCTGCAAAAGATAAAACTAAATTAGTAAAAAATCTACAAGAGTATTTCCTTTTCTAAGGGAATGTTTAATCTTGCGAAATATCTCTTCTCAATCTCCTGATGATACTAATCTCCAATGCCACACTTCATGACACTTTCCACTCTCCCTATAAAATATGCACCTTAACTAAATAATCAGACTCAATAATGACATTAAAAATTTCATGCTTAATATATTAATTAAGACTCTCCCTTAAAGCATTAGCTACTATGTTGGTTGTATCATGAATTCTGAAACCTTTAGCTACTACCAGATTACCACTATGATCCCTGATAAAAAAACTAGTGAACTAGGACTAGAGTTTCCTTTAGATGCTCCGTCATTGCTAAACTTCCATAAATTAGGAGGAGGAGGGTTCCATATAACAATTTTAAAAGAGAATTTAGGTTTGTACTGTGTTATGAACCAGCTCCAGCCCAATAAGGATACCAACAAGGATATTACACAAATAGATATTGGACAAAGTAGGCCCAACAAAAGCAATAAGGACAGGCCTTCACAAAGGATAATATGAGATCCAGACTGAGGGTACATTGGTTGTAGTTAAATAGATTAGGGCATCACTATCAGAGGATATCGAATGAATTATGTGTGAAGGCATTTCTATGTTCTCATCCCCAATTCTAGAGTCTAAGTTTCTCATCTTCATTCTTATTTCTATCCTTAGTTACTTGTTATTTCAATATTTCTATTGTAATTCGGTAGTTTGATTATTGCAATTAGAATCTTAAAGTTGTAATAGTGTTCCAATGCTCTTATATATAGTGAGGATTTCGGTTTACATTGGTTCTTTCATTGACGTACTCTAATGGAAGTGATGATATTGGATCGATTCAGTGGCATTGGCAATCCAGAGGGCTGGCTTTATTGAGCGGAGCTGTACTTCGCCTTTCTTGGCTTTGCCGAGGAATATTGGCTGCCTCTTCCTTCCTTCTACCTTGATGGTGAAGCTCTTACATGGTTCAACTGGTTGTTTCGCAACAAGTAGTTTTTCGATTGGATACATTTCAAGGAGAAACTTATTCAACGGTTTAGCTACCAAAACAAAGTATATCCGGTGGTGCGGACAACTTTTCCAAGTAATTTTGAAACATTATTTGCATTTAAGTCTGCCTATGAAACCCAAACCTCGAAAGAGGACTAGCTGTTTGATAAATTGCCTGAGAAGTATCACACTGTAGATTCCTGTGAATTCAGTAATAGAGGTATTACTAGTGTTACGACTCTTGACAACATAGTAACTCCTCTGAATGGGAAATCCAAATCAACCGAGGTAGCTACTTTGGTACATGAACCTGTTGCTATGACTAAGGATCCAATGTTTGATGCAATGTCATATAAAATAGTGAGCCCTGATTTTCATGATCCTAACGTTAGTGTCCTTGATGTAGTGCAATCTTCACTTGTAATTGCTAAGGTGACAGACAAAAGCATATGCGGAAATGACAGTTTGCATCCCGAAGCAACCATCCAGGTGCTTCATGAATGTTCCCACAGTATTAAACTTTAGTCAATTGCACCTCGAGTGTCACTCCTAGTTCCTTTTGATGGTCCAGAGTTCGTTAGATCGAATGAACATCTCGAACAAGATATGTCAACGAGGTATGTAGATGTTAACTCTCTTGCTCGTGGCTCTCCTAAATGGAAAACTGATTTGGAGACCTTCGTAGACTGGTATCTTGCTGATTTTTTCATGGAACCTGTGGGTAATGAAGATCTGTATCTCAATATCTCGGCAAGTTCAATGCATTTTGTTAAAATATTTCCTGACACTGAAAATGGAAAATCCACCGGGGCATTCAATGACCAAAATATTTTGAGTCAATTTCTATTTGGTTCAAACTTCTAATTTGTTCATTGTAACTATTCCTATGATTGCAATGGATCTCTGTGTGTGGGATCCAGGAATATGTTTTGATTTCATGTCTCTCACAGATTTTGGTCAGAACACAGAGGTATTACTATTGTTGAGGTGTACAAGAAATTTTTTCTTAAAGGCGGATTCAAACTGTTCGAGTGGAGTGTGGGATCCCGGACAACCATAGTGTATGCATTGCTACTTTGCCAATTGATTCTCTGTTATCTATAACTACATTTCATTCACCTGTCCTTCAATCGCATATGAGCTAGTCGTCGGTGAAAATTATGATGTTAAACCATGACGTTTCGGTGGCCAACTTCAAGCAAACATCAATTTTGCGACTTGATATCAACATTAATCTTGACTGCAAAATTGAAATTTACTACACGATGCTTGCTACAAAGAATCATTTTGCACTGCTTAGTTCTACTATATGGCTTCAGAACTTGCATGCTCGTTTTAATGTGCTCTCAATTGGCATCACTGACCCTGTGATATTTTTTGGAAAACATAGTGCTGAGCATGTAGTACTATCCATGTCTGCCCATCACTGGTCCTTCAAGATTTGTTTCCATGGACTTCTCCCTAACTTGTTTGCTGGAAGAAATTGTTGGTTTGTCTATGTTGTTATTAATGGTGATGATGGGGTACTACATGATTTTAATTATGTGGTGGTGAAAGGTATTGGGGCAATAGTTTCTTCATTGTTTACTGGTTGTACATTACAGATGTTTCATCAAGACGATGTTTCTTTTATGTATAACATGGTCTTTGCGGAAGGAGTGCTAAAGGATATACTTTATCTATCAAGTCTGGAGTTTATATTGTTTGTGATTAAGCGATTTATAGAGAAATTTCCACAAGACGAGAGATACTTCTTGAATGTACTTGACCAGGCAAAATTCCCCAAGTTATTGGATAACATGGAACAAGTTGTATCTAACCTTAAGTCTGCGCATTTCAAGGGTAACTTGAAGCAACTTCACTACATTTCTTTACTCCCATTGGTTTACTTTGTGGGAAGTTCAACTAGAATTGTCCATTTAAACAAATGGGTTTCTGGACAGCGGCTTAAGGATAATGTACAATTGCCTAGGCCTAACAATGTGTCATGGAGGGGAAATTTTGGGCTTTAAGATGGAGGGTATATTGATTTAATTATGTTCAAATACTTGGTCGTGGTCTACAACGATGCCAGAGATGGACTACAACTTAGTTTTCCTCTGTTTTGTGTTTTTACTATGTTAAGCTGGAGTGTGAGTGAGCAACCTGAAAATTTTGAAGTTGTTGTTGAACTGGATCATATCAGGATTGTTAGCAAAGCAGCCTTTATTATGACAGCCATTCTGAGGATATTGTGGCCTAGAGGACATTTAGAGAAACTACAAGATTTTTCTTGTCACAACCATGTCCAACAAGAGTAAACTATGTTGACACAATCTTGGTATGAAGCTCTTGATTTTTCTCACAAGGGGACTTGCAGGTGCTTGCCGTCAAATGCACTTCGTCCAACTTAAAGCCAATGTAACTGCACCTATATTACCAATGCTTTCGTTGGCGAGATCTTTTGACTTGAACCTGGAGGACAAGGTTCTTATTGAGGACGAGAGTATTGTTATGAACCAGCCCCAGCCCAATAAGGATACCAACAAGGATATTACACAAATACATATTGGACAAAGTAGGCCCAACAAAAGCAATAATGCCTGGCCTTCACAAAGGATAATCTAGGATCCAGACTGAGGGTACGTTGGTTGTAGTTAAATAGATTAGGGCATCACTATCAGAGGACATCGAATGAATTATGTGCAAAGGCATTTCTGTGTTCTCATCCCCAATTCTAGAGTCTAAGTTTCCATCTTCATTCTTATCTCTATCCTTAGTTACTTGTTATTTCAATATTTCTATTGTAAATCGGTAGTTTCATTATTGCAATTAGAATCTTAAAGTTGTAATAGTGTTCCAGTGCTCTTATTAATATAGTGAGGATTTCGGTTTGTTACATACTATTCCAATTCTGAAAGAATAAGAGACCAAGAGTTGCTGCTACATGTCCCTTTACATCTATTAAGAATTAATGTTAAAATTGCATCGTTAATACCCATAGCACTCTAAATTATGAAAAGGAACCTCCGTGAATAATAGTATACATTCACTTCCAAAATAACTATAAAATAATGTAAGGATAGCATGTAAAACTACCTTCACTCTATAGTTGCCTTGCTAGCAAGCACAACCTTATGGACTGCTTCAAGTTGAGAATAGGGCCCACAATTCCAATAGCACTAATAAAGTGACTCCAAATTCTTGTAGCATATTCTCCTGTCCGAAAAAGATGTTCCATTGTATCTTCTTCTAAAATTATACAACACCTACAATTCCAAGAATAATCAGAGTTCCATCTATGCACCAAAGAAGCCACACAAATCTTTCTGAACCAAATTTTCCAAGCAAGAAAGGGGATTTCAAAAGAAATCCCTTTTATCCACAATCTCACCATGTCTTCAACCTTCTCTTTTTTGTACCTCAATAGCAACCAAGCTGATTTAACAGTAAATTTACCATTGTTAGTTTCAGTCCGCTAAGCTTCATCTCCTCGATTACAGAGATATGCAGGATGCAAGCTAGATTGGACATGTACAACATACTTAAGAACACACTCTTCCATTGTTGGATAGTTCCATGTCCCTTCCTCCTTAAAAAACTCAGCAAAGTTTTTGATGGGATGAATAGTCTGCACCTCAAATGCATATAAATGCAGATGTCCCAGATTATACGAGTTATGATACCATATAGTAGAAGGGCATAATACATAAATGTGCCCTTAAACTTGGCTTCATTTTACGTTTTTGTCCTCCAACTTTGGATATGCACAAATATACACTTAAACTTGTATAAAATTGAACAAGTAAACACATGAGTCCTACATGGCACAATACACATAGGACACCACGTAGGACAAAAATTGACATGTAGGACATGTGTGTCTATTGTTCAATTTTATACAAGTTTTAAGTGTCTACTTGTGCACATTCAAAGTTAAAGGGCATAAATGTGATTTGAAGCCAAGTTAAAGGGCATATTTATGTATTATGCCTAGTAGAAGTGTCTCCTCTAGGTTCCCACCACATGAAGTTATTATACGAATCCTCGTAACGTAACATAACAAGTAGTATCAGTTTATTTTGGGTTTACTTAGGGGCTGTACTTTGTCAAGCCTTCATATTTTTGGATGAAGGTTAGAAATTGAATTAACAATAATAGGTGAGTTCTGTTTCTTTCCACCATGTTTCCTAATATTTCCCAATGTAAGAAATCGTTGATTTTGGATAGTAGATTTCTTAATTTGTAGATTTCTTTGAGTAAAATGAACTTTCTTTTAATTATTTTTTGTTAAGATGTTATACCTTTATCATCTTTTGGCAGAGACATATGTAGTGATTCCAAAATTACTCTAGTTAAAGCATAACTTCATGATGATCAACGACCTAGAAGTTGTTGTTTAGTCTTTCTTCTATTACAAAGCTTCTCGAAAGTTATTTTTGTATAGTTTTGTTCTTATTTGTATCCCCGTGATTTTTTATTCTAAGTATATGATGATGACAACACCGATTGATTCTAGTTTTCCTTATAAAATCAATGGTGATGAAAATAATGCATTTCCACCGGTTGGTGTTCCCGCTCCGATGATGTTAAGGTCTACAAGTAAAATAGGTGAGGGAGAAGGTAGTTATGTTGTTTCAGCGATTTTCAATGCAAACAAAGTGGAATTTGGTGTTCCTATGCAGAGGACAACTGACGGGAGAAAAAAGGACGATGTCTTTGTAGATTGGAACGTAATTGATGTCCTACTCCGAAGATGTTGAGTTCGATGAGTAAAAATGATGGTGATGAAGACGATGAGGTTTCACTAGTTCTAGATACTAAAATCTCATCATTTTCATTGTTATCGATTTTAGTCAAAGAACTCAGCATCTTCGGAGAAGGAACACCAACTACATTCCTATCTACAACTGGAGAAATAACATCGTTCTTGTTGCTTCCGCCAATCGTCCTCTTGACAAGAATAACAATTTTAACTTTGTTTCCATCGACAATCGATGAAACACCATAGATGCCCTCTCCATCTGATTTTACTCGTATGACTCAACGTCATCGGAGCAGGAACACGAATCATTGAAACCGCATTATTTTCATCGCCATTAATTTTTGAAGGACAACTGGAACCGGACAGTGTTTTTGTTACCATATACTTAGAGTTAAAATATTTTGTGAAACAAATGAGATTCAAATTTGTACAAAAATATGTTGTGAAAAACTCTATAACAAAAGAAAGAGCAAACAAGAATTTGTGGACGGTTGAAGAGAAGTAAGTAAAATTAACTATAATTATATATTCACTTCCACTAATTATATAGTTATACCACCGTCTCTTCCTCATCCTCAACAGTTTCTAACAATTGTAGGTGTTGTATAATTTTTTTATTGTAGATGTTGTATAAAATAATAGAACATCTCTTATGTTTGGATTTTAAAAAAAAGCATACCATATGCCTTTGGATAAAGTATTCTTAACGATTTTGTGTACACACTTGAAACCTAAAGTTAATTGTTCCTTGAAATTAATTATTCATATTGTTCTTCTTTAATCTGTATTAACTTTGCAAGAGGAACTAATATATGGATTCGACAGAACCAAACTCCTCATACTGGAGATATGAAGAGCTTTGTGGTAAGAAGAGCTGAAATGGTTGTTTAATATGATGTGCTTAGATAAGTATGTTCTTATTTTATTATACTAACATTTTACCATTTGAAAATTTCATAAGGCAAAGGGAAAAACTGTTGACCGAGGCAAAATGTGGACTGAGACTCATAAGAGAAAAGATGGATGTTATCTAACTGAGGCAGCTAGGGAGATTGGGTAAGTATTCTTTCTATACATGGTTACTCGAGTAGACTGAAGAAATGATTTTTTTCTTGGGTATTAGTAATTCGGTATGTTTGTGGATATTCTCACCGAGAGAAGCCTTGTTGTTATTCCGTAAACTAATAGTAGATCGATTGTCTTTGTGATTTGATAGCTCTGTCAAATGAAAGAAGAAGGGGGTATTAAATAGGTGGAGAAGATGAAGCACCCACCTTTTTCTTGAAAATTTAAGAGTCAATGCGTGCATAAGGCCCTTTGTCATGCCAATGTACCACCCAAGATGACCACTATGATTATTTTTTCTTTTTTTTTTTCTTCCAAGAAAAGATTAATTGAAAAAGACTACATTGCCTGTTAGAGTGTCCCATTTTATTTTATTCACTAATTGAATAAAAGCTAAACGGAACATCTAAAAATTAAAAAAATAGGTGTATTATATATGTAGAACCCATTTAAATATAATAATTAAGAGCCAAGATTAAAAAATAAATCAGCTAACTAACACAAAATTCAAACATCTAATATATTTTGAAGATCAAACACTATAAAATAAATAAAAGGTAAAACAATTTTTTTTTTAAATTCAAACAAACTGGTTTAAAAAAATTGTGATAGTGGTGGATTTGGATAGGGGATGAGAGGATGAGAGAATTGATATAGACTTTGGGGTGAATGGAGGTCGCCAAAAAAACTCCCCGTAAAATTATTCAATGAAGTTTTAACATGAAACTTATATCAAAAGATAGTCATTGAAGAACTCTACACATTTATGTTAGGGGTATAGAATGGAGATGACCGGAACTCTATAAATCTAAAAAGAAAGTGATGGTTAGTATTCATTTTTTCTTAAATCTATGAAGTTTGGCTAGGAATAAGAATAAATGGTTCATGGATTTGTGTAGAGGAGAGTGGAAGGCAGAAGAGGTGAAAATTTAAAGTAATTTGTCTGCGACAGTGTTGGTGGCCAATGGCGGTGACCAACGTTGGTGGAGGCGGCCAGTGGCAGTAGTGGTTGGAAATAAAGGGGAGAGAGGAAAATTTTAAAAAATAATAGGACCAAAATCTCATTTTTGAGGTCTTTTGTATTATGATAGGGTCAAACGAGAGTCACTGGATCAAAAAAATTATGAATGATGGAGATTAAGATTTGAGTCATAGTTATTGGACTAGATTGAAAATTGATTGGGCTATTAGAATTGGATTGAAATTAGCCCAATTCAATCAAAATTGAGCCGTTTGGTCCAATTATTTTTTTTACATAGAAAGACAATTAAAAAATAACATTAAAAAACAAAAAAATACAAATACAAATACAATTAAATACGTCAAAAATTAGGTGTTCACAAAAGTCATGCTTGGAAATTATACTTTGATGGAGCAATCAATTCAAAAGGCATAAGGATTGGGGCAATTCTCATATCGCCCACAAGGCAGTACTACACTGCAATGGCTAGACTTTGTTTCCTCTATTAAAATAACACAACAGAGTACAAGCATGAATAATGGGTTTGAATATGAAAATAGATTTGGATTTACAAGAATTGAATTTGTTGGGAAATTTTGATTTCCTTATTCGGCAAGATTAAGGCGAATGGAAAACTAGAGACCTCAAGATTCTTCCATACAAACAATGTGTGGAAGACATCAGCAAAAGGTTTAAGTTCATCTACTTTAGATCTATCCCCAAGGTTTCATAATGAATTGACTGATGGCTTGGCCACTTTGGCATCATAGCTTCAATATCCTGGTAACACTTGCATCACTCCGTTGGAAATTCAAGTTCGTGACCAATGCTACTATTCTAACACAATTGAAGTAGACTCAAATGGTGAGCAATGGTACCTACACATCAAGCACTTTCTTGGACACAAAAAATATCCAAAACATGCAAATGGAAGCTAGAAAACTATTAGGGGCATGGCTAGTGGTTTCTTTATTAGTAGGAAGTTTAATATAAACAAACCTCAATTTAAATTTGTTGAGATACGTGGATGCTAAAGAAAATGAGAAAATCATGAATGAAGTACATGCTGAGATATGTTGCTCACACATGTATGGATATGTCCTTGATATAAAAGTTACTCCGAGTAGAGCATTACTGGCTTACAATGGAAATGGGATTGGTTTCGCTTTGTGAACAGAGATAATCAGTGTCAAGGTAATTTAATTCATTCACCTCATAGAGAGTTACACCCTATGCCCACTCCTTGCCCTTCGCTGCATGGGGAGTGGATGTCATCGACAAATTGAGACAAAAGCTTCAAAAGGACATCAATTCATTTTGGTCGCAATTGATTAATTCACCAAATGTGTGGAGGCAGTCACTTTTACAGTAGTCACTAAGAAGGCAACCATAGATTTTTTGCATGCTAACATCATTTGCCATTTTGGTATCACAAGAGCTATCATAACATACAACACTACAAATTTGAATACCAATTCAAAATTGTGCATTACAATTTTACTCCATACCGTCCAAAAGCCACTGGAGTTGTGGAAGATGCTAACAAAAACATCAAAAATATCATCATAAAGTTAATTCAAGGTACCAAAAATTGAGCATACTGAGTGGGTGAAAACTCGATTAGATCAGCTGACATTAATAGATGAAAAAAGATTGGCGGACATTTGTTTTTGCTAGCTTTATCAGCAAAGCATAGCTCGTGTATAGAATAAAAGGGTGCACCCAAAACATTTTGAAGTAGTCCAACTTGTCTTAAAATGCATTCTACCATACCATAAAGAAGCCAAGGGAAAGTTTGCTCCAAATTGGCAAGGTCCATATATTTTCAAGGGAGTGTTGTCCAGAGAAACATTGCGCCTTACTGATGTGGAGGGAAAAATCACAGGCATAATTGTTAATGCAAACGCAATCAAAAGATACTACATCTTATGCTTTTTAAGATACAGTGACAAACAACGATTGGAATTTTATAGTTGGGAAGATGAAGGCCCCTCGTTCCAAAGAAATAAAAATAATCAATCAATCAAAAAAATTTCTTCTCATTGAAAGTTTGAACTATGTTCGTCCTGATTCTGAAAGGATACATAGGCAACCCTTTTGGGTTCGTTCATACTATCAAAAATATTAATATTCTATTATTCATAAGAGCTGGGGTATTTTTTTTATTTGGTTACAATAGTTCAAAAATTGTAGTCCAGTTTACGGTTTTGTTCAGCAACTGACTTTCTGATTAACTCTTTAAGAATACTAGATTCAATATGTTTTGTGTAGACAATTGATCATCAAGAGAAAAAAAGACACTTATAAGTGAAACCCCTTGTTGGCACCATAAGAAAAAAAGAGAAAAAAAGAGTCTTGTCGGTGAAAACCTTTGCAGGCACCATAAGGAGACAAGAGAGAGGATCTTATCGGTGAAAAATCTCACGAGCACTTTAAGATAATGAGAGAGAACAACATGAAAATGGTTAATTGGAGGGAACCTGGAAAGAGTACAACTTTTCAACCCCTCTACATGAAGTGCTACTAGGATACATTAATCAGTTTCAGATTTATAATGGTTCAGGCTTTGAGAGATAGACAACTCAAACAGATCAAGAGTCAAATACAAAGTGCATGTCATGGTTCATTCAAAGTCGGCATGTGCCTCTAGATAAGTTCTCTTTGTCTTTTTCCTCAAAAAGAATACCCTTTGTTTAGTATAAGTCTGTCTTACTTCAATCTCTTAATATTCTCAAATCTTACATTTTTATTCACTTTCAATAAAATTATGTTTCAAAGAAAAGCAAAAAGGTTGAAAGGCTCACGACAATTTCCACAAAAGGAAAAGTTGGGTACATGAGTCGATATGGCATTGATCAAGAACTAAAGACACCTAAGATATTTTCCCAAAAAATATTTATGTGATGGAATACGATAAAGCATCTTAAGTCATGAGAAAAATTTCGAAAGAGATGTTCGTTCTTCAGGAAATCAATTGGACCATGACTTTTAGTACTTCCAAGAACATTAAGGTCTCTGATTAACAAAGAGGAAGCTTTAGAAAATTTGTTTAGCCAAGGATTTGATCCAGAATTTGGCAAATTGGTCGAAAGTATGGTCAAGTCATCAGAACATCAATGTCGCAAACCAACTATCACTTTTGAAGTAACAATTTTCTCTTTCTTTAGCTCAACAATAGGATAAAAGAAAATGCAATATTACAAGTCAGAAAGATACAACATAAGATCTCAAAAGTCGTCACATTTTTTGGTGTTTCATCACATGCTATTTGTAATTTTTGCCTCTCAATTCGAAAACTTCGAGTAATACGTCCGGTCTCATTCCCTCATTAGGAAAACATCTACTAGTTGGAAAAATCATGTGCAATACACACCAATATTTCATTCATGTGCAATACACAATAGTCTTTCATTCATGTGCAATACATAACAATCTTCCATTCATGTGCAATACGCAATCCTTTATTCCTTAATACATCGATATGCTTATCTTGGGAAATACGCACCAGTCTTTCATTCAAGTGCAATACACACCATATTCATACTTTGGGTAATACACCCCTATCTTATGTCAATAAACAAGGATAGTACTTCCCAATTGAAACTCTCATGTCAATATGCCTCATTCTCCCTTTTCTTCCTAGGGTTATATGTCCACTACAAAAGGAACCCCAATTACCAACAAAAATATTCGTTGGTAAATTGATCAAATTGGTTGACAAATTGAGTTACCAACCAAATGCCAACTTATATTAATCCGTTGCTAAAAGGCTCGTCGGTAAATATTACCAACCGATTTTAATTTGTTGGTAAACTTACCAACCAAAAATCAGTTGGTAAACACCCAAAGATGTTACAAAATTTTGAAACATGGCCTTGAAATTTCCGTTGGTAAATTCACCAACTAATTTTTGGTTAGTATATCGTTAGTACCTTTACTAATGAATTGAAAAGGAGTTAGTAATTTATTTTCTTCATTATTCGACTCTGTTTGTAATACGTTGGTAATTATAGTAACAAATGTCTGATAGTAAACTTTTCTAGATACATTGGTAATTGGTTGGCAATTTTAGTAACAGAAAATTTATGTTGGTAATTTACCAATAAATTTTAAGTACTTTTTTTTTTTGGGTTTCCCATCTGGTGTCCGGTACCCACATTGGATCCCGACTAAATTCGGATTCACGTTGGAAAGTCCCACATTGGGGGGTAAAGTGCTCCCTAACAAAGGCGACTCCGTACCCAAGGGGAATCGAACCCGAGACCACTGCGCTCCCTAACAAAGGTGACTCCGTACCCAAGGGGAATCGAACTCGAGACCACTGTGCTCCCTAACAAAGGCGACTCCGTACCCAAGGGGAATCGAACCCGAGACCTCTTGGTTAAGGATGAAGGAGTACTTACCACTCCACCACAACCCTTGTTATTAATAAATTTTAAATACGTTAGTATGATTATTTATTTTTTCTAATAAATTTACTAATTGATAGTTAGTTTGTTGGTAATGTATCATTCAAGTTCAATGTTAGGTTAGTAATTGATTGAAAATATGTTCAAAATATTATTAACTGAATGATTATCCAATAGTAAAATATTTTTTAATTTATTGCATTTAAAAATCTAAGAGCACGAATATAAATCCAAAAATATTAATATCAATTTTATAAATCATATTTAAATGAAACAATGCAAAATCTATGATAACAAGTTAAATTAATCTCAATATGACACATATCATTACATCAAAAATTTTAATTTGAACACGTTTACCAAAAATATTGACCAAATCTAAATTTTGGCCAAAAGTTAAAATGCCTAACAGCACAAACTGAAAATGGAAGCCTTAAAACCTGAACCAACCATCCTATTAGATATAAAAATGACCTTCTGAAGCTAATCGCGCTAACTGAATTCTCATCAGAGCACATTTATAAAAAATGTTAAGCAAAGTCAAATTTTGGCCAAAAGTTAAAAGTTAAAACGCCTAACGGTATAAACTGAATATGAAAACCTCAAAATCCAAACCAACTATCCTATAAGACGAAAAATGACCTTCTAGAGCTAACCGCGCTAACGAAATTCAAATTTGAGCATGTTTCCCAAAAATTTGACCTAATTTAAATTTTAGCCAAAAGTTAAAAGTTAAAACGTTTAACGACACAAACTGAAAATAAAAGTCTCAAAACCCGAACCAGCCATCCTATGAGACCAAAACTGAACTTATATGGCTAATCGCGGTGACAAAATTTCAATTCGAGCACAATTACCAAAAATATTGACTAAAGTGAAATTTTGGCCAAAAGTTAAAAGTTAAAATGCCTAACTACACAAACTAAAAATGGAAGCCTCAAAACCCGAACTCTCTATCTTATTACATCAAAAATGACCTTCCGCATCTAACTGCATTGACAAAATTCTCATCTGAACATGTTTATCAAATATATTGACCGAAGTTAAATTTTGACCAAAATTTATAAGTTAAAACACCTAACGGCACACACTAAAAATGAAAGCCTCAAAACCCGAACCAACATTCCTACTAGATAAAAAATGACCTTTGGAGTTAATTACGCTGACGGAATTCTCATCTGAGCATGTTCACAAAATATTGACCAAAACATAAATATTTAATACACCTAACGGCACAAACAAAAAGCGGAAGCCTCAAAAACTTAAACCAACCTTCCTGTTAGATAAAAAATGACATTTCGAAGCTAATGACACTGACATAGTTCTAATCTGAGCACGTTTACCAAAAATATTGATGAAAGTCAATTTTGGCTAAAAATTTAAAAGTTAAAATGCCTAGCGACACAAACTGAATATGAAAGCCTCAACACTAGACGCTGATTTACAAAAAAATTTAACTTCAATTGGTAAATTTACCAACTATTCAAATATAAGTTAGTAATTAATAATTTACCAATAAATTTTATCACAATTGGTAATAGTTACTATTCAACTAAACATTCATATGTAATATTACCAACTAATAATTAATATGTTGGTAAATTTTACCAATGGATTAATGATCGGTTGGTATATTACCAACTATTTTAATGATGTTAGTAATTTACTAACTACAATCTTTATTTGTCGGCAAAATTTCCAACTAATTGGCTATTGGTTGGCAAGTGTACCAACAAATTACATTTTTTTACTAATTTACCAACACATTTATATTTGGTTGGTAAATTTAACAACACAATCTTGCCGTTGGTAAATGTTTGGTTAGTAATTCATTGGTAATATGTTAATAAATTATATAAACAATTTTTTGTCATATTTACCAACCGATATATACTTCGTTGGTAATATTACCAACAAAAGGTGTGCATTAGTAATATTTTAGTTGGTAATCCATTGATAAAATGTTTCTAAATTTGGCGGCATTTTTTCTTGCCGTATTTACCAACTAAAATACTTAGTTAGTAAGATATTGGTTGGTAATCTGTTAGAATTTCGTTGTTGAGTTTTAAAATATAATTCAGTTAGAAATATGTTGGTAATTTGCTAGTAGAATACTAACCAACTTAAGTTGTTAGTAAAATCTGTTGGCAATTTGGGATTTTTTTTGTAGTGGTCCTAGTTTGTGATTCTCATATATTTTATTTTCCTAGAAAAAGCACAACCAGTTTGGAGTTTTCATTTTGTAACAAGGTTCGGTCATATATTTTAAAATTGTTTTCAATGGAGTTTGAAATAATAAAAAATTATCCATTTTGTTCACTTTCTTTGGTTGAAAAGCTCTTCATTATTAAAAGCAAAGAGGGGCATGTTGGATTTTTACCAATGGGTTCTACAGACCTTGGTAATTTAGACGCACCNACATAGTGACTTTTGGAGTGATTTCACAATTTATTTCTCACTCATATTTCCTTCAAATGGCTCTGATACTAATTATTATTTTTAACAAATAAATTAGAAAAAATAATATAAGAAAATACTAAAAGCTTGTTTGGATTGATTTAAAAGCTGGTCAAACATGATTATAAGTAGGAAAAATTAGGAAACTAGTAAAAAAAAACCTAACATAATTAGTAAAAACCTCCATACTTTATAAATATTAGTAAAAATGTCAAAAATGTCATTATTTTAAAAAACATAGTGTATCCTAATTTACTTGAGAAAATTGAACAAAAGGTATCTCTTAAGTCCTTATTTAAATTTTGGTGACTATTTTGACCAAAAACAAGTCAAAGACATTTAATTATTAGATTAAGTTAATTAGGACTGAATTAACATTTTCAAAACTTTTAATCTTTTTAAAAATAAAAACAGTCCAAATTTTAAAATACAAAACAATCCAAAATTTTCTCCTCTTTCTTGGGAATCACTTTCTTCAACTTCTGTTCTTCATCGTTCTTCCTCTCTTCCGATTCAAACGTCTCTTCCTTAAATCTGCTTCGTCATTGCTCCCAATCGACTTTCGGCAACTTTTGAAGTTTTGGCAACTTCTTCGATTCTAAGCATCAATTTTCTCTCTTCTCAGGTAAAAACTTTTATTTTTGAAAAAAAATATGAATTTTTAATATTAAAGAAAAAAATGAACTTGAGTTGTCTTTCTTTTATGTATACGCTAGCAATTTTAGAATTTGATGCTTGAAAAAGAAAGACATCTGAAAAAAAACCTTAATTTGTTGTTGTTGTTGATCTCAAAAAATCTAAAAAGAAGTGAAATGGGAATTTTTTTTGTTGTTGTTCTCTATCATTGTTGTGTAATAGTAATAGTTATTGTGAATTTTGAGTTTTTTTGGAGACATATTTATTATTTGTATTTCTCAAATAATTGTTGATATATGTACTTGTTGTTGATATTTGTGTTGTTGTATTGAATCAATTGGTGTTGTTGGTATTCTTGATTTTGTTGGAAAGAATGAAGAAAAGAACACATAATCAAAACATCATAAATAATTTATTGTCTCCAAGAGCAATGCTAAAGTCAATTTTCTAGAGTTCACATGGTTTTTACTTTCAACAATTCCGGCAAAGAGAAGGGATTTATTCTTCTTTACTTATAATCTCTTACATATATGGAATAAGATCCATGTGACTATAATATTTTTGGACCAAAGCAGCAAGTACATGAGAAACTGAATTATTGACTAATATACAATTGTTTTCTACACTTGGGCTAAGTTGAAATGCTTAAATTTTTTTAACCAAACTGAACTATTGGCTAATATATGATTCATTGTTCTAATTTACAAGTAGTTATGTTGCAATTGGAGGAAGATTAGAAGAGTTTGTCATGGGGCCATGAGTTTTTCAATAGCGTAAGTTAGAGATTATGCCCAAAAGAAGAACTTGAGTTGTCTTCTCTTTATGTATTCGTTAGTAGTTTCAAATGTGAGAAAGAAGTTTGATCTCTTTTCCTTTTTAGTCATAAAGAAAAAGAAGACTTGAGTTGTCTTCTCTTTATTATTCATTAGCAGTTTCAAATGTGAGAAAGAAGTTTGATCTCGTGAAGAGTCCTATTTGCATCAATTATATTTTCAAATGCATTCCCAATTTTTTGATGGCCATCTCTTTGCATCAATTCTTTGTTTCGTTGGTGTTCTTAGTATATTGGTAAAACATGAGATTGTTGTTGTTTAATTGATGAAATCGTGTGGTGTTTTTAGTGTTTTTGATTTTGTTGGTGTTGTGGGCAGTATTGTAATAAATATTTTAGTGTTATGAAAAAAATATTTTATTGTTATGTTATTTTTAATAGATGTCATATTTGTTGCAATAGATGAGTCATAAGTTGGAAGAAATCAAATCAGTAACACGACTTTCTAAATTACTTCCAACATATGGCTCATCTATTGCAACAGATAGGACATATGTTACAAAAGATGGTATATCTATTGTAACAGACAAGTCATCTGTTGGAAGAAATCAAATCAGTAGACTATTTTGAAATAAACATGGTGTATGATCTACAATATATCTGTATTTTTTCTTGATCTGCCGAAGGTTAACAATGCACGTTTTCAAATAACCATGATATATAATTTTCTCAAGTGCAGAATCAAGTATAAGGGTGATAATGATGATGCTTTGGAGGATAAGAACAAGAAAATGGATGAGATTTGGATAAACTACTGCGGCATGCCAGTTTGTTTTGGCATGAAAGAATTTGCCATCGTAATTCATGAACACATATCATATTTAGTTAATCATGTTTTGTAATTAGTGATGACAATATTTATATTTTATAGATGTTCAGTTATTTTACCATGAATTTCATTTTTATTCTTAGATTTGTAAAATGTTAAATTATCGTATTGAAAATAGACATATGCTACAACAAGTTATGAGTTACTTATTGCAACATATGACACATATAATGAAAACAATTAACATTTATTACAATAAGTTATAGCCAGTTGCATTGGATGACTCATTTGCGGAAAATAATCGAGCAAATATACACATATGTTGCAGCAGATTATAATCTGTTACAATAGGTTGATGAAGCATTTCATATAAAAAGTATATATAATCGATTGAAAATTATCAAACATCTATGAAAATCTGTTGCAACTGATGAATCATCCATTGTAACAAATGATCATATATACTTGATTATTTTCAACAGAAAGGTCATCTATTGCAACACATAATACATATTAGGCATTTGTTGTAACATATTTCTATATTTGTTGCAACAAATGATCATATTTATTTGATTATTTACAACAAATGAGTTATCTATTGCAACAGATAATGCATTTAGATTGTAATGGAACTTATCAATTGAAAGATAATTATAATTAAATAACTTTATTTATCACTAATTATGAGTTAATGAAGCATTTCAAATCAAAATATTCAATTGATCACTTTATTTAATACAAATACAACTAGTTGATCATGCAATTACTTTATAATGCATTGAAAATGTAATTGAACTTATTAATTGAAAGGTAATTAAAATTAAGCAACTTTATTTATCACTAATTATGAGTTAATAAAACATTTCAATTCAAAATAACCAATTGATCACTTTATTTAAGACAAATACAATTAGTTGATCATGTAATTACTTTATAATGCATTGAAAATGTAATTGAACTTATTAATTGATGAAATGTAATTATAATTAAATAATTTTATTTATCACTAATTATGAGTTAATGAAGCATTTCATATCAAAATAATCAATAGAACATTTTATTTAAGACAAATACAATTAGTTGATCATATAATTACTCTATAATGGATTGAAAATGTAATTGAACTTATTAATTGAAAGGTAATTATAATTATATAACTTTATTTATCACTAATTATGAGTTAATGAAATAATTCAAATAAAAATAATCAATTGATCACTTTATTTAAGACAAATACAGTTAGTTGATCATGTAATTACTCTATAATTGATTGAAAATGTAATTGAACTTATTAATAGAAAGTAATTATAATTAAATAACTTTATTTATTACTAATTATGAGTTAATGAAGCATTTCATATCAAAATAATCAATTGAACACTTTATTTAAGACAAATACAGTTAGTTGATCATGTAATTACTCTATAATTGATTGAAAATGTAATTGAACTTATTAAGTGAAAGGTAATTATAATTAAATAACTTTATTTATCACTAATTATGAGTTAATGAAATATTTCAAATCAAAATAATCAATTGATCACTTTATTTAAGGCAAATACAATTAGTTGATCATGTAATTACTCTATAATGCATTGAAAATATAATTGAACTTATTAATAGAAATATAATTATAATTAAATAACTTTATTTATAACTAATTATGAGTTAATGAAATATTTCATATCAAAAGAGAGAGAGAGAGTCAGTTGAAAATGATCAAACATATATGCTCATCCGTTGCAACAGATGACCACATATGCTTGATTATTTTTTAATAGATGGGTCATCTATTGCAACAAATATTATATATTAGACATTTGTTGTAATAGATTTCTATATTTATTTAATTATTTTTAACAGATGGGTTATCTATTGCAACAAATAATGCAATAGATAATGCATCTGATGCAACATATGCAAAGTTTGTTGCAACAAATGAGCATAACTAATATATTTTATATAATAAATATGAACATACATAATCAACCAAAATGAGTTAAAATTATCAAAGTCATAACTAAGTACAAAATAGTTATTTCACTATTGAAATAATTATGAAGCATTTCGAACTGGACACGTTTTCTTGTGGCCAATATTTTTACGTATTGAACACTTATTATTTTTTGTGGAAATGATTCCCCGACTCCACGCTTCTTCTTCATTCTCCTTCTTCCCGGTTTGCTTGAGTCAACATATGGATAAGGTATTTCTCTCTCCAAAAACTCCAAAGGAACAATCTAAGTATCTTCGGGAGGCATCAGATTAATTTCCTCACAATATGTAAATATGTATTTTTTTCACCGAATAATATGGAGATGACTCACTTGTTGGATACATGTCCAGAACTAGAAGCTTATCCAACATGTAAGTCAATTGTTATAATAGATGAGTCATTTGTAGCAACAGGTAACTCATCTGTTGCAATAAATGACTTACCTGTTAGGATAAACTTCTAATTATGTTCCAGCTTGACCTGATACTGTAATATATATCCAATGGGTAAGCCATATGTTGCAACAGATAAGTCATCTGGTACAACAAATGACTCATGTGTTGCAATAAATGACTTATCTGTTGGGACAAACTTTTGATATTTTCCTAGCTTGACCTGGTACTATAATATGTATCCAACAAGTAAGCCCTTTGTTGCAACAAATGAGTCATCTGGTGCAACAGATGACTTATCGGCTGCAATAAATGACGTATCTGTTAGGACACGATTCTGATTTTATCCCAGCTTGGCATGATACTGTATCTAACAAGTAAGCTATTTGTTGCAACATATGACTTACCTGTTGGATACGCGACTGTAAATTATTGAAGAAACACTCAAAATATCCAAATGAGAGATTAGACTAAAAATCATCAAGTTACTTACCAAAATCACCTATGATGTAATGTCCCAATGATATAGAAATGAAATTTGGTCTGATAGCAACAGTATCAACAATGTCAATGTCACGACTAGCAAAAGAAGAAGAAGAAGAAGAGCAACAACAATGGAAGAATAACAAGAGAGAAAAAGGAAAAAGGTGAGCCATTGGTGCCTCTTTTTTTCCTTCCATTTCTTATGGGCCAAAGTGTAAAATAAAAAGACTTGGGGATGAGAAATTCATTCTCTTAGTCCTTAATTTAAAAGTTATCACCCTACTCAATAATTAAGACTTGAGTCACCTACACCTAATTTTGAAACTTTTCTATCACCCTTAATTCATTGTCCCAATTTACTTCTTATTTTATCTCACATTGATTACACGTTTTCCAATTACTTCTCTTTCATATGTTAAAAGCAAATTTATTTTCTCTCAGATTTACCTCTTCCAATTCTCATCCATCATTCAAATGCCGCCTAGCTCTCTTTTGTCATTATTGGTATTTTTTTGACAGAAATTGGATTCACAACAATCCCTTTGATTAAGATATTCATCTTTATCCTATTTTTAGATTTGTTTTCTGATTTTTTTTTGTTTAAATCTTTCAGAACTGTTGTTTGTAGTTGAATCTCCGTTAGGGTTTGATAACCTCTAAAACACTCTCCAATGGCTGAATCTAAAAGACTTACTAGAGGTATTCAACTTAATCATCAAATTCTAGCGATTTTCCATCCTTTAACTTAAAATTTTTTGTATCAAACTATAATCAATTACAAACAGATTAAGGATGAATCAACTAACTAATACCTGGTGTAATTTATATTCCACCAATATTATCGAAATTTCTTCTCAAAACTTGCTTGTCGATGAACATTTTATCCCGTTTCGTTCAAATAATTCTTACCAAACAGAAAAAAATAGATTTTAATCAATATTAATTGATCAGAGAGTGAATATTTTCAACTGAGACGTGAATATCGATAATGAGAAAATTCAGTCAATTATTTGTGATTTTTGTAACTGATGAGACTTTTAAGCGTTTGTTCCTTTTTAAAATAATTCTCTCCCCTAAATTCCTCCAATCTGTTATATAAAAACATAAATAAGATACATAACAAACTAAAATTTTGACATTTTTACTAGATATTAAAAGTGTTGCTAATGAGTCTTCTTAAATGTTAAAATATTGACATTTTGAAAACTTTCCCTTATAAGTAGAGTTGTCAAAATGGTCTGACCCAACCCACACCCAACCCAACCATAATGGGCTAGAGAGTTAAATGGGTTGGAACGGGCTGATCCTTTTAATTAAAGGGCCTATAAAATAGCAACCCAACCCAGCCCTAAGCGGGCCATGGGTTGGGACGAGTTGACCCTTCAACCAAAAAATGGACAACATTGCCCTTTTAGAAAGAGTACGCACATTGATGTCTGATAAATACAACATTAATACATACAAAAATTCATTCTTGAAGTACACATACTTCAGTGAATATTTATAAAACAAAAACATAATAGTCAAGATACAACATTCATAAGATTCATACAAGCAAAATGCGTTACATAATCACTATTTTCATAAACAAGACAATAAAGAAGAAATAGAAAATTGGCATAAAAACAAAAGTAGAAGAGGTCAAAGATTCATAGGTATAATGGAGTAATAGGCTTGGGCTAATAAGAAAATTTAGTGGGGTAATAATTAAAAAAGGAAAACAATAATCTAACGTATAAACATTTTATTTATTATTTTCAATTTTTTTTAACTAAAAACATATATTGTACCTTCGTCTTCTCTCATAGAGTTTTGCCATTGCCGGAGCTTTCTCTTTCTCTCACGGGGTTTGTCCTTTTTTTCTCTTTATCAAGCTTAGGGTTTAGGGTTTTACATACAATTTTTTATAGACTTGTAAAAGATACGTAAAGAAATTAGACTTGATTTTATATTGATATTTTAAAAATATTGATTGACAAAATCTTAACAAATAAAACACTACTTAAAATATATATAATAAAAAAAATTTAAAATCACAGCCAATGGGCTGACCTCTGAAGCTTGTGGGTTGGGTTTACGAGGCTAGCGGGCCAAATGACGTTGGACTTAAAAGCCTCATTCCTAAATGGGCTGAAAAAACTAAGTCCAACCCCATTTAATTCAAAGGTTGGGTTGGACTGGCCTAGCGGGCCAAACCCATTTTGACAACTCTAATTATAAGTCACTTTTAGCTTTTGGGAGTATTTGATAAATCAATATATATATTACTATATAAGAAGAGTGAATAAAATTCACTCTTCTTTCGACACGTGGCACCATGGCCCACCTACTTTTATTTTATTTAAATCATATATCATATATATTACTATATATAATATAATTAATATTAATAATATAATAACTATATAAGAAGAGTGAATAAAATTCACTCTTCTTTCGACACGTGGCACCAAGATGGCCCACCTACTTTTACATTTGGTTTTTGAAGATGGCCCACCTATCACAAATATGGCCCACCTACTTTTATACACTCCTCTTTCATTATATTNATATTTATTTATTTTCTCAATTTTTTGAATTTTATTTCAATTTTTAATCAAAAAATATTTTAAATAAATATTAAATATGAAAGAGAAATATTAGTGTCTTTAAAAACTTCTTGCTCAAATGTTGTCATTTATAAAATGCCACATTCCAATTAAATCTCTTACTTCTCAATTACACATCAAATTCATAAAAATTAAAACGGTTCATTTTACTCTATTATTTTTGCATTAATTTCCTATCTTTTCATCTTCTTTTTTATATAATGATAACATAATAATATACTAATATTCCCTTTTTATGGAAAAAATCTTTTTGACTAGAAAATTTGGCTAGAATGATATTTTATCTATGTTATTTTACCTTTTTAAACATTTTTATCCTTTTAAATTTAATATCTTTTAACAAAAAAATGAAAAAAAAATCAGTTTATTTTTTTAAAAATAAAATGTTATAGTTTTTTTTAATTTTCTGGCCAAATTTTCTGATCATTTAGCACTTCCCTTTTTTATGCATAAAAAATCAGCCCACGTAATAGTAATATATCATGACTTTATTATTGAGTTTTAATTCTTCAATAAATTGAATAATTAATGGATAATGATTGTCTATGTTTCTTCATCTTTCCCCTTCCTATAACCCCGTATATTCAATAATTACTCTTATATTTACTTTTTACATTAAATCTTGGGAGCAATGATCTTTGAGTAATATTTTTGCGTATATATACTTTTCATTTCTTTTCAACAATAGTGTATGTTATGATGATTAATAACATAGTGTATATGTTATGCTGATTAATAAAATAAAAGGTAATGCAAACGGAGAGTCGATTATATAGGTACGTACTTCTTCTGTCCACTTTTAATTAATTTATTTTTTGATGAGAGAGGATGAGACAATTGTATAGGTACGTAATTCTTCTGTTTAATTTCAATTAATTTATTTTTGCATGAGTGAGGATGCTTTTATGATGATATGAAAAATTTGATTATCAAATAGAATTTGATTAATATCTATTTGATATTTTTTTTTCTTATGATATGTCGTGGATATTTATAGAATATTACACCATTTGAGCAAGAAGTTTTATAGGTACGTAATTCTTTTGTCCACTTTTAATTAATTTATTTTTAGATGAGGGAGGATACTTTTATGATGATATGAAAAATTTAATTAATACCAAATAGAATTTGATTACTATCTATTTGATTTTTTTTCTTGTGATATGTCGTGGATATTAAATTTACATATATAGACAAGCATATAATAGTTGAAATTAAATTTTGAATAGGTGACTTATTTATAATTATGGTTATGAGCTTTGTGCTTTTTTAATTATTTTTTTGTTATGATGAATTTTGAGTGATAGCCATTTAATATCATCTATTTTTTCTTCTGGAATAGGAACAAATGATTCTAAACTTTTGGCTTTCTTTTGACGTCATGGTAATTTGAGTGATATTGCGGTCATTTTAGAATTGGTCACAAAAAAAATTAATATGAGAAAAACAATTGCTATATTTAATAGCCGTTTAGCCATGTTTTATTGTAAAAATAGAAAAAATAATCTTATTGTCAAAGTGAAACGCCACCTTATTTTATTTTAACAAGTAGCTAACTATAATTACAATTATTTATGTGTTTAAAATTAATTTCACATTAATAATCTCAAATGTTTAAAAATATTTGTCTAAAAGAGATGTTAAATCACTTCTCCATTAATTAATTTATTGATATTGACAGTTATTTCATATATAATATATCGATACAAATAATTATTCAAGAGTTAATCGGATATGCTGAATTTATAAGATAGAATAATGAGACATTGATATAATAACAAAATTAATTTTTAAAAATCAAAATCGTTAAAAAAAATTGAGTAAATGAAAGGATTTATTTGATTAATGGGACGATAGATGGAATCCAATACTTTGTAAAGTATGACTGCAACGAAGGAAGAAAAAAAAGAAGAAAAAATTGAATAAGATTCAGCTTTGTATGACCACACAAGTAATTGCTACAATGTTTCTATATTGACACTTATATTTATTTGTTGTTTTTTTTTTAGTTAATATATTTTTAATTATGATATTAGTTTATGGATAGTGAATTACATTTGTTCATGTTTGTAGATAGAAAAATGTACAAACCAATTGCAAATTAAAGTAGACATCATGTTTAATATTTTCAAATTTTATTTATTTTTATGCCTGCGTGAAGCGCGGATGAGTTTACTAGTTTAGAAATAACTTAAAATAAGTTAAAAGTCAAAAGTCAAAAGTAGAACTCTCCCTACTTTTTATTTTTTGACTTAAAAGTCATTTAAGTTTGACTTCAAAAGGTTACTTTTTAAAATCTAGTTTGTTTAATCTATCCAAACGGGCTCTAGGGAAAAAAAAAAAGGGGAAAGAACATTTGTATCCCAAAAACGAAAACTATTTACAAGTGGCTACCCACTTACTTGAGAAAACTGAACCAAAGATGTCCTTTAAGTCTTCAATTAAGTATTGGTAACTATTTTAACCAAGGAAGGGTCAAAGACACTTACATATTAGGTTAAGTTAATTGAGGATTGAATTAACATTTTAAAATGTATCTCTCTCAAAACTTAATTCTGCTCCGTCCCAACTTTTCAAAGAAGCATTTAGATAGTCGCTAAAAGTAAAAAAGTTAAGGCCATCGAAAGTTGAATAGTCGCAGGAGGAATTGGGACGAAGTAGATTTAAAGTTTGAGAGAGTGAGAAGAAGACACTTGAGAGAGAGGAGAAAGTAGGGGTGGGCATAAATACCGAAAAACCAAACCGAACCGAATTATTTCGGTTTTTCGGTGTCGGTTCTTCGGTGTTTCGATTCTGTGTCGGTTCTTTATTTTTGGAAGTTCGGTTCTTCGGTTCGGAGTTCAGTGCAAGGGTCCCAAAACTACGGTGCACCGAAGAACCGAAGTTTTATTAAATAAATTTTAACTATTTAAATTATATTACTTAATTAGTTAATAATGTGAGTCATGTGACCCATTTCAATTTTTATATGACAAAGTAATAAAACACAGTAAAGTGAACCCTAAATCCCCAAAGTCTAAAGTCTAAACTAAACAAAAATTCAATTCAACTCATCAATTGAGAAGCGCCGACCGCCGTGTCACGTGACTTCAGTGATCAGTCTTCACTCTTCTCACCTCAGACCATCACCGACGGCCGACGCCAAAAAATAGTACGTATTTCTCGAACCATCGTTGTTGATTTCATTTATAGTTACTTGGGCATGAACTTGCTGCCCTTTACAAAGAATTGAACCAAGATTTTTTGTAGAATTTGTGCAAGATTGCAAAATTGGAGCTATTTTCGATGCTAAAACTTCTTCTGTGTAGTGAAAAACTGAATCTTGGATGAAAGGGGAATTGGGTTTTGGAGAAAGTGCAGCAGGCAGCAGCGACGAATCTTTCTTTTGCTCACTACTTTAGTTTTTTTTTTTTTTTTTTTTTGCCGATGGAGAATGACAATAGAATTATTGTTGGTGGTTCAAGTGATGACTTACCTAATAATAACAATGATAGCAATGACAATAACTCACTTGTCAGTGGTAGTGTTGGCACCCAACCTAAAAAGAAAAGAAAAGAAATAGCACCAAGATCCAAAGTTTGGAATCATTTTGATAAGGTTGTTGAGAATGGTATGTGTGGAGTGAAGTGCAGGTATTGTCACCAATTTCATACATATACTTCCATTAATGGTACAACTGCATTGAACCAACACTTAGCAATGTGCTCTATTTATAAGTCTATTATTGAAACTACTTCTCAATCCAAGATAAATTTCTCGTCTACTAATGCACGTGCACCACTTTGAAAATTTGAACAAGAAGTAGTTAGGAAGGCTTTAGTTGAAATGATAATTATGGATGAACTACCTTTTGGTTTTGTAGAAAAGGAAGGTTTTAAAACGTTTATGAGTCAAGCCCAACCTCTATTTAGAATTCCTTCTCGTAGAACAATAACAAGGGATTGCTATGCACTATATAGTGAACTAAGATACAATCTGAAAAAGTCTTTTAGAGAAATACAACCAAAGATTTGCCTCACCACTGATACATGGACCTCATTACAAAGAATAAATTACATGTGTTTGACTGCTCATTTCATTGACAGAAATTGGGTGTTGCATAAGAGAATACTAAATTTTTGCCCCATCTCTAGTCATAAGGGTGAACAAATGGCAGAGGCTATTGGTAATTGCTTGCTTGATTGGAACTTGGATAATGTGTTTTCTGTTACCGTTGACAATGCTTCTTCAAAGAGTGTTATGATTACAAAACTATCTAAGCAGTTAGATATGTGGGGAACGAACATAATGGAGGGCAAGCATCTTCATATGAGATGTATGGCTCCCATACTTAACCTAATTGTGCAAGAAGGTTTGAAGGAAATTGATATTTCTGTCAAACGGGTTAGGCAAATGGTGAGGTATGTTAGATCATTTCCAGCAAGAACAAGAAACTTTGTGAAATGTTGTGAAGTCCAAAAGATAGATTGTAGTAAAACATTGTCGCTAGATGTGCCTACTAGGTGGAATTCTACCTACTTGATGTTGGAAGTGGCACAAAACTTTGAAAAGGCTTTTGATAGGTTTGATCTTTTTGATGAACATTTTAAAACTTATCTATCTACTCATATTTGTGAAGGTGGAAGTATTGCTGGTACACTTGGATGTGATGAGTGGGCAAATGTGAGAAGTGTAGTAAAATTTCTGATGTGAAACAAGAAGATAAAAATAAAATAGAAATAGAAAAAGCTAGATAAAAGAGATAGACACAATTAAATTCAAACAACTAAGAGATGTAATGGTGAAACTAACCAACAACACCACTTAATTGGGAAATAAAAGCACCTAATCTATTAGAATCCTCAAGAAAGTAATAATCTTACTTGCAAATTCTAGGACAAAATGTTGAAGTTCAACAAAGGGCTTCCAAACTCTCACAAGAGGCATAACATGTCAAAAACTCCTTATGAAACCCTAATATCTACTATTTATACTAAAACTAAAATAGTGAAGAAAGACTCAATTGCCCTTCATTAAAATTACAAGGTAATTAAAATGGTAGGGCACTTAATATATTAAATATCTTCAAGTCTTCCATGTTGGTGCCTTCCAAAGGTTCCATCTTCATCCATAAAGCTTGCAATGCTTGAAGATCCTTAGCTTGACTCCTTGTGAAAGGCCTCCTTGAAGTAGTGTCACTTTGATCTACATCAATTTCTTGAAAAATTTTATGAGCTTACAATATAGGTTTCAGGTTCACATTATGTTACATCTAGTGTTCATTTTGAGGATATATGTGAGTTTGATGTATACTTAAAACTGTGTCTTACAAGTGAAGATCTTAATTTGAAAAATATGGCTGATGGGATGATAAAGAAGTTCAAGAGATATTGGGGCACTCCTGATAAGATGAACTCAATGATTTATATTGCTTCTGTGTTAGATCCTCGCAATAAATTTGTGTAAGTTAGCTTTGGACTTGAAGAACTATTTGGGGAGGAAAACGGAAAGAAAGTAGATAAACAAGTGAAGGCTTATATGGAAACTTTGTTTGAAGATTATTTAAGAAAATATTCAAAAGAATCTCAATATCAATCATCTCCATCTAGATCTACTTTATCGGATTTATCTGATTCATCTAGCTCTTGTTCTCAAAATTCGAGAACAAAAGCTTTGAGAACTAAGCCTCACATGAAGAAACAAAAGGAAAATAGTGGAAGTGGGACTGCTAAGTCAGAGTTGGAGAGATACCTTAAAGAAGATCAAGAACCTGAACATGATGATTTTGATGTCTTAAGTTGGTGGAAAGTTAATGCTCCAAGATTTCCTATTCTTTCAGAGTTAGCTCGTGATGGATTGGCTATTCCAATTTCAAGTGTCGCATCAGAATGTGCATTTAGTACCGGTGGGCGTATTCTTGATCGATTCAGAAGTTCTTTGACTCCTAAATGTGTGCAATCTCTTGTTTGTGCTCAAGATTGGCTTAGAAAAGAGCCTAATTCTATTTGTGTGGAAGAAAGTTTGGAATATCTTGAGAAACTTGAACTTGGTGAGTTTTCATATTGTTTGTGTGTTGTAAAACTAATCTACTTATTTATGTTGCTTGACATTTGTTTAAATTATCTTTAGAAATGGCAAACAGTGGAAGGGATTCTTGCATTGTTGATGTATGATAACAATTTGCTCTTTTGCTATTAATGGTAAGTTTCAATACTTTATTTGTTTGATATAAGATATCTTTTTGAATCTTAAAATATTCTAACTGCTAACTAAGTTTCTTCATTTTGGTTTAATTTTTTTATTAGGTTCAAGTTCAACCATATCTCCTAAAGCTCGCTCATTTGTTTTGATTTTGAAAACATTGTGTGGTGGTTCAAGACAACAAAGAAGGGTGTTGTGACTTGTGACTGTGTTTACTGTTTTGTGGTGTTTTAAGTTTTGTGACTTATGTTTTAGAAACATTTGGAAAGTCTGGTAGTGTTGTCTGCTATTGCTACTCTGCTTGTAAAAAAAATAGTTGTTGCCTTTTGGCTGGAGCCTTGATGTTAGCAGGCAACAACTATACAAAATTTGCATTGATGTTATTTTGTTGGCTGGCCGCTGGAGTAGCTACATAGATTTATTTTGTTGCATTGATGTTATTTTGTTGGCTGGCCACTGGAGCAACTACACAAATTTATTTTGTTGCATTCATGTTAGTTTGTTGGATGTTAACTGGATGTGCTCAGCCTCATGTTTTGAATGTGTTGAAATTTGAATCGTGTATCCAAAGAGATAGTGTTGTTTGATGGTGTTGTGTTTTTTTTAAAAAAAATGTGTGGACACTGGACAAGTCTTTGTAGACCTGGACAGCCTCATGTTTTGAATGTTTGTTCATTGCCTGATGGCTGATTCTGTCGCATATTGTTGGCTGGCTGCTGGAGCAGCAACATGGCATCTATGCTAGAAACAATTTATCATATTGAAAAACTATTAACACTTTATCATATTCCCTCTTTATTTTTATTCACACCGAAAAACCGATTTAAAAACACCGAACTAAACCGAACCGAAGTAGAAAAAACCGAATCGAACCGATCTAGTTTGGTATGAATTATGGTGCACACTTTTCTAAAACCGAATACTGAAGAACCGAACCGAAATTTGATTAAACCGAACCGAAGAACCGAACGCCCACCCCTAGGAGAAAGTGAAGATAAATTTTTTTAATAATGTGGATTGTTTTGTATTTTAAAAAGTGAATTATTTTGAATTTTAAAAATTTTAGATATATTTGAAAATGTTAGTTCAGTCCCCAATTAACTTAATCTAATATTTAAGTGTCTTTGACCCTTCATTGGTCAATATAGTCACCAATACCTAATTGAAGACTTAAATGATACGTTTGGTTCAATATCTCAAGTAAAGGGGTAGCCACTTATAAATAGATTACTTTTTTTCGGTGCAAGTGTACTTTCCCTTTTTATTTTTTTCTCTAGAGCCCGTTTGGATTGGATTAAAAGTTGTATATGACTTATCTTTACCATATGATTTACCACATATGCATATGGAGCAACAAATGACTTACAGTTGTTGGATATGCGATGGTAAAGGCAAAAGAGTATGGTAGACCCTTATACTTGTCTCGAATTGTAAAGTGGACCCTTCTACTTCACAAAGTTTCAATTGAACTATTCAACTCAAACAAATAGAAAATTTTAAGTCCCTTTGACCATTGACCAGCCTTAGGTGGCATTAATTTAGCTGAGTTGGAAAATGCGTGTTACACACGCGAAACATGAGCGTGAATTAAATAAAAAGATTAAAAAAATTAAATAAAAAGAAAAAGTAAATTTACTTACCTTAATAAAAAGGCAAAAAAAAAAGAAAAAGAAAAAGTAAACCCCTTCTTCTTCAAACCCACCCACCCACCTTTTTGGAAAATAGTAGATCTCTCAACTGCTATATCCATATCCTCTCTATTATCAATTATTTTTTCTTGCAATCTTATTTTTTCTCACTTTTAAAATGAAAACTACACGTTCATCAAAAATCCAAAACAAAAATAATTGGAAACGAAAGAAAAAAATCTTCTCCAAATTGAAAGCTCAAAACGAAATTGAAGAAGGATTTTTGCTGCTACTACTTGCTTCTTTTTATCTCTTTAGAAGCAAAACTTCTAAAAAAATGAAAAACAAATTTTCATTTCTCTTTTAAATCATAGATACAACTTTGAAATTTTCGTATTTCTTGATCTTTCTTTTTTCAAGTTTGAATTTTTCTTTCAATTTCAAACTTTTTGGTGTCAAGTTTAGTATTAAGAGTAGTAGGGTTTGAGTGCTTTCTTCAAATATCAATTTTGATGACTGTCAAATGTTAATGGACTTTCTTTTGGGTTAGGGTTCTTGAGAACAAAGGGAAAAACATTTTTTTAAAGTAATTATTTGTTTAATAAAATAAATATATAAAAATAGCATTGTGACAATTAAATTAATGAGATGGATATGATGTGGCTTTTTTTTTTTGACGTAGATATGATGTATCATCCATGTCAAATCGAGTGGGGAACATTGGCATCATAAGGGTTTAAAATTTCTATTTTGTTTGAGTTGAAGTGTCTGGTTGAAACTTTAGAGAGTAGAAGGGTCCAGTTTACAATTCGAGTCAAATATAAGGGTCCACCAGACCATTTTACCCGACGGTAAATTGTTGAAGAAACACCCAATATACCCAGATGAAAAATTAGACTAAAAATTATTATTTTACTTCCCAAAATCACATATGAAGTAATGCCCAATGATATAGGAACGAAATTTGGTCCGATGACAACAGTAACGGGACAACAACAACAACAATGTGAATTTCACGATAAATAACAATAGAAAAAGAAGACGATGAAGAACAAGAACAAGAAGAGTAGGAACATGAGAGCAACAATAATGGAAGAATAGAGAAGAGAGAGAAAAAGGAGAAAATGAGTTGTGGGTGTTGCTTTTCCCCTTCTCTTTCGTATTATTAGAGTTTCATATAAGATGGGTCAAAGTGTAAAATAAAAAATTGGAGACGAGAAATTCATCGCCTTAATTTTTAATCTAAAAATTGTCACTCATACTCAATAATTAAGACTTGAGTCATCTACACTTAATTTTGAAATTTTTCTCATCCTTAAATTCATTGTCCCCCCTTACTTTGATGTCCCTTCAATAATTATCCAAATAGAAATAACATTTTTCTCTTTCCTCGACTTGAAGGAAGACATCATGATGTCATCGCTCTTTCATATTTTGTCTTTTTTATTTTATTTAGAGATAGACTCAGCCTTTTTTTCAAGTGAAAGTTTTTTCTATTCTTTTTTTTCCTTTTTAAAAATATAATAAAATTCAAAAATAAATATAGTAGCTAGCTTTTTTTAGACTAATAAATATGAATGAAAATAAAATAATTAAACTACAACCAGAAGTAATTAGAAAAAAAAAATCACTAACTTATTTATTAAGATCAAAATTAACAAGAAATATATTTTATATACTGTTTTTCTTCCTTTTAATTTTTTTTATCATTTATTTATTTTTATTTTCCCTTTAATTTTCTCCTTTTCTACTTTAATCTCATCTATTGGTTCCTTTTATTTTTGTATTTTTAATTTATTTTTCAATTTCTTTATTTCATATTCCTTTTATGTTCTTTTCTCCTTTTTCTGATCATTTTTTATTCTTTATTATTTTTTTCCTTTTCAATTTTGTTTTTTCAAATCACAATATTTTTTAAGCATATTAAATTAATATATTTTTATTTCACTAAGTTAAAAGTGTTTTAAACAAGTGGATGTCCATAGGTACCCATATTTTCTGTAGCTTACTCTTCTCTCCAAGTAATTTCACCCCCATAAAAGGGGCATTACATTGTAATGGTAAGAACACCCTTTAACAAGAAAAAATAATTATCTCCTTCTTCTTCTTTCTTTCTTCTTTTACTTTAATATTTTTATTTTATAACACGTTATCAGCATGAAGCTTTAATTTTCTTCGGATAAATTAATTTTCTATCTCAGGTATGATAAAAACATGAATCATATAATTTTATTCTCCAAAACATTATATGAATCTATCGACAATTTTTGAATCTTATTACATATAATTAACACAAGATCTTATGATAATTTTAGAAACAAAAGATAATTTTTCTTTCCATGCTAGTCTTCTTATAATATTCGTGAAACACAAATTAATATACTCAAACAAATAAATAATATTTTTTTCGAATGTTTTTACACATCACATATACTATACTAGTTTATATTAGGCTAAACTCACTAGTAGCCCCCTAAAATTGGTACCACGTTTTACTTTAATCACTTTAAACACTCATAGTAAGGTCCTATTGTATCAGTTTGACACTTTTTGCTGAGTTGGCACATTGTGTATGTTGCACACATTTTGAGCGCGTGAAAAACTTGAATTTTACAAAAAAAAAATAATTTTTATTTAAATAAAAGAAAATGTAAATATTTGAAAATATACTTCCATTTTCTTCACTTTTACAAATAAAAATCAAGTGAGTACTGATTGATTATCAACCATCGCTGGAAATTTCTTCTCACCATTTTAACCATAAAATCCGACAACCTCTTCATTATCAACAATCAAAACAAAAGAAACATACAAAATACCTTTACTCATCGCTTAGAAACATCAGAATTTCGTAACATAGACACAAAATTGTTAGAACAGAATATGTGATTTTATATTAAAAAATAAATTATATTTAAAAAAATGAAATTTTTGACATTATCAAAGAGTGAATTCAATGTTTTTCTTCTTCTTTACTGTGCGAACAAAAGTTTGGCAACAACTAATTTGGTAGCCACACTTATTGAAATTATTATTCACAAATGTGAAAGTTGACAGCAACATTTGTGGAAGCTAGTAGTCAAAGTTTGGTAAAGTCTTGGTAGAATTTGACAGCCAAACTCAGTGGAAATTGGCTACCACATTTATGTCACTAATGATATGATGAAGAGTTCAAAACTCTATAAATAGAGTAGTAATTGAACACTAGAAGATACACCAAAATAGAGAGTGGAGAGAGAGTAATCCACAAGTTATTTCTTAGTTTGTGAGAAAATAGTGTGAAAGTAATATTATTGTGAGTTATAAGAAATAAAAGAGTGTTGAGTAGTAATCTTTTGACACTATCAATTTTTTCATCAATATTATTGTATTACTTATTCCGGTATCATATTTACTCCATTTTAATACTTGGTGTCGTTACTCTCTTCCTATTGCTATTTAGTTTGGACATTATTCTTGGTGTGATTATCATTTTATCCAACAACGTGGTATCAGAGCCGTGACAAATAATAATATGTTGTCCTTTCAGTATCCCGTCTCACAAGAGAAAATTATGAAAAATGGTGTCTACGAATGAAAGTTATTCTTGGCTCTCAAGATGTTTGAGGCATTATATATAGACATAAGGTATACAAAACCTGTTAATGAGGAAACTTTGTCCTCAAATGAAAAGGAGGTCTTGTTAAAGACGAGAAAGAAAGATCAACATGCTCTCATTCTTATCCATTAATGTTTAGATGATGACATGTTTGAGAAGGTGGTTGATGCAACCACATCAAAAGAAGCTTGAAAGATTTTACAAAATTCTCTCCAAAGAGTTGATAAAGTAAAGAAGATCTAAAACTTCAAACTCTAAGGGCTGACTTTGAAGTTTTTAAAAATAAAAGAATCTGAATCCATTTGGGATTTTTGTTCAAGATTGATGGCTATTGTAAGTCAACTAAGAAGATACGGGGAGGAAGTAGATGATGCGTGTGTGGTAGAAAAGATCCTTCGTTCCCTAACACCTAAATTTGATTATGTGATGTGTGCTATTGAGGAGTCTAAAGACTTAGACTCAATGGTGATAGAGCAATTGAAAGGTTCTTTACAAGCCCACGAAGAAAAGATGAAAAGAAGAAGAGAACATTCACTTGAGCAACTTCTTAAAACTCAAGTATCCTTCAAAGGATTTGAAGGTGAGAAAAATTACAATGAAATGGACAATGGAGAGGCGGTGGAGGTCGTGGAGGCCGTGGAAGAGGAAGAAGTTGTATCAACAAATTTAACAATGAAGATAAAAATCACCAGTCATTTAGAGGTCGTGGTTGTGGTCAACGAGGAGGTAGAGAAAATGGAGCCTATCAAAGTACCAATGAAATGAGGTATGACAAATTTAAAATTGAGTGTTATAACTGTCATAAAATTGGGCATGACTCTTGGGAATGTCATAGTAATGTTGAAGAGAAAGTTAATCTTGTTGACAACAACAAAGTCGAAGATGAGTCAACATTGTTATTAGCACTAAAAGAAAAAGATAGAGATGATTGTTGTTCATGATATCTTGACAATGGAGCAAGTAATCATATGTATGGACACAACGACAAGTTTGTGGAGATAAAAAAGACGATGAAAGGTAATGTGTCTTTTGGAGATACCTCAAAGATCCAAATTGAAGGAATAGGTACAATTCTGATATTCTATAAAGATGGTGACCATAAATTGATTAACAATGTTTATTATGTGCCAAAATAGAAAAGTAATATTTTGAGTTTGGATCAACTTCTTAAAAAATGATATGATATTCATATGAAAAATATGCATCTCTTACTTAGAGATTCAAGTAACAACTTAATTTCTAAAGTGAATATGACAAAGAATAGGTTGTTCCCTTTGAATCTTGAAGCAATCGATGCATAGTGTTTGACAGCTAATATACAAGATGACTCATGGTGTTGACATATGTAATTTGGGTACTTGAACTTTGAAGCACTCAAATCAATGGGAGACAAGAACATGATTAATGGGATTCCGTCAATCCACCATCCAAATCAGTTGTGTGAAGCTTGTCTTCTTGAAAATCATGCAAAGAGGAGTTTTCCAAAGCAGACTACATCAAGAACAAATAAGTCACTCTCACTTGTACATAGTGATGTGTGTGGTCCAATTGATCCACCTTCCTTTGGTAAAAGTAAATACTTCTTGCTCTTTATTGATGATTTCGAAAGACTTGGATATACTTCTTGAAGTAAAAATCTGAAGTTTTTGTTGCTTTTAAAATTTTTAAAGCACTTGTAGAAAATGAAAGTGACTATGAAATAAAATCATCAAGGTCTGATAGAGGAGGCATGTAGCGACCCTTCCGGAATAATATAAGCCTATAATAATATAAGCCAATAACTCACGAGAATTTTGCATATATATATATATATATATATATATATATATATATATATTGTCCTCACACTAGTAAAAAAATTATATAAAAAGAATATTACCAACTTTCGAGTACCCAAACTATGTGGTTCATGCTTCACGCAATCATTCAAAATTAGTGGTAAATTTAGCATATTACAAGACTTGGGCTTACACACCCCAACAGAACAAAACATAGAGTCATACTTATATTACAACCCATGGTGACATGATCAAATTAGTCCTCAAAATTTCATGTAAATATACAACACATAGATCATGTACAAATCCCAAGGTTTATACAAAATATAGATGCCTATAGGGCTGGACATTCGATATTTCGGTTCGGTTTCGATTTTTTTTTTCGGTTTTTTTGATTTTCAGTTTTTATACAACGTGTACTGAATACCGAACCGAAATAATTCGGTTCGATTCGGTTTTTATTATTTCGGTTCGGTTTATGTTATTTAGGTTCGATTTTTGTTAGTTCGGTCTTTTTGTTATGGGCCTGCTTAGTGGGCTTTTTAAAATTTTGTAATTTTTTTGTTTATTTTATTTATATTTATATCTTTTTACTTATTTTACTTTGTTTTTTAAATTATTGTATGATGAAAAGTACTAACTACGAAACTGTCGTTATCAATTATTATTGAAATTTGCCCTTGTTAATAAATTATAATTAAAATACTACTAAAAGTGTAAAACCCAATAAATTATAAATTTAAATTAAGTACTACTAAAAAGGCCTTGTGAGTAGTTCCAACTTCCAAGTTCCACACTTGCTGTTATCATTGTTCTTTTTTTTTCTTTCAAAAAGTAACACACAATTACACAAATAGGCAAAGAGCTGTGATACAAATCTCTTTAACATTATTATAAAATACCATAGTTTTACTCAATGAATGAAGGGCAACTCAATTAAACTATCAACCTGTAATTTCCTAAGGAAACATTTAAATTCATTTTTATCCCCCTCAAAAATCGAATCAAAATGAATGAATCCTCAGAATAATACGAAATGATGTGGCAGTTTTAGGCCAAAAAGGCACTATCAAATAGGCCAAAAGGCACTAACAAGTAACAATTTAACAAGTAAATAAACTTCACTACACTTCACAAATACAATAATCAATTGATCATGCCATTACACAACAACACAATAACAATCTAACAAGTAACAATAATGCACCAATGTAGTTTTCATCACTTTCAAGTTTCAAGTGCCAAAAATAACAAACAACAATAATGAGCAACAAACAATGTAGCCTCTTCCATGAGACCACCTTCAAGTTTCAAGTGTCAACAATAACAAACAACAAACAATGTAGCCTCTTCCATGAGACCACTTTCAAGTTTCAAGTGACAACAATAACAAATAACAATAATGAGCAACAATGTAGTTTCTTGATTTTCTTCCATGAGACCACTTTGAAGTCTCAAGTGCCAACAAAATTACCAAAACACTAACAAAACTTGGTACTTTACACCTTTCTTCATTGTCTCGACTTTGGACCTTTTAAAATTAAATTAAATGTTAGAATACTACTTTTAATATTAAAAAAATGATATGATTAAATAAATGACGTATTAAACTCACCACTATTAAATACTTGAGACTTGCAAGCCAATCATAGATCAACAATGGAAGAGTTTCTTCCACTATTTGCCATCTCTATAAATAAGAAAATCAAATATGTCATACAACACAAAAAGTCTTTTATTTTTTCCAAAAACAAATAAAAAATAAAAAGTCTTACCAAGTTCAATTTTTTCAAGAAACTCCAAACTTTCTTCAACACAAATAGGCTTAGTTTCTTGTCTAAGCCAATCTTGAACACAAATAAGGCATTGCACACATTTGGGAGTCAATGAAATTCTAAAGGGATCAAGAATACGATCACCCGTGCTAAATGCACATTCCGATGCCACACTCGACATAGGAATAGCCAATACATCTCCGGCCAACTGTGAAAGTATAGAAAATCTAGGAGAATTAACTTTCCACCAAATCAAAATATCAAAATCCTCAGATTCAGGCTCTTGGTCTTCAAGAAGATATCTATCCAACTCAGATTTAACACCTAAACTTTCAGAATCTTCCTTTTGTTTCTTCATGTAAAACTTAGTTCTCAAAGAATTTATTTTCACATTTTGAGAAAGACCATAAGTAGATGAATCAGAGGAGTCAGATGAAGATGATTGATTTTTAAAACCTTTTGCATACTTACTTACATAGATCGCAAACAAATTCTTTAAGTAAGCATTTACTTCATTATTCACTATCTGTCCCTTTTCTTCCCCAAGTAATTCTTCAAGAGCAAAACTAACATACATAAATTTATTGCAAGGATCCAAAACAGAAGCAATAAAAAGAGTTTTGTTCATCTTTTCAGGAGTACCCCAATATTTCTTGAACTGTTCTTTCATCCCCGAAGCCATTTTACTCAAATCAACATCATCACTTGTCATACATACTTTCAAGTATGCATCAAGCTCACATATATCCTCAAAATGAACATTACAAGTAACATATCGTGAACCTGAAACTTTCAATGTGAGCTCATAAAATTTTTTAAGAAACTTTGTGATATTCCTCACATTAGCCCAATCCTCATATTGAATTGAACCTGCAATACTTTCATCTTCACAAACATCAGTAACAAGAAAAGAATTAAAATTACCATCATAAAGATCAAACCTCTCAAAAGCCTTTTCAAATTTTTCTGCCGTGTCCAACATCAAATAGGTGGAATTCCACCTAGTAGGCACATCTAAAGACAACATTTTATCACATTCTATTTTTTGCATTTCAACACATTTCAAGAAGCTTCTTGTCCTTGTAGAAGATGATCTAACATTTTTCACCATTTGTCTCACCCGTTTGATAGAAGGACCAATTTCTTTCAAACCATCTTGCACAATTAAATTAAGTATGTGAGCCATACATCTCACATGGAGATGCTTACCTTCCATCATATTAGTTCCCCACATATCTAATTTTTTGGATAACTCTAAAACTGCCACATCATTTGAAGAGGCATTATCAACCGTAACAGTAAAGACATTGTCCAAATTTTAATCAAGTAAACAATTACTAATACACTCAGCCAAATGCTCAACTTTATGACTAGTGATAGGACAAAAATTCAATATTCTTTTATGAAGCACCAAATCCCTATCAATAAAGTGAGCAGTCAAACATATATAATTGATTCTTTGCACCGAGGTCCATGTGTCTGTTGTGAGACAAATTCTTGGTTGTATTTCTCTAAAATACATTTTCAAATTCATTCTCAATTCACCATAAACTTCATAAGAATCCCTTGTTATGGTTCTACAAGAAGGAATCCGAAACAAATGTTGAACTTTACTCATAAACTTCTAAAAGCCTTCTTTTTCAACAAAACTAAAAGGTAGTTCATCCAAAATTATCATCTCAACTAAAGCTCTCCTACATACCTCTTGCTCAAATTTCCAAGTCTCTATCGAAGAACTGTTACTTTGAATATTTAACAATTTTTTAATGTCAGGTGCAACAGGCGGGGGCTTATACACTTTACATCGGTTAGTCAAATGTTGTCTCAGTCCACTTGTTCCATTTCTAGTTGTATTAGCAGCATAGTTTTGTTTACAATGTAAACACTTTGCTTTAACTAATAAACCATTTTCAAAAAAAAATTCGAAGTGTTGCCAAACAGTAGACCTAGGATCCATTTCTTTTCTTTTTTTTGTTTCCTCTGTGCCAATTGAGGCATCATTGCTAGTAGTAGGTGTATTATCCGTAGAATCAGCCATACTTATTCGACTTTGATTAGCCACACCCACATTTGATTGATTTTGTTCAGCCATCTATATAATAAAAAAACTATTTCACAATGAATTCACACTTAGAATATTAAGGAGCAAATAAGAAAAAGAAAATGATAATTGGATGCATTTTTTCATTGTGGTTTCATTTTCTTTATTAGTTTTGCCTTTTTTTTTTGGTCTAAGATTTGACCCTTTGCTAGAAAATACAATATTACAATTATACAAATGAGCAAATCAAAATAAAAAAATAAAGTTTAAATATAAAAATTAAAAATATACAAATCTGAAATCTTTATTAGTTTATTTTAATGGATAGATCAAAATTCAAATGCACTAAAATATTCTCAAATAATTGACTAAATGCAAGTTTAAAACTTAAAATTATTTTTATATATTTATAAGAAAAAAATACCTGAAAGCTGATGGTTGTCGCTTGCCGATTGCCGGCTGCTGCTGTGCGTGGTGCTGCGGCTGCCTGAGCCCTGCTGGTCGACTAGGGCTGGTGGTTGGCGGTTGCTACTGCTCTGTGTGCTGCTGGTCGACGGGACTGGCGGCTGCTGCTGCAGGTTGATGGAACTGGCCGCTGGTGGTTGTCGCCTGCTGGTCGCCGACTGCTGCTGGTTGTCGCTTGCTGGTTGCTGGCTATTGCTGGTTGTGCGGCTGCTGGCTGCTGCTAACTACTAAGTGCTAAAGCTTAGAAAGTTAGAAATGAGAATTTAGTAACGTAAAAAAATTGAAAAGACCAAAAGGTTTAAAGAGTTTTGACTTTTGACCTAATTTAATTAAAATTATAATATTTATTATTTAATATAATATATTTCGGTAAATCGAAATATCAAATAACACAAAAATTACATATTGAAAACCGAATCGAAATACCAAAAAATACAAAAACATACACCGAATACCGAACCAAAAACTGAAATACCAAAATATCGAAACCGAAATAGTTCGGTTCGGTTCAGTATTTCGATTTTTTGGTGTTTTTTCCCAACCCTAGATGCCTATATGCAAATGTGATCTTCCTTAAGGCTCTCAAAATTTCCTTCTCCAATGGCCAGCTTCATGCATCCACTCGCTCATTCCCTACGATAGAAACAACTATCGCTAAGCATATAACTTAGTGGTGTAAAAACTATAGGTTCAGAGTCATCAAATTCACAAAACTACCTTTCTCAAGTCATGGGCAGCATAATCAAACATAATAAATAAATCAAGTAAACAATATAACAAAAGTATCAAGTTCGATATTTAGAGGTCCAATTGTCAAGAACGCTCATAGCACTATTTTCCAAGAGATTCAATAACAAGCACAAACAAGTATCAAGAAGGGCCGACGCCCTGTATCAAGAAGGGTCAAAGCCCAATAATCAAGAGAACCAAGAACCATATTAAAAATGGCTTTCTAGTTCGTACTTAAAATGGACAACTTCCACTTTTAAGACGGACTAAAAATCCAGAGTTAAGATGGCAAATGATCCGAATCAAGAGGCATGCCAATAGTGACAAAGTCACAACCACAAGAAGGACAAGGTCCCAACAAGAGTGCCAGGTGATTAAACAATCCATACAAGTGAGTGAGTTACACAAGCGTCTTTAACTTCTCAAAGGATACCAATACAACAATGCAAAGCGACAAGAGTAACCAAGGTACCAAGATCAAATTTCAGAAATACTAGCATTTAAAAGAGTGCAAATACAAGTTTATACACAAACCTCAATGCTTTAGCAAAGAAACAGTCCAATACAACTTCAAGAGTTCAAACCGTAGATCACAACGTATCAAGGTCCTCAACTTGTTCACGAGTATATACAACCTTAAAAAATACAATTAAATAACTTATTTAATTCCCAGCAGCTCAATAATATTGGTGTAAAACAAAATTATCATCACAAGTAAGCTTAGCCTGTACAAACACGACTATGCTCCCAAAACAGTGATTCTGGACAGCCTAATACCTTATGTCGCAACTTATATTTGAAAAGGAAAACGGCAAAACTAGACTTTATAACCTTTATGAAAGATGTAGCTACACCTCTTAAGGTTGCAAAAAAATAAGAATCACAGTAAAATATATTTTTTATACAAAGATATATTCAAAATACTAACAGCTGTCCATACAGGATTTCAAATTTCAAAATCTGGACAAAACTTGTCCTTTGTTCCGTCCCATATTTCGATTCCATAACAGCTAAATCAGAGTTTTACATAAACATAAAAGTTGTAGGTCTACAAATTAGATTTCCAAATCATATTTATTCACTGTAAACGGAGTTCTAGAGGACGAGATATGCATAAATTACCAAACACTACCCAGCTTATGAACAAATTTCGTCATTTACCAAAAAGAAGTGTGTGTCTCGAACTCCAGCCAAAAGAACCAAGTTTTCTCTTGTAATTTTGAAAAACAATCTATTTAGATATGTTTCTAAGGTTCTAAGGTTTGAGGAAAACGAAATTACTAAAGGAGGGGTGAAAATATATAGTCAAACAAGTGATGTTTATCCCTTGGGAAGCTGTCCTTCAAAGGTGATGCCCAAAAATTTGTGTGCTGTCCAATATGCATATATATATATATATATATATATATCCCTCATCTCCTTTTAAAGTTATACATAATTCTAATTAGAATATTACCTAAACACCCCGTCACAATCCCTTAAATTACGACCACAATTTATGTTAAGCAAGTTAGTAATTATCACAACATTTCAAGTTCCTAGAATGAGAGTAAAACATATTGTAGTAATTAAGCAATGGTAAATCGACATGCGACTCTTGGTTAATATTTAGAGGTGTTACAAGGCAAATTCACTTAAAAAGAATTTAATGACTTTTGTCAATCTCATGAAATTCGTCGTCCTTTAACGGTACCTTACTTTCCCCAACAAAATAGAGTTGCAGAAAGACAAAATAGAAAAATTATTAATATGGCTAGATATATGTTGAAAGCTAAACATCTACCAATTTTTTTTGGGCCGAGGCTGTTTCTTGTGCAGTTTATTTGAGCAACATGTGTCCAACAAAAAATGTATAGGATCAAACACCTCAAGAAGCATGGAGAGGAAGAAAGCCAAATGTCAATCACTTGAGAATCTTTGGGAGCATAACATATGCTCATGTTCCATATCAAGGGAGAGCTAAACTTGACGATCGGAGTGTCAAGTATGTGTTTATTGGCCATGACATGATTTCAAAAGGATATACGTTATACAATCCAAGCAATAAAAAGATGGTGGTGAGTCGCGATGTTGAATTTGATGAATAAGCAACTTGGAGTTGGGAGGCTATGAAAGAAAGAATATATGATTTTCTTTCATATTTTGGAGATGAAGAAGAGCATGAGACCATTACACCTGCACAGGATGCAACCCCACTCTATGATGACACAAAAGAAATTACTAATTTTATTTTTTTGTGTTGTCTCTTTGCTAATAGTGAACCAATGAATTTTGATAGAGTTGTTACTGACAAAAAGCGGAGACAATCCATGGAGGAGGAGGTCCAGTCAGTAGAGAAGAACAACACTTGAGATTTAATGACTCTTCCCAAGGATCATCGAGCAATTAGAGTCAAATGAGTATACAAGGCGAAGAAAAATGCCCATGGAGAGGTAGAGAGATACAAGGCAAGATGTGTGGCTAAAGGCTATAAACAAAGGCATGTCATTGACTACGAGGAAGTCTATACGCCTGTTGCCCGCATGCAGACTATCCGTCTATTGATCTCTTTGGCAGTGGCGGCGCAAATGTAGTGAAAAGTTCATCAACTAGATGTCAAATCTGCATTCTTGAATGAATATCTTAAAGAAGAAGAAGTCTATGTTGAACAACCATTGAGCTTTGTGATGAAAAATCATGAAGATAAAATGTTGAGGTTGAAGAATGCCTTATATGGATTGATGCAAGCTCCACGAACTTGAAATAGTCAAATTGACAAATACTTTCAAGACAATGAATTTACTCGTTGTCTCCATGAATATACTATTTACATTAAAGTTCATACTAATGGAGATATTCTACTTGTTTGTCTTTATGTTGATGATCTCATACTAACGGGTAATAACCCAATTTTATTTGAAGCTTTCAAGAAAGCTATGTCCCTTGAGTTTGAGATGACAGATATAGGGCTCATGTCATATTACTTGGGCCTAGAAGTGAAGCAAATGGAGGAAGACATCTTCATATCTCAAGAAAACTTTACAAAAGATATTTTTGAAGAAGTTCAACAAGTTTGATTGCAATCCCGTGAACACCCCAATGGAAAGTGGAACAAATTTGTCAAAGTTTGATGATGGAGAAAGCGTGGACTCCACTCTGTTCAAAAGTTTTGTAGGAAGTCTAAGGTACTTGACATGTACGATATCGATATACTCTTTGCGGTTGGAGTAGTAAGTCGTTTCATAGAAGCTCCTACCTCTACTCACTTGAAGGTCGCTAAAAGAATGCTATGTTACCTAAAAGGTACAATCGATCTTGGACTATTTTATTCTTCTTCTAATGATTTTAGTCTTGTGGGATATTGTGATAGTGATTATGCGAGATATGTTGATGATAGAAAAAACACATATGATTTTGCATTTTTCTTGGATGATTGTGTTATTACTTGGAGTTCAAAGAAACAACCAATTGTTACTCTCTCTGCTTGTGAAGCTGAATATATGGCAGTGACATCATGTACGTGTCATGCTATTTGGTTGAGGACATTGTTGAAGGAACTCAATTTACCATAAATTGAAGCTATAATGATTTGTGTTGATAACCAATCTGCGCAAGCACTTGCAACGAATCAGTGTATCATATATGGAACAAGCACATAGACACAAGGCATATCACTTTATCCGAGAATGCATTGCCAAGAAAGAGGTAGAGCTCAAGTATGTGAAATCTCATGATCAAGTTGCGGATATCTTTACAAAGCCTCTCAAGTTTGAAGATTTTCAAAGATTGAGATCAAGCCTTGGAGTAAGAAGAAAAAACCAAAATTAAGGGATAGATTTGTGGGAACAAAAGTTTGGCAACAACTAATTTGGCAGCCACACTTGTTGAAAGTACTAACCACAAATATGAAAGTTGGTAGCCACACTTGTTGAAATTACTAGCCACAAATATGAAAGTTGACGGTCACACTTGTTGAAATTACTAGCCACAAATGTGAAAGTTGACAGCCACATTTGTAGAAGTTGGTAGTCAAAGTTTGGTAGAGTTTGGCAGCCAAACTTTGTGAAAATTGGCTGCCACATTTATGTCATTACTGATGTAATCAAAAGGTTCAAAACTCTATAAATAGAGTAGTAATTGAACACTTGAAGATACACCAAAATAGAGAAGCAATAGAGAGTAATCCACAAGCTATTTCTTAGTTTGTGAGAGAACATTGTGAAAGTAATATTATTGCGAGTTATAAGAAATAAAAGAGTGTTGAATAGTAATCTTTTGATACTATCATGTTTTTCATCAATATTATTGTATTACTTATTCGGGTATCATATTTATCCCATTTTAATATTTGGTGTCGTTGTTACTCTCTTTCCATTGATATTTAGTTTGAACATTATCCTGGGTGTGATTATCATTTTGTCCAACATTTACATCTTTCTCCTCATTCTCTCTTTAAATTTGTGTTTTGTCTTTAAATAATCATTTCAGATCTGTCTTCTATTTTTTAATCACTTTTCTTCGCAATTTCAAACTATGTTCAACCATCTTCAATAACCTCTTCTTCATATATCTGCCGACATCAATCTGGAAAACAGAGGCGGAGGAGTAGTGTGTGTAGAGAAGAAAAAAAGTGGGAAGGAGGAAGGTGAAAGTTGTTCTATAAAGAGAAAGACTGAGAGATGGATTGTTGCATTGGAATGACAGGACTGCCATTAATGGTAGAAACAAATAAGGGTCATAGTGGTTAAAGGAGGAAATATGAAAATGGTGAGAAGAAAGAGAAAGAAGTTGCTGCAAGTTTTATATATTTTTTTAAATTATTGAAAGGCTAAATGGTCTGGTGGACCTTTGTACTTGTACTCGTTTGTATTGTGAACCCTTCTACTTATCCCTTTGTCATCTGAACCCCCGAATTCATTTAAACTCAACATGTTGAACCCTTTCAACTCATCTTGACTCTGAATCGCGCTGATGTCACATTCCATGTAAGATAAATTTTGCCACATCATTTTTTAATTTTTATAATAATTTCTTTTTGGACAATTATTAAATAAAAGGTAAATTAATAAATTTTAAATTGATTATTTAAGAAAAAATTGGGACTCCACGCCTCCACTGCGGTTGCAACCGTGTAACATCCAAAATCCACCGGCGAATGTCGCCGCACCACCGTTCCTCTTGCCGGCGAGACCTGTACTTTCTCTTTCATCGTCTCCATCTCCATCGCAAACCCTCACTATTTTCTTTCCTCCTTCTCCAACCACCACAAAATCAGCAACCTTAAGTCGCCACACCACCAGTGACCCCCCTGCGAATCGTAAACGACAACCTCTCCTCTCCGCTCCGTCTTTCAACAAACACCCTCGTCGCCTCCCGTTCTAGCGAAAATGTATCAGTGTTGCCTTTCTCTCTCTCACTCCACTGCAAAATCAATGGACTCCAACAAGCATTGCCATAAAATCAACCAATGCCCTCTCTCCCTCCACTGATAACAGCTTGAAACTTGACGTCAAGGAGGTCCCATTGCCAAATATCCGTTAAAGATCAAGATGACCATAGGTGTGGAGAAGAAAGAAAAAGTAGTTGGGGGCAGGGATGGGGATGGCAGCGAAAAAGTGGGTGGAGTTAAGGGAAGAAGAGGGATCTTTTTAAATTTATTATTATTATTATTATTTTAATATTTTAAGTTTAAATATTATGTTAACTTGCTTTCAGATGCGTGTAGTCACACTCTCTCACCAACTCAACCATCTTAATGCCATATAAGCTTGGTCAATGGTCAGAGGGATTTGATATATTGTGTTTTATTGAGTTTAAGGGCTCAATTGGTAAATGATTAAGTAGAAGAGTCCATAATACAAACTCGGACAAGTATAGGGGTCCATTAGACCATTTCGCCATTATTGAAATATACTTTTTTTTGGTAATTAACTTAATAGTTTTAAAAATAATTTTTTACTCACAATATTTTTTAGTACTTATTTTGGTATATATGTCATGTGTCTTTATTTAATTCGTTATTTTAACACATTATCAACGAGTATGTTACACTCTCAAAAGTTTTGCTGATTGTTTAAAAAGTGTCAAAATGACAGAATAAAACCTTACTATGGCTGTCTAAAATGAGCAAATCCTAGTAGAGGTGTTTAAGTGAAAAAATTGTTGCCAACTTTAGGTGGTCATCAATAGATTTCATCTTTTATATTATGAAAAGAAGGAAAAAGAAAAAAAAACACAAATGAGACTACCTTATTAGAAGTCCCATCAAGATAGCCACCTATCACGGACTTGGAGTTTTTACTAAAGCTCCGTGCGGCACTTGACAACTTACTCACTATTCTTTCAAGATCTCGTAAGCTCAAGTAAGCCTTTAAGAAAAGATCGCTGAGAGAATGAAAGGAAAGACTTAGAAAAATTTGGAAAGTTTAGAAGAAGACTTTGTATTAAGCTTGGAAGATTGCTTTACACTTGCTTGTTTGCTTGCTTCAAGCTTGGAGTGCCTTGCAAATGAGGGGCACCTCTATTTATACTACATCCTAGGGACTAAAATGTAATTAATATTTACTTTACAAGTCCCTAAACTATTTACACTTTGGTCCCTCCCTAGAATCTTCTACTAATTCTAGGAAATTCTAAAGCTTTCCAAGAAAATATCTTCCCTCTTCTAGAATTATCTACACATTCTAGAGAATTCTAAGGCTTTCTTGGAAATTATCTAGGACCTTCCATTGCCTTCTAAGTTATTCTAGAGAATTCTAGGGAATTCTCTAGCCTTCTTAAATAATCTAAAGAGTTCTAGAGTCTTCCGGAAACCTCTCTACAACTCTAGACCCTTCCGCCCCTATTCGGACACAAAATTTCACTGTGACGTGGCGGGACGTGACACTCTCCCCCACCTATTGATGCGACGACCGCGTCGCATTGCTGCTACATCGTCATCCGAGCCTTGTGCGTGCGCGACCAATAGTCTATTGACTCGATTAAGGCCCTTGCGCAACACCTTCAACGTCTTCCATATCGCTTCTAGCTCGGACTTATGACCTACCTTCTTCCTAGAAGGCACACACCTTGGCAGCTTGTTCGACATCATAACATTGTTCTCTTTTGGAAGCTCCTTCGTGCGTGGTGGTAGGGACCTTTTTGCACCATTGTCTTTCTTCGAACTTGCAATGGTGGCTTTAAACATTGGCTCCTTCTTCTTAGGGCTTCTTACAAGTCGCATGGCAGTTAGACGTACTTGTCCTTCCGTCTTCGGTACCTTGACCAGGGGAACCATGCATGATCTTCCTTGCTCCATGACTAAAAGTCGTTGGAGGTAAGGATCGATCACCATGTGGCACTGCTGGAAGAACTTCTGCCCAAGAATTATGTCAAAGAGATCTAAAGGAGCGACAGTGAAGTTTGCCTTACCTTGCCACTCGCCTAGCGTGATGCTTACTCCATGTGCAACTCCACACACTGGGGTCGGGGGTGCATTGACCGTCCTGAGTTGGGCGTTACATGGACTGTAACCTAGGCCCAATCTTGTCCCTGCCGTCTTGGTCATGATATTGACCTCTGCACCCGTGTCGACCATAGCACGCGCGGGTCTTTCATTGATCGTGAGGTCGACATATTGCACGCCGTATCCTCTTGGCTTCTCTGGCTGCTTGGCTATCGCCCCGCATAGTCCAACCATGCCCAACTGCGTCGTCTCTGCGCCTTGTCCTTGCTCCTGTGCATCCTTCTCCTCCCGCTCGCGTAGGATGGCTCCAAGGGTCTTCAGTTCAGGGCACTTTGCATAGCCATGCGGCCCATTACATATGTAGCAACCACTTTTGTTGGCAACCTCTGTCTTCCTTTCCGTGTTGCTCTGACGTTCAGACTTCTTGCCATCAAACTTGTAGGTATCATGATTCTTAGGATGTGGTCGTTGCTCCTTGCCTTTGCCAAGATCTCCCCCACCATGGTCATGACTACCTCTCATCTTCTCTCCTCTGGCTTTGTCGGGCTTCTCATGCCTGAAGTCTGTCAAAGCTTCGGCCTGCGTAATGGCTTCATCTATGGTCCTGACCTGTCGACGTTCCAACTTCGTCCTGGCCCAATTTTGCAGCCCATCCATGAAGTGAAACAACATATCATCATTCGTGAGGTTAGGAATTTGAAGCGTGAGGGTAGTAAACTCCTGCACATATGCGCGTATGCTGCCAATTTGCTTCAGCTCCCTAAACTTGCGCTTCGCCTCATAGATGACGTTGTTAGGGAAGAACGCTTTCTTGAACTCATCGCGGAATTGTTCCCACGTGTTGATGGTGCACGTCCCCTTCCCTATCTCGTCCTCCTTGAATCTCCACCATAGCATGGCCATCTTCGAAAGATACAACACAGCGGTGTTGATCTTACTCTCGTCGCTCTTCAGCCTGTTGCACTTGAAGTAATTCTCCAAATGCCATAAGAAGTTCTCCACCTCTTGCGCGTCACGGACGCCTTTGAACATAGGTGGCTTGGGAGCCTCGACCTTGGCCTCCCTATCTCGGTCAAGCGGTGATGATCCTCCAGCTACCACACCTTCCTTGAGTGCTTTCATTTCGGCCTTCATGGTCTCAATCGTGCTCAACGCCTCCATGAGCCGACACTACAAGGAAGTGATAGCCTCTTTCATCTCGAACTCGGCCCACTGACGTCCCTCCAACTCCTTGCGAAAGCTTTCAGTCTCCTCAAGGGTGAAGTCCTTGAGAGTCTTAAACTTGCTATCGGCCATGTTCAAACGCCGGCCTAATATCTCCACGACCTGCCTCGCCGTTTCAACCCTTGCGATCCACTCCTCTTCGGCGGTGACATCGATGGCCTTCTCTCCAAGTTCATCGTCACTTGCTTCGGCGGTCGAAGGTGGATGAGATGTTAGTGCCTCGCTTGGTGTGGGGTCGAGCAACATTTCCTCACAACCCTTTTGGTGCTTCTTTCCCTTACGGTTCTTCTTTCCACCATCCGAACGGACGTTGGTGGTACTAGCGGCATTTACGTCTCCTTCGGTTGTCATTCCCTTAGTATCAAACCTCGCTCTGATACCACTTTGTCACGGACTTAGAGTTTTTACTAAAGCTCTGTGGGGCACTTGACAACTTACTCACTATTCTTTCAAGATCTTGTAAGCTCAAGTAAGCCTTTAAGACAAGATCGCTAAGAGAATGAAAGGAAAGACTTAGAAAGGTTTGGAAAGTTTAGAAGAAGGCTTTGTATTAAGCTTGGAAGATTGCTTTACACTTGCTTGATTGCTTGCTTCAAGCTTGAATGGTGCCTTGCAAATGAGGGGCACCTCTATTTGTACTACCTCCTAGGGACTAAAATGTAATTAATATTTACTTTACAAGTCCCTGAAGTATTTACACTTTGGTCCCTCCCTAGAATCTTCTACTAATTCTAGGAAATTCTAAAGCTTTCCAAGAAAATATCTAGTCCCTCTTCTAGAATTCTCTACACATTCTAGAGAATTCTAAGGCTTTCTTGGAAATTATCTAGGACCTTCCATTGCCTTCTAAGTTATTCTAGAGAATTCTAGGGAATTCTCTAGCCTTCTTGAATAATCTAAAAGTTTCTAGAGTCTTCCGGAAACCTCTCCACAACTCTAGACCCTTCCGTCCCTATTCGGACACAAAATTTCACTGTGATGTGGCGGAACGTGACACACCACTCTTTAAACTAAACCGTTGATTGCATCGATTAATTATTTAACATATTTGAATCCCTTAAAAGGGCACTAGGAATAAATTTATCGGATTAGTTGGGTCAAGTATACATATTGAATCGTTTAGAAGAATTGTATTGAAAAAGAAATCATTTAAAAAAGGTTAAGTTTGGGGAGGATAGAGTGTATGTTGACCTTATGTGTATCATACAAGTGAGGTAGAAAAACTATTTTCTGATAGATCATCGACTCAAGACAAAACACACTAGAAAAAAATATAATGAAACAAAAACAACAAATAATATTAGAATAATACTGCAATCAAGTATATCAATAAAATCAACTACACAAAATGATATATATATATATATATATATAT
>NC_064292.1:11662685-11666547 GCF_019186545.1 Solanum stenotomum | reverse complement strand
CTCTTCTATTATGATGTAGCCATTATATTTTTTTTAATAGTTGGTTTGCTTACTTATTACATCAATTTTAATTCAATAACTTCTTTATTGATAGTCTAATATTTAATAATGATAAGAAACCGATTGGTCTAATATTTGGAAGGGATGCTATCTTAGGCTTGAATTAAGAAGATCTCTCATATGATTTATTTACAAATTTTGAAATTGAAATGATACAAGACAAGCTCCAATTTGTGTAAAGTCATCCTCACTTTTTTTTTTCCTTTTGTATAAAAAAAGTATTGTCTATATGAAAAGAGAAAGAAAAGAGAAAATCATATATAATTCAAATGAAGGTATGTACAAAATATATCTATCCATTTTAATAGTGGAAATTTGAATAATGAATGAGAGATGTACAAGATTGGATTTCAATTTTCACCATTGAGAAACGTTACTGTGAGTCACGTTTTAGCTATAAAACGTGCTTCAGAGTAACGAATTATAAAACGTTACTGACAATAATGTTTTATGTTTGTTTACTCTGTCAGATTTTTGTCTTTTTGTTATTCAATTTTTGTGAATAAAAGATAACCTAAAACGTTACTGTGAACTACATTTATACTAGTTTTGTAAAATTTAAAAAAAAACGTATTATTTTGGTAAATTGATTTTTATAATAGCTTACTTTGGTAAAAAATTCTTGAGATTGGAATCATATTGTGCCTTTTTGTACAAGTAAAATATCATATAGCGTGTAATTGTAACTAAGCAGACGAAGATCCGACGATGAAATTCAAATTAGAGGTTGTCACGACATAAAAATGGACGTGATGACACTTGTCTATTCCCACCAAAACAAGTCAGCCTCAACCTAACGAGAACGAAAGAAATGCAGAACTATAAAGCAAGAACAAGATAAAGTGGAAAAACTTATTCTTACTATACAATACCCTAAAACCTAGTTGTCACATGTACAAGTCACTAAATACATAAAGTGTGAAATTAAGAAATAAGTACAAATCTCAGTCTTTGTTTCTCAAATAGAACAAAACTTAAAGAAAAGGAAAAGAGGGCCCGCTGGAATGACAAACATCTACCTCTCAAGTCCTTCACGAGCCTCAGAAAAAGAGAAGAAGAGCGATAATGCTATACCGGGCTTGGTACCTACACAAGTGTATAAGCAATGAGTGAGTACCTACAACACGGTACCCAACAAGCAACCTAATAAACAAGGCATCTAACTAGAAATTGAATACCCCTTGCACTCCAACCGAACCTTCTCAAAGTACAACCTACACAGAAATCAGTCCAACCTATCAATTCTATAATTATAATACATGGCTCACAAGGCCCAATATCCATAGTTCAATAGTCACAATCAACAATCGAAAGAATTAACTAAGTAAATCTCAAAGTTAAGTAGTCCAGACACATGTAACAAGTACATCAATCACAAGTCACAACTAAGTCACAAATAAGCATCAAATGCATTAAGTCATGATAATCAATCTCTTGCCGAAATCATTTCCCATCGGCACAATAACTAGTCGGAACCATTTCCCATCGGCTTTATAGCAAATCACTAGTCGGAACCATTTTCCATCGGCTTTATATCAAATCACTAACTAAAATCATTTTTCATCGGCTTATATCAAATCACTTGTCAGAACCATTTCCCATCGGCTTTATAAACACTTGTCGGAATTGACCTCGGTATCACAACACTCGCTGGCAAAGACCTTGGCATCATAAACCATCTCATGTCTCATCATGGTGTTCAACAATCAATGCACACAAGCAATATCACACCAAGGGTCACAACATGACAATTCACATCATCATGTTCATCACATAACCTTTTTCATTTCAAATCCTTTTATTCATTTAGGCGTAGTAAGTGGACAATTAAACCCTTCACCTCATTCTCATTACTCCCAACACACAAGTAACGAAGGAAGTATATGAATTCTACCAGAATACAAGTTTAGGAGATCACTTGCCTTAAATCAATCGATAATCACTTCAAGAGTTGAGTCTTGCCCTTCCGAATCACTTCTAAAGCCACACAATCCTTACATAAGCAAGTCTTCACAATCACTTTTCGAAAACAATAATACCCACACTTATTCTCTCTTTAAAAGAAGGTCAATCAACACAAAACTCAAATCCAAAATTACTTCAAAAGTCACACAATCTACACACAAGTAAATATTCACAATCACTTTTCGAAAACACCCACATCAATTCTTTGAAAAAAGGGTAAATCAAAACAAAATCCAATTCCGAAATTAAGGTTTTAATCTAAAATTTAATACTAGAAAATATTACTCAAGGCTTTAGTAACTCATTGGGAAAAATTATTTCAAAAAAGGACTCGCAAACAGTTCAAAATCTTCATTTTAGTCAAGAACTTGAATTCTTGAAAAAACTCATTATTCACCAATCAAAATCTCATATTTTGATGTTAAAACCCATAATCAAAGTAAAATGAAGGTTTAGGGTTACAAAAGCTTACCCAATTGATTTAGTACAAGAAATCCTTGCAAAAATCGCCACCAAGGATTTTCCAAGCTTAAAAATAGAAAATGGGGCTTAAACCCAGAAAATAACAGGTCAAAAATGTAACACCCAGCAACTAGAAATAGCTAGAATTAGAAAGAGTCATTTTTGGAAAGAATGAAAAATCTGGAAATTTGACAAAATTAAGCTAAGTATGAGTTTTTGGTCAATTTCAAACGACAATAACTCCTAGCTCAGAATGATTTAGGTGTTCTACAAGATATCATAGGAAAGATCTTTGAATTATCTTTCCAACGCCGCTGAGTTTGCACGATTTTGAGTTTGTATGAGAGAGATATGCCCATTTGAAGTTGGGTTGTCTAGATAAGGAAAGTCAAAACTGGATTTTAGAAGGGTATTATGGTCTTTTCACCACCCAATTAATTAATTTCGTTTTTGGCAATTAAGTTGGGGTATAAAATGATTGGGTTCAGTTTACGCTATTGAAAAATAAGTTAGGGTTTTGAGAGAAGAGAAAAGAAGAGGACAAAAGAGAAGGAGAAGCAAGAAAATTGTCAAGTTCTTGAAGAATTGCTTGTGGCTTTCGTCAAGGGGTAATCCCTACGAGGTATGTGAGATCACATAGCGTTGGGTTAGTTCACCCATGCACCAATCATGATTTGGTTCAGCGTAATTATGTTCTTTAAAGAAGAGTTTATGACTTCTTAATGAATATTGTTGAAAGTTTCGTTTGAATCTTGATTGTTGAAGTTTGGAGATGTTACTTGAGTTAGATTCATGAAATTAGATGTCGTTTTGAGTAGATTCTTCCATATTTTGGGTATGTATTCGAATCTAAGTGTTTGGGGAAAGACTCAATTGAGTTTAGAGGGTTTAGAGTTGAAAAACGACCAAGAGAATTCATCAAATATCTAGAAAAATAGGTGTGGCGCCATGCCACTCAGAGCACCCCACAAAGTTCTCTGACGTTTGGCCTCTGGGGAGTCGCGCTAGCCAGAGCGCCCCTAGCCAGACTCTGAAGTTTTGGGTCTGGCTCCCCGTGCCAGGGACATCATGTCTTCTACTTTTTCCCACTTCTTTCCGTACTAATTCCCTTGAAATGTACCTATGTTTCCTAGTTGATTCCTACACTCTAAGGTACGCTAAACAACATGAAATCATCAATAACATGAGATCATGAACCTTGAATCCATAATTCAATTCAAGGAATGTTAAGAGTCAAGTCAAGAGAAGTTCATAGAGTTTTCCAAAAGTCTTTTTCAAACGTTTTAACTTTGTTTTAAGACTTGAGTTTTGAGTTGAGTAAAGAGTAAGAGTTGAAGTTAATTTCTTCAAAAAATTATTTGGGGACTATGTATTC
>NC_064292.1:11634117-11662469 GCF_019186545.1 Solanum stenotomum | reverse complement strand
AAGTCGGAATTATAAAATATTTAATTGAGAAAAAATTCCGACCTCCTGAGGTCGGAATTTTTAATGAATTACAATAAAAACCGACCTCTTGATGTCGGTATTATTTTCTCAATTAAATATAAAATATACCGACCTCATGAGGTCGGTATTTTTATTGTAATTCATTTTTTCCGGGAAAAATTCCGACCTCCAAAGGTCGGAATTTGGTTTTCCCTCTTTATTTTGAATAAAAACCGACCACTTGTAAATACCGACCTCCGGAGGTCGGAAATTACCGACCTCCATTTGAGGTCGGAAATTTTTAGGTCGGTATTCACTGTTTTTTTAGTAGTGAAAACGATGTATCATTCACAATAGCTCTTAAGTGATAGTTGTCGGTTAGAGAAACTCCCATAGCAGTATTTTGTATTTTTATATACATTTAGAGTTACATTATATCTTTGCATATACACAGAGTATTATTGTATTTCCAAATACACAGAGTTTATATCCATGTTTTAAAAGCTTTTCTTTATATTGCATTTACATTATTGCTTTATATTGAAATGAGTTCAGTTTAATTGAGTTGAGTTAAGACCAAGTTTGTTCAATCAGTTCCTTTTCAAGCTTAGGTCTTGTTTAGATTTCCTCTCGCATACTCGTACATTCAATGTACTGACGCCATTTAGCCTGCATCTTTTAATGATGCAGATATAGGTAAGCAGGATCAACATCCAGCACATCGTTGATTCTAGTTGAGCTCTAGAGTTGTTGGTGAGCCTCCTTGATTCCGGAGGATCCCTTTTATGGCTTTCAGTATTTAGTTCATTAGGATGTCGCGGGTCTTGTCCCGACATCCATCCTAGTTATAAGAGGCTTCTTAGATAGAAAATTAGTTACTTCATTTGTCATTATTTTGTTATTGGCTTATGTTCATATTTGAATTGCTACTTTGGCTAAGTTAAATGTTTATTTCTAAAACATTATGAGTTTAGTTTGAGACAGTTGAGTTATCTTGCATTTGAATTCTTCTCTTAATGCTTAAAGTCTTCTGCTGAGAAAGTAAGCCAGGCCAATGATTTTTGAGTGCCAGTCCCACCTAGAATGTAGGCTCGGGGCGTGACAAACTTGGTATCAGAACACAAAGTTCAAGAGTCCTATGAAGCCGTGTCTGTAGAGTCCTTGTTATCAGTGTGAAGCGCCCCTCATCTATAATTAGAAGGCTGCAACACTTAGGAATGTTCTCACTTCTTTCATACTCATTTCATGCGTTAGAGTTTTATCTCTAAAAAGTTTCTTCTAATTTGTGCTTGTGCGTGTCTTTCAGTTGATCATACCTCCATGAAGAACTGTCAGAGGTCGTCCGGCTAGGAGAAATGTTGAACCACAGGAACAAGGGGTACCTAATGCACCAGAAGTGCAATCCCAAAGAGAGGTCACCAGTGCTGAGTTCCGTGAGGCTATCTGGATGTTGAGCCAAGTTGTGAACGACCAAGCTAGGCAACATAGAGAGAATCGTTAGGAAGTGGCTGATACTTCAAGCATCCATGAGTTCTTAAGGATGAACCCACCAAGCTTCACAGGTTCAAGTGTCACTGAGGATCCAGAGAATTTTATTGAAGAACTTCAGAAGGTTTTTGAGATTATGCATGTTGTTGATACTGAGAGGGTGGAACTAGCTTCATACCAAATGAAGGGTGTCACTAGGATATGGTTCGACAAATGGAAGAAGAACCAAGCTAAGAAAGCACCACTTGCGAGTTGGGCTTGTTTTGAGGAGGTTTTTTTGGGGCGTTTCTTCCCCCAGAACTGAGAGAAGCAAAGGTACGAGAGTTCCTCACTCTTAAGCAGGATTCTTTGAGCGTTTATGAGTATAGTCTGAGGTTCACACAACTTTTCCGCTATGCTCCGGAGATGGTTCTTGACGTGAAAAGTAGGATGAGTTTGTTCGTTGCTGGGATGTCTCGCCTGTTAAGTAAGGAAGGCAATGCAACTATGCTTATAGGGGATATGGACATAGCAAGGCTAATGATCCATGTGCAACAAGTTGAGGATGACAATCTGAGGGATAGAGAAGAGTTTAAGAATAAGAAGGCTAAGACATTCAGGAATAAGTCCGGGTAGCAGAAGAGTAATGTAAATTGGTATTCCTTCCAACAGAAACAGAAGGGACCTGCTCCATCATTTGCTAGTGCACCNGGAGGCTTTTTTGGGGCGTTTCTTCCCCCAGAACTAGAGAAGCAAAGGTACGAGAGTTCCTCACTCTTAAGCAGGATTCTTTGAGCGTTTATGAGTATAGTCTGAGGTTCACACAACTTTTCCGCTATGCTCCGGAGATGGTTCTTGACGTGAAAAGTAGGATGAGTTTGTTCGTTGCTGGGATGTCTCGCCTGTCAAGTAAGGAAGGCAATGCAACTATGCTTATATGGGATATGGACATAGCAAGGCTAATAATCCATGTGCAACAAGTTGAGGATGACAAGTTGAGGGATAGAGAAGAGTTTAAGAATAAGAAGGCTAAGACATTCAGGAATAAGTCTGGGCAGCAGAAGAGTAATGTAAATTGGTATTCCTTCCAACAGAAACAGAAGGGACTTGCTCCATCATTTGCTAGTGCACCTGCACCAAAGAACAAATGTAAGTACAATAGTGAGAATTTCAAAGCAAAACCTTCATATTCTCAGGGTAGTATGTCACAAGGGGGTAGTAAGCCTCCTGCATGCGCTAAGTGTGGTAGGTACCACTCAATGATGTGTTGCGATGGCTTCAGTGGTTGCTTCAAGTGTGGCCAGAATGGTCATTTTATGCGAGAGTGTCCAAAGAACGAGCAGGGTAAATGTAATAGGGGCAACAGAGCCCAGTCTTCTTCAGTTGCTCCACTAGACAAAGCTGCATCTAAAGGAGCTACTTCGGGGGCAGAAGGAGGAGGAAACCATCCGTATGCTATCACTAGTCGCCAAGATCAAGATGATTCGCCAGATGTTGTCATTGGTATGATCCAAATCTTTAACTTCAATAGTTATGCTTTGCTAGATCCAGAAGCGAGTTTATCTTTTGTAACTCCATATGTTGCTATGAATTTCAATCTTCTTCCTGAGAAACTTAGTGAGCCCTTCAGTGTTTCTACACTTGTTGGTTAGTTTATTATAGCAGAGATAGTCTATAGTGACTGTATAATTTCCATAAATCACAAGAGTACCATGGCTGATTTAGTTGAGTGAGACATGGTATATTTTGATGTCATTCTAGGTATGGACTGACTTCATGCCTGTTATGCCTCAGTAGATTGTAGAAGTCGAGTAGTCAAGTTCTAGTTTCCTAATGAGCCAGTTATAGAGTGGAAGAGTAGTTCAACAGTGCCTAATGGTCGTTTTATTTCGTACCTTAAGGCGAGAAAGTTGGTTTCCAAGGGGTGTGTCTATCACTTAGTCCGAGTTAATGACTCTAGTGTTGAGATACCTCATATTCAATCAGTTTTAGTAGTAAAAGAGTTTCCAGAAGTCTTTCTAGATGATCTTTTCGGAGTCCTTCATGAGAGAAATAAACTTCGATATAGACCTTCTTCTAGATACTCGTCCTATATCTATTCCGCCATATATGATGACACCAACAGAGTTAAAAGAGTTAAAGGAATAGTTGAAAGATCTCCTAGCAAAAGGTTTTATTCGACCAAGTGTCTCATCTTGGGGTGCTCTGGTCTTGTTTGTGAGGAAGAATGATGGTTCCCTTTGGATGTGTATAAATTATCATCAGTTAAACAAGGTTACCATCAAGAATAAGTTTCATCTTCTAAGGATTGATGATCTCTTCGATCAACTTCTGGGTGCCACTTGTTTCTCTAAGATAGACCTCAGATCTGGCTACCATCAATTAAGAGTAAGGGAATGTGATATTCCAAAGACAGCTTCTAGGACCCGTTATGGTCATTATGAATTTTTGGTCATGTCGTTCAGTTTAACTAATGCACCTGCAGTGTTCATGGACCTTATGAATAGAGTATTCAAGCCTTATTTAGATATGTTTGTTATCATGTTTATTGATGACATTCTAATCTATTCGAGGAATGGGGTAGATCATGCTAGCCATCTCAGAATAGTTCTCCAAACTCTAAAGGATAAAGAGTTGTATGCTAAATTCTTTAAATATGAGTTTTGGCTTGAGTCTATGGCATTCTTAGGCCACATTATTTTCGGTGATGGAATTAGAGTTGACACTCAGAAAATAGAGGCAGTTCAAAATTGGCCTAGACCCACATCTCCAACTGATATTAGGAGTTTCTTGGGGTTGACTGGATATTATAGAAGTTTCATCGAGGGGTTCTAATCTATTTCATCCCATTTGACCAAGTTGACTCAGAAAATAATGAAGTTTCAATGGCATGAAGCTTGTGAGAAAAGATTTCAGGAATTGAAAAAGAGGTTGACTACTACCCCAGTATTGACCTTACCAGAAGGCACACAAGACTTTGTTGTATATTGTGATGCGTCCAAAGTTGGTTTGAGTTGCGTGTTAATGCAGAATGGCAAAGTTATAGCTTATGCCTCCAGATAGTCTAAAGTTCATGAGAAGAATTATCCAACCCATGATCTAGAGTTGGCTGTCATAGTATTTGCTTTGAAAATATGGCGTCATTATATTTATGGTGTTCATGTGGATGTGTTCACTAATCACAAGAGCCTTCAGTATGTGTTTANTGTATATTGTGATGCGTCCAAAGTTGGTTTGAGTTGTGTGTTAATGCAGAATGGCAAAGTTATAGCTTATGCCTCCAGACAGTCTAAAGTTCATGAGAAGAATTATCCAACCCATGATCTAGAGTTGGCTGTCGTAGTATTTGCTTTGAAAATATGGCGTCATTATATTTATGGTGTTCATGTGGATGTGTTCACTAATCACAAGAGCCTTCAGTATGTGTTTAGTCAGAAAGAAATTAATCTCAGACAGAGAAGGTGGTTAGAGTTACTCAAGGATTATGATATGTGTATCCTTTATCACCCATGTAAGGCTAATGTTGTTGTTGATGCCTTGAGTAGGGTTTCTATGGGTAGTACTTCCCATGTAGAGGAAGATAAGAAAGAGTTAGCAAAAGATGTGCATAGTCTTGCACGATTAGGAGTTCAACTAATTGATTCCACAAAATGAGGAATAGTGATGATGAATGGGGCTGAAGCATCATTAGTGTCAGAAGTGAAAGAAAAGCAAAGCCAAGATCCCATATTGCTTGAATTGAAGGCAAATGTTCATAAGCAAAACGTAATGGTTTTTGAATAAGGGGAAGATGGTGTATTGAGGTATCATGGTAGATTAGTAGATTATGTGTACCAAGGGTGGATGAACTCCAAGAGAGGATCATGGAGGAAGCTCATAGCTCCAGATATTCAATTCATCCGGGTTCCACAAAGATGTATCGTGACTTGAGAGAAGTGTATTGGTGGAATAGTATGAAGAAGGGCATTACAGAGTTTGTTGCTAAGTGTCTAAATTGCCAACAAGTTAAAGTAGAACACCAGAAGCTCGGTGGTATGGCGCAAAATATAGAACTTCCGGAATGGAAGTGGGAGATGATCAATATGGATTTCATCACAGGTTGACCACGGTCTCGCAGACAACATGACTCGATTTGGGTGATTATAGATTGAATGACTAAATCAGCCCATTTTTTGCCGGTAAAGACTACCTATACAATAGAGGACTATGCCATGTTGTATCTTCAAGAGGTAGTTATACTTTATGGGGTGATAGTTTCGATAATTTCAGATAGAGGTACGTAATTTACTACATAATTCTGGAAATCTTTTCAGAAAGGCTTGGGTTTAAAGGTGAACCTAAGCACTGTTTTTCATCCTCAGATAGATGGGCAAGCAGAGTGCACTATTCAGACCTTAGAGGATATGTTGAGGGCCTGCGTGATTGATTTGAAAGGTAATTGGGATGATCATCTACCTCTTATTGAGTTTGCTTACAACAATAGTTACCACTCTACATCCAGATGACTCCTTATGAAGCTTTTTTTTAGAGAAGATGTAGATCTCATATTGGATGGTTTGAAGTTGGTGAAGTTGGTGAAGCTGGGTTGATTGGACCATACTTAGTTCATCAAGCTATGGAGAAAGTGAAATTCATTCAAGAGAGGATGAAGACAACGCAGAGTCGTCAGAAATCCTATATAGATATTAGGGGAAGGGACTTAGAGTTTGAAGTAGATGATTGGGTCTACTTGAAAGTTTCACTCATGAAGGGTGTTATGAGGTTTGGTAAGAAGGGGAAACTTAGTCCCCGGTATATTGGTCCTTACAAAATATTCAAGAGGATTGGCAATGTAGCTTATGAGTTAGAGCTACCCGAAGAATTAGCAGCAGTTCATCCAGTTTTCCACATCTCCATGTTGAAAAAGTGTATGGGCGATCCTTCATTGATCATACCAACTGAAGATATTTGTATCAATGATAGCTTATCTTATGAGGAGATTCATGTTCAGATTCTAGATCACCAAGTTCGTAAGTTGAGAACAAAAGAGGTAGCATCAGTCAAAGTTCTTTGGAGGAATCAGTTTGTTGAAGAAGCTATTAGGGAAGCTAAGAAAGATATGAAAAAGATATATCCACATATCTTCGAATCTAGAGAATTTCCAAATTAAGGTACTTGTAACACCTCGAAAAACTAGTAGGTGAAACTAGAGCCTTACGAGTGTATTGTTAAGTTTGATGTGGGATTTTATATTGTAGAATGAGTTCTCGAGCTTAGGTTTAGGGGTTTAGGGGTTAAACGTCAAGGTAAGACTCCCCAAGGGCCTACCAAGGGTCCTTGACGAGGACCCTTGTAACGACCCTACCGAAGTCATATAAGCCAATAAATTACGAGATTTTTATGCATATATATATTGTCCTCACATTAAAAAAAAAAAATATATATATATATATATATATCTAACTTCCGAGTACTCAAACTAGATGGTTCATGCTTCACACCATCATTCAAAATTAGTGGTAAATTTAATATATTACAAGACTTGGGCTTACACACCCCAAAAGAACAAAACACATAGTCATACTTATATTACAACCCATGGTGACATGATCAAATTCATCCTCGAAACTTCATGTAATTATACAACACATAGATCATGTACAAGTCCCAAGGTTTATGCAAAATATAGATGTCTATATGCAATTGTGATCTTCCATCCCCAATGGCCAGCTTCATGCCTCCTCTCGATCATTCCCTACGATAGAAACAACTATCGCTAAGCATATAGCTTAGTGGTGCAAAACTATAGTTTCGGAGCCATCCGATTCACAAAACAAACTTTATCAAGTCATGAGCAACATAATTGAACATAATTAATAAATCAAGTAAACAATATATAAAGAGTATCAAGTTCGATATTTAAAGACCCAATTGTCAAGAACGTTCATAGCATCATTTTCCAAGAGATTCAACAACAAGGCTCGCCCAATATGTACCTCATGTCTTCACACCAAGCACAAATAAGTATCAAGAAGGGTCGACACCCTATATCAAGAAGGGTCAAGCTCAATAATCAACAGAACCAAGAACCATATTAAAAATGGTTTTCTAATTCGTACTTAAAATGGACAACATCCATACTTAAGACGAACTAAAAATCCAAAGTCAAGATGGCAAATGATCCGAATCAAGAGGCATGCCAAGAGTGACAAAGTCACAGCCACAAGAAGGACGAGGTCCCAACAAGAGTGCCAAGTGATCAAACAATCCATACAAGTGGGCGAGTTGCACAAGCATCTTTAACTTCTCAAAGGATACCAACACAACAATGAAAAGTGACAAGAGGTAACCAAGGTACCAAGATCCAATTTCAAATATACTAGAGGTTAAAAGAGTGCAAGTACAAGTTTATACACAAACCTCGATGCTTTAGCAAAGAAACAGTCCAACCAATGTATCAAGGTCCTCACTTGTTCACGAGTATATACAACCTTTAAAATACAATTAAATAACTTCTTTAATCCCTAGAAGCTCAATAATATTGATGTAAAGTAGGATCATCATCACAAGTAAAATTAGCCTACACAAACACAACAATGCTCCCAAGACAGTGATTCTGGCCAGCCTAGTACCTCATTCCGCAACTTAGATTTGAAATGGAAAACAGCAAAACTAGACTTTATAACCTTCATGAAATATGTAGATACATCTCTTAGGGTTGCAAACAAACAAGAATCACCGAAAAATGTATTTTGTACAACAAGATATAGTCAAAACACTAACAGCTGTTCATACAGAATTTCAAATTCCAGAATTCTGGACAAAACTTGTCCTATGTTGCGTCCCATATTTCGAATCCATAACAGCTGAATCAGAGTTTGACATAAACATAAGAGTTGTAGGTCTACGAATTATCTTTCCAAATCATATTTACTCACTGTAAACTAANTGGGCGATCCTTCATTGATCATACCAACTGAAGATATTTGTATCAATGATAACTTATCTTATGAGGAGATTCATGTTCAGATTCTAGATCACCAAGTTCGTAAGTTGAGAACAAAAGAGGTAGCATCAGTCAAAGTTTTTTAGAGGAATCAGTTTGTTGAAGAAGCTATTAGGGAAGCTAAGAAAGATATGAAAAAGATATATCCACATATCTTCAAATCTAGAGAATTTCCAAATTAAGGTACTTGTAACACCTCGAAAAACTAGTAAGTGAAACTAGAGCCTTACGAGTGTGTTGTTAAGTTTGATATGGGATTTTATATTGTAGAATGAGTTCTCGAGCTTAGGTTTAGGGGTTTAGGGGTTAAACATCAAGGTAAGACTCCCCAAGGGCCAACCAAGGGTCCTTGACGAGGACCCTAAAGTCTAACCCCAAGGCTGCCCCAAGAACCAAAAAGCTGTCAAAAACTTAGGGCTTACGGATGGGACCTACTGGGTGTAGGTCTATCCACGCTCCGTAGGGCTTGGTCGTAGGTCAAGACCCCCAAATGAAGGATTTAAGCCACCGCCCATGGACCTGTAGGACGGGGCGTGACTCCACTCACGGTTCGTGGGTCAGGTGGGCGTGAGTGGCACCTGTAGATTGCCCAATCTCAGCCAAAGGAGAGTTCAATTAGAAAATTCATTTTTTATTTGTTTTAAGTAGGGTCGTTTAATATAGTCTTTATACACATATATAAACTATTTTAAGTCATTAAATACCCTATTAACTCATTATATCTCAAGACCCCAAATCAATTCCCAAAAACACTCTCCTCTCAAATAATTCTCTCTCTAGAAAACCTCCATTGAAGAACAAGAAGAAGGTCAAGTCTAGGGGTCAAGGAGCAGCCTTTTCTCTTCAATTTTGTGAGGAAATCTACATTAAGGTATGGTAGTTTTCATTCTTGTGTAGCTATCACCCATGAAGTCCCTTCAAAACTTGATTTCAAAGCTTTCAATTTCCCCCAAAAGATAGGGTTTCAATCTAAGTCATGTGTTCTCTTTCAAAACGTTTTCAATTATTGATTTATGGTTTATTATAGTTGAATTGATGATTAATTGTTGATTTATGATGAAATCCCTCCATGAACCCATGAATCCCCCATATTTACTAAGTTGTGAATTCATGATGTGAGTTGATTGATTGAGGAAACATGTGAATAGATTATGTTTGTATTGATTGAGTTTATATGATGCGATGTGACTATAATTGATTGAGAATTAAGTATGTGGTTAGATTACCTTGAGAATTAGGTATACATGATGATCATGTGGTGTATTGCTTGAGAGCTTGTAGCTTGAAGATGACTTTTAGGGCTTTAAGGGTAAAAGTTAATATGAATGAGCTAAGGGTGTTAAGACTTTATGAAGGAAGATATTATCTATGTTGAGTTGAATATGGTATTATTGACAAAACACTTCACCCACATGACTTATAATATGAGTACATGAGTTTATGTATATAATGAATGATTTACTTGAGTCAAGATTATATCCATGTCTAATGTAGTGAATGTTAGATGTGTTGAATTAATATGATCTATGATTTTTGAATACAAAATATGAGGGGTATGCATGATGATGATATTATGTGCATGTTTTATGAACACTTTGAGAGTGAAGTGTCTATAAAGATAATGTTGTTTCTGCCATTGAAAGGACAATCACACACGCATACCCCATGCATGAACATGACTATGATGTGACTAAGTTGTGATTGAGTTATTGAATCATGATATTCCCCTTATCTAATGTAGTAATTCTTGATGTTTAGGTTGAGTTTGATTCCTAGCCCTTGAAGGGAAAATTATGAGGGTTTGTACATGTTGATGAGAATTATGTATGAGCTTGTGATTCACTTAGAAAGTGAAGATCCTATGACTGTTTTGTAATTGTGGTATTGTCGAAAAATCAATCTACCCATACCCTTACACATGACTATGTGTGAAATGTCTATGACTATGATAATGTTGTTGTGTTGATTGAAAAACTATTCTCATTAACACACTATGAACATGATGTGAAAGGTTTACTCACATATTGATGATTTTAAGGTTGAAAGGTCATTCTCACGTATTGAATCTATGAGCTATGTCATGATATCATGTTGGATTAATTGTTAGTGCATTCTTCCATGAACATGAAATTAAGTAAAGACTTAACATGAACTTATTGGAAATTATGCCTAGCACCGAGTGGATATGAATATGATATGGAAGCTTTTACGCTAGTTAGTCCGTCTTTCCAAATGAAAGCTTTTATGTCAGTTAGTCTGGCTTTCTAAATGGGTTCCTTCTAAGTCAGTTAGTCTGGGTTCCCAAAATGATTATCTCATAAGATAGAAACCTTATACCTCAGTTAGTTTGGGTTTCTAAAAGCAATCGCCCTATCCCATAACTATGTTTCCATATAGGTCTTTAGCTATTGGATCCACATAAGCTAATAAACTCTCATTCTACCTTCGGTAAGTAGGACACCTCATTTTGGTATGGGGGTAAGACATCGAATTCCATGTAGCTCAACATGGTCTATGTCGGTTAAGGCTATTTCCCTACATGAACAAGAACAAGAACATGAACTATGAACAAGAACATGAGTTATGTACTATGGTTCCTCAAGAGTTTCTACTTAGTATGAATAGGGGTATGGGACTTCATGCATTGCACAAGTAGGCTTCGAGAGTGGTCATGGTATGTTTCTCTTATGACAAGATGATTTATGAGTTATTGCATGCTTATATGATTTATGTACATGAACATGAACTTATGACTTCTTAATGAGCTTTACTTAGTGTGAGTGAGGGTATGGGACTTCAATTATACATTGCACAAGTAGACTTTGAAAGAGGTTATGGTGTGGTTTCCTTATGCTATGAAGAGATATGAATTTATGCGTGTATGGTATAGAGTGTTGCTAATAGCGACTTTCCTTGTTATAAGCTATGAACATGAATGTTTCCTTGTCTATGATTATTGACTATGGATGAGATCAAAGCATGATAAGTATGAGCATGGTGGCCTAAAAGTAATACTTAGTGTAGATGGGATTATGGGATCCTATCTATGCATTGCACAGGTATAACCTAGGGTTACATAAGTGATGGTTCTATTATGATGAGATGATCTTGCTCTTTAACTATGTGTGTGAACTATGTCTTGTGCTAATTGGGGTATGCATTATGTATATGTTGGAGACTATGCTTGTGATTATGATGATATCCTTTATTCTTTGATGAATTGTACATGAGTTGTTTTATGGGCTACATTCTTCAACTATTTCAAGATGATGTTCAAAATTGGCATATAACAGGGTTTCAACTAAAATATCTCTTTTAGCATGTTTTAAGGATTTTTATGCATGGCTTCCATACTTAGTATATTTTTGTGCTAACCCATATTTCTACATTTTTTATAAGTGTAGGGTTTGGTGATATCGGCCTCCACCCTCGTGGCTAGGACCATAGTAGATCAATAAGAAGAAGATTGGTGAGTCCTCATAGTATTGGAGGGTTCGACCATTATGTCCTTTAAGTTTTTTTTACTTATGTTTTAGAGTTTTGTAAGGGGTGTGTCCCCAAGATTGTATTTAAGTGTTATAGATGGTTTGAGACGTACTGTCATAGACTCCCTCTTATTATATAAAAGACTTCGATTATAAAGAAAAGTTTTAAATTTACGCACTTTTTCCTATGCTCTTATGTTATGATATGCTATGAGGCTTCTCGGAGTCTTGTACGTCGTGTCACATCTAGGGAGTAGCCTTGGGTCGTGACAAACATGGTATCAGAGCATAAGATTTTGGGATGGTTTTAGGATGTCTAAAACCACATCTAGTAGAGTATTGTTCATAAATGTGAAGCACACCACATTTATGAATAGGAGGTTATCGGGCGTTAGGAAAACTTCACTTCTTCATTCTCTAAGTTGTGCCGTAGAGTTTAGCATTATTAGGTCTTTCCTCTAAGGTGTGCCCTATGGTTTTCAATATATGACTACTTCAAGGGCTCATGTTGAAAGAAATGAAGAAGACAATGTGGAGCAAGAGATTCCCCTCCAAGCTCCTCCCCAAGCTCCAATTGTCCCTATAGGGGAGAATGTGACTAATGAGAAGGTTAGGTCGGATTTTCTAATGTTGGCTCAAGTGAGTCGGGAGGTGGTAGTTCCAGTGAATCCTATAATGGGTAGGGCTATTTCGAGGATGAGAGATTTTAGGAGGAAAAACCCTCCGGAATTTTATGATTCCAAAGAGGGAGAAGATCCTCAAGAGTTAATAGATGAGGTCTCTAAGGTGTTGGACTTGGTGGGAGTGACTCCAGTAGAGAAGGCAGAGTTGGCTTCTTGTCAACTCAAGGGGGTTGCTCAAGTTTGTTTTAGTAAGTGGAAAGAGGCTAGACCGGTAGAAAGAGGTCCCACAGAGTGGGAAGAGTTCAAGAGTGCTTTCCTAGATAGTTTCTTCCCTCTGGAGATGAGGGAAGCTTTGGTGCTTAAGTTCATTAACCTTAGACAAGGTGATATGAGTGTTGAGGAGTATGCTCGGGTGGTTGTTGGTAGAATCCAACTTAGCCATAATGAATTTTAGGATGTGATGGAGGATTTGATGAATAATGGTGTTTAAGTTATGCCTAGAGATGTTGAGTGAGTAAAATCATTTAAAAGAGGATAGAAGTGTAATTCTCCATGGTTTAGAATCACCTTGTGTGATAGATGTGAAAGTTGAGTGATAACTTTCTCCGACCTCAGAAGTTGAAAGAAATGTGCTTAGATAGCAAGGTTGTTGAGTGTTCTAGATGTTCATGATTTGGATTGACTTGAAATTCTCACCTTAAGAGGTATAATGAGTTTGAGAAGTTTATTCCCAGTTTGGTAGGCTCATATGAGACCTTGAGAGGTGTTGGTAAAGTTGCTTGTGAGCTAGAGTTGCTTAATTATAACCTCTCTAATTTAGAAGTACCGATTGGGATCTTAGAGAGGCAAGTTAAGAAATAGAAGAGTAAGGAAGTGCTTCCATGAGAATGTTGAGGGGTGGTATTTTAGTAAGGGTTTTATTTGAGGGTGCTACTTGGGAGGTCAAGGGCCAATAAGATGTCCCGAGATCCTTATGTTCCCTTCTATTCCTCCTCTAGCTTAAGATGATAAGTCTTCCTTAACTCGTTTCATGATTGTGGAGTCTTGGATGTTATGTGTGTCCCATGATTCCCTTGTCCCATAGAGTTACTCTTGTTAACCTTGGTAGGGTTTGGATGCATGGTTATTAGACCTCTATTGGTTTTAGAACCCAGTAAGGTTATCATAAGTTTTGATAATGCTTTGGGATTGTTTGAAGGGAGTAGTATTTGAGGTCTTAGTAAGGGGCTTACTCCCAAGGGGGAGATGAGGTGCTTAGATAGCAAAATTGATTGAGAGTCCCGATATCCTCATCCCCCTCTTCTATTCCTATTCTAGCTTGAGACCGAGAGTTCCTTTTTGGACTTATTTTATGAGTCATGTGTGATTTAGAGAATTTCCATGATCTCCTTATGTTATGCATGTTCTTGAGAAAATTCTTATTTTGTATAAAATGAGTTTTCATGATTTACATGTTCCTCATGTTGTTGTGTATTTTAGTATGATGATGGCATATTTGACTTCATGAGATGATTTGATGAACATGCATCGTTATGTTTTTTATGAAATGGCATATTGGCTTCATAATGTTGTGTTGAGCTTGCTTTTAGTTGGAAAATGTAGTTCCTCCTATGATTATGTGATAGGTGATGTTTAGAAGAGTTGGTAGAGTCTTGCTCCCAATGGGGAGATGGTGTGCCTAACTAGCAAGGTTGTTATGTGCTTATGTATTGCCATGATTTCCTTATATAATGCATGTTCATGAAAATTTGTGTCTTGAATGAGAATGAGTTTATGTGAATCCTTTTCCTTATGTTGTGGTGCCTTGAGTATGAGTTGTTTATTGTACTTCATGAGAAGAATATATGAACATGCTTTAGTTTGGAGTTGAGAGATTCCTCCTTGAATAAAATGCTTTTTTGAGAGTAAATTGCATATGAGCTCCATGAGAGTATGTTGAGCATGTTATGACTAGGATATGGTAGTTCGTCCTTGAACATGGCTAGTTATTGAAATTCTTGCATCTTGGGTTGTTAGATAAAGTTCCTACTTTCTTATGTTGCATTGATTATGTGTTGATTTGGAGTTGATATTTCCTCCTATGAGTTGTGCGTTATTTTGATGTTTCATGCATGATGGGCTGCTAGTCTTGAGTATTTGATTCCATAAGGTTTCTAAGTCGTCATTCGAGGACGAATGTTCCCAAGGGGGAGATAATGTAACACCTCGAAAAAACTAGTAGGTGAAACTAGAGCCTTACGAGTGTGTTGTTGAGTTTGATGTAGGATTTTATGATGTAAAATGAATTCCCGAGCATAGGTTGAGGGGTTAAAATTCAAGGTACGACTCCCCAAGGGCCAACCAAGGGTCCTTGAGGAGGACCCTAAAATCTAGCCCCAAAGTTGCCCCAAGAACCAAAAAGCTATCAAAAACTTAGGACCTACAGATGGGACCTATTGGGCGTAGGTCCATCCACGCCTCGTAGGGCTTGGTCGTAGGTCAAGACCCCCATATGAAGGGTTGCAGCCACCACCCACAGACTTACAGAACGGGGCGTGACTCCACTCACGGTCTGTGGGTCAGGTGGGCGTGAGTGGCACTTGTAGACTGCCCAATCTCGGCCAAAGAAGAGTTCAATTAGGAAATTCATTTTTTATTTGTTTTAAGTAGGGGTCGTTTAATATAGTCTTTATAAACACACACACACACACACACACATATATATATATATAAACTATTTTAAGTCATTAAACAGCCTATTAACTCATTATATCTCAAGACCCCAAATCAATTCCTAAAAACACTCCCCTCTCAAATAATTCTCTCTAGAAAACCTCCATTGAAGAACAAGAAGAAGGTAAAGTCTAAGGGTCAAGGAGCAGCCTTTTCTCTTTAATTTTGTGAGGAAATCTATATAAGGTATGTTAATTTTCATCCTTGGGTACCTATCACCCATGGAGTCCCTTCAAAACTTGATTTCAAAGCTTCTAATTTCCCCCAAAAACTAGGGTTTCAATCTAAGTCATAGGTTCTCTTTCAAAACGTTTTCAATTATTGATTTATGGTTGATTATGGTTAATTATGGTGGATTATGGTTGAATTGATGATTAATTGTTGATTTAAGATGAAATACCTCCATGAACCCATGAATCCCCCATATTTACTAAGTTGTGAGTTCATGATGTGGGTTGATTGATTAAGGAAGCATGTGAATAGATTATGTTTGTATTGATTGAGTTTATATGATGCGATGTGACTATAATTGATTGAGAATTAAGCGTGTGGTTGGATTACCTTGAGAATTAGGTATACATCACAATCATGTGAGGTATTGCTTGAGAGCTTGTAGCTTGAAGATGACTTCTAGGGCTTTAAGGGTAAAAGCTAATATGAATAAGCTAAGTGTGTCAAGGCTTTGAGAAGGAAGCTATTATGTATGTTGAGTTGAATATGGTATTATTGAAAAAAGATTTCACCCACATGACCTATAATATGAGTACATAAGTTTATGTAAATAATGAATGATTTACTTGAGTCAAGATTATATCTATGTCTTATGTAGTGAATGACAAATGTGTTGACTTACTATGATCTATGATTCTTGAATGCAAGATATAAGGGGTATGCATGATTATGATATTATGTGCATGTTTTATGAATACTTTGAGAGTGAAGTGTCTATGATGATAATGTTGTTGTTGTGTCATTGAAAGGACAATCACACACACCCATGCATGAACATGACTATGATGTGACTAAGGTGTTGATTGAGTTATTGAATTATGATATTCCCCTTATCTAATGTAGTAATTCTTGATGTTTGGGTTGAGTTTGATTCCTAGCCCTTGAAGGGAAAATTATGAGGGTTTGTACATATTGATGAGAATTGGGTATGATCTTGTGATTCACTTAGAAAGTGAAGATCCTATGACTATTGTGTAATTGTGGTATTGTCGAAAGATCTTTCTCCCCAAACCCTTACACATGACTATGCATGAAATGTCTATGACTATGATAATGTTGTTGTGTTGATTGAAAGTTTATTCTCATTAACACACTATGAACATAATGTGAAAGGTTTACTCACATATTGATGATTCTAAGGTTGAAAGGTCATTCTTACCTATTGAATTTATAAGCGATGTAATGATATCATGTTGCATTGATTGTTAGTGCATTATTCCATAAACATGAACTTAAGTAAAGACTTAACATGAACTTAATGGGAATTATGCCTAGCACTGAGTGGATATGAATATGAGATGGAAGCTTTTACGTCAGCTAGTCCGGCTTCCCAAATGAAAGATTTTATGTCAGTTAGTCTGAATTTCCAAATAGGTTCCTTCTATGTCAGTTAGTCCGGGTTCCCAAAATGATTAACTCATGAGATGGAAACCTTATACCTCAGTTAGTCCGGGTTTCTAGAACAATCTCCCTATCCTGTAACTATGTGCCCACATAGTTCTTGAGCTATTGGATCCGCATAAGCTAATAAACTCTTGTTCTACCTTCGGCAAGTAGGACACCTCTTTTCAGTGTAGGGGCAAGATACCAGATTCCATGTAGCTCAACATGGTCTATGTCGGTTAAGGCTATTTCCCTACATGAACAATAACAAGAATATGAACTATGAACAAGAACAAGAATATGAACTATGAACAAGAACATGAGTTATGTAATATGGTTCCTCAAGAGGTTCTACTTAGTATGAATGGAGGTATGAGACTTCATTCATTCATTGCACAAGTAGGCTTTGAGAGTGGCCATGGTATGTTTCTCTTATGACAAGATGATTTATGAGTTATTGCATGCTTATATGATTTATGTACATGAACATGAACTATACTTATGACTTCTAAATGAGCTTTACTTAGTGTGAGTGGGGGTATGGGACTTCACTTATACATTGCACAAGTAGACTTTGAATGGGGTTATGGTGTGGTTTCCTTATGCTATGAAGATATATGAATTTATGCGTGTATGGTATGGAGTGTTGCTAATAGTGACTTTCCTTGTTATAAGCTATGAACATGAATGTTTCCTTGTCTATGATTATTGANACATGAACTTAAGTAAAGACTTAACATGAACTTAATGGGAATTATGCCTAGCACTGAGTGGATATGAATATGAGATGGAAGCTTTTACGTCAGCTAGTCCGGCTTCCCAAATGAAAGATTTTATGTCAGTTAGTCTGAATTTCCAAATAGGTTCCTTCTATGTCAGTTAGTCCGGGTTCCCAAAATGATTAACTCATGAGATGGAAACCTTATACCTCAGTTAGTCCGGGTTTCTAGAACAATCTCCCTATCCTGTAACTATGTGCCCACATAGTTCTTGAGCTATTGGATCCGCATAAGCTAATAAACTCTTGTTCTACCTTCGGCAAGTAGGACACCTCTTTTCAGTGTAGGGGCAAGATACCAGATTCCATGTAGCTCAACATGGTCTATGTCGGTTAAGGCTATTTCCCTACATGAACAAGAACAAGAATGTGAACTATGAACAAGAACAAGAATATGAACTATGAACAAGAACATGAGTTATGTACTATGGTTCCTCAAGAGGTTCTACTTAGTATGAATGGAGGTATGAGACTTCATTCATTCATTGCACAAGTAGGCTTTGAGAGTGGCCATGGTATGTTTCTCTTATGACAAGATGATTTATGAGTTATTGCATGCTTATATGATTTATGTACATGAACATGAACTATACTTATGACTTCTAAATGAGCTTTACTTAGTGTGAGTGGGGGTATGGGACTTCACTTATACATTGCACAAGTAGACTTTGAATGGGGTTATGGTGTGGTTTCCTTATGCTATGAAGATATATGAATTTATGTGTGTATGGTATGGAGTGTTGCTAATAGTGACTTTCCTTGTTATAAGCTATGAACATGAATGTTTCCTTGTCTATGATTATTGACTATGGATGAGATCAAAGCATGATAAGTATGAGCAGGGTGGCCTAAAAGTAATACTTAGTGTAGATGGGAATATGGGATCCTATCTATGCATTGTACAAGTATAACCTAGGGTTACATATATGATGGTTCTATTATGATGAGATGATTTTGGTATTTAGCTATGTGTGTGAACTATGTCTTGTGATGATTGGGGTATGCATTATGTATATGTTGGAGACTATGCTTGTGATTATGATGATATCCTTTATTCTTTGATTAATTGTACATGAGTTGTTTTATGAGCTACATTCTTAAACTATTTCAAGATGATGTTCAAAATTTGCATATAACATGGTTTCAACTAAAATGTCCTGTTTAGCACGTTTTAAGGATTTTTATGCATTGGTTTCATACTTAGTACTTTTTTGTGCTAACCCATATTTCTACATTTTCTATAAGTGTAGGGTTTGGTGATATCGGCTTCCACCCTCGTGGCTAGGACCATAGTAGATCAAGAAGAAGAAGATTGGTGCGTCCTCATAGTATTCGAGGGCTCGACCATTATGTTCTTTAAGTCTTTTTTTTTATGTTTTAGACTTTTGTAAGGGTTGTGTCCCTAAGATTGTATTCAAGTGTTATAGATGGTTTGAGACATAGTGTCATAGACTCCCTCTTATTATATAAAAGACTTCGATTGTAAAGAAAAGTTTTAAATTTCTGCACTTTTTCCTATGCTCTTATGTTATGATATTCTATAAGGCTCATATGAGTCTTATCGGAGTCTTGTATGCCGTGTCACATCTAGGGGGTAGCTTTGGGTCGTGACAATACTAATCCTTTTCTTGGTATTTATTTATAAGTTGGAATGTTGTATTTGCACTTTTGCTTGTTGGGTGTCTAAACTGAATGTTAGATGTTACACCCTTAGCCTACTAAGATTTATCTCATTAGAGGATGAATGTTTCCAAGGGGGAGATATTGTAACAACCCGCAACTAGAAAGAGCTAGAATTAGAAAGAGTCATTTTTGGAAAGAACTAAAAATCTGGAAATTTGACAAAATTAAGTTAAGTATGAGTTAGGTGTTCTACAATATACCGTAGGAAATATCTTTGAATTATCTTTCCAATGCCGCCGAGTTTGCACGAATTCAAGTTCGTATGAGGGAGAAATGCCCATTTGAAGTTGGGCTATCTAGAAAAGGAAAGTCAAAACCGGATTTTAGAAGGATATTATGGTCTTTTCACCACCCAATTAATTAATTTCATTTTTGGTAATTAAGTTGGGGTCTAAACTGATTGCGTTCAGTTTATGCTATTGAAAAATACGTTAGGGTTTTGATAGAAGAGAAAAGAATAGGAGAAAAGAGAAGGAAAAACAAGGAAAACGTCAAGTTCTTTAAAGAATTGCTTGTGGATTTCATCAAGGGGTGATCCCTACAAGGTATGTGAGATCACATAGCATTGGGTTAGTTCACCCACACGCCAATCATGATTTGATTTAGCGTAATTATGTTCTTTAAAAAAGAGTTTATGAGTTCTTGATGAATATTGTTGAATGTTTCGTTTGAATCTTGATTGTTGAAGTTTGGAGAAGTTCTTGAGTTAGATTCTTGAAATTAGATGTCATTTTGAGTAGATTCTTGCATATTTTGGGTATGTAGTCGAATCTAAGTGTTTGGGGAAAAACCCAATTGAGTTTAGAGTTGAAAAACGACCAAGAAAAATCGTCAAAAATCTGGGAAAATGGGTGGGGCACCACGCCACTCAGAGCGCCCCACAAAGTTCTCTGACGTTTGGCCTCTGGGGCACAGCACCAGCCAGAGCGCCCTAAGCCAAACTCTGAAGTTTTGGGTTTGGCTTCCCGCGCCACTTAGAGCACTAGGGACGCCAGATCTTCTACATTTTCCCACTTCTTTCCGTACTAGTTCCCTTGAAACGTACCTATGTTTCCTAGTTGATTCCTACACTCTAAGGTACGTCTAAACAACATGAAATCATCAATAACATGAGATCACAAACCTTGAATCCATAATTCAATTCAATAAAAGTTAAGAGTCAAGTCAAGAGAAGTTCATAGAGTTTTCCAAAAGTCTTTTTCAAACGTTTTAACTTTGTTTTAAGACTTGAGTTTTGAATTGAGTAAAGAGTAAGAGTTGAAGTTCATTTATTCAAAAGAGTATATGGGGACTATGTATTCCCAAAGAGTTTAAAGTGTTTTCACATTTAAAAAAGAAAGGAAACTGAGATTTTCAAAGAGCCTTTGAGCTAGTTTTCAGAAAAGAGTTAATGCTTTCACAATTAAGCAAGAGAGGAAACTCTAATTTCCAAGAGGAGCCTTTGAGCTAAGTTTTGAGCAATTATATCAAATCAAAGAAAGAAGATATGTTTTTAAACATAAGAGCTAGTATTATATTTTGGGAGTAGTATTGAGCACCGATATAAGGGAGAGTTTAGACAACTCCCAGCCCCCATAAACCATGTAGCCACCATAGGTAGAAAAGGGTCATACTTTTTAGATGATTCCTTAGTGCTTTTTAGCATAGACTAGTGGATCTACTTAGTAGTCAGGTTCTATGCCCTCAACAAGGTATAGGACAGCCCTGGCAACGTGAGGCAAAATGTTGTATCATCACAAAAGCTCTTAAGTTATGGTTGTCGGTTAGAAAAACTCCCATAGCAGTATTTTGTATTTTTATATACATTTCAGAGTTACATTGTATCTTTGCATATACACAGAGTATTATTGTATCTCCAAATACACAGAGTCGATATCCATGTTTTAAAAGCTTTTCTTTGTATTGCGTTTACATTATTGCTTTATATTGAAATGAGTTCAGTTCAGTTCAATTGAGTTGAGTTAAGACCAGGTTTGTTCATTCAGTTCCTTTTCAAGCTTATGTCTTGTTTAGATTTCCCCTCGCATACTCGTACATTCAATGTACTGACCCCATTTGGCCTGCATATTTTAATGATCCAAATACAAGTAACCATGATCAACATCTAACGCATCGTTGATTCTAGTTGAGCTCTAGAGTTGTTGGTGAGCCTCCTTGCTTCCGAAGGATCCCTTTTATTACTTTCAGTATTTAGTTCATTAGGAAGTCGTGGGTCTTGTCCCGACATCCATCCCAGTTATTAGAGGCTTCATAGATAGACAGTTAGTTAGTTCATTTGTCATTATCTTGTTATTGGCTTATGTTCAGATTTGAGTTGCCACTTTGGCTAAGTTAAATGTTTATTTCTAAAACATTATGAGTTTAGTTTGAGACAGTTGAGTTATGATGCATTTGAATTCTTCTCTTAATGCTTAAAATCTTCCGCTAAGTAAGCCAGGCCAAGGGTTTGCTTGGCCAACAATGGTTCTCGAGTGCCAAACCCGCCCAGGGTGTAGGCTCGGGGCGTGACAAAAAACCTCCTTTGATGTCACTTAAGCCACCAAAGTTCGCTTAAGAAAACCCTGCAAAAATAGGGGGTCTTTCTTTTGTGAACTATGCTCCGCTTAAGCGACCATTGCTAAAGCGAGCCATGGTTAAGCGAACCCTTCAAAAAGTTTTGCCTTCACTTAAGCGATCACACCTTCGCTTAAGTGGAAGGCCTATGGCAAAAGCGAAGGGTACATAACTCAAGCACCAGAAAAACAGACAACACTCAAAACAGCAAAATGACCTTCGAGATACGTTCAGAACCCCATAAACACAAATCACATATGAAAACCGATTATGCTTGATGTTCTGGACTCAATAGAACCTTCAAAACATGAATCTAAGGTCTCCTTGACTCGACATTTGTGAAAACCACAAGAAACTAACTCAATACCTAAAAAGGCTAAAACAAGCTTGAGACCTCTCAAAAATCAACCAAGACCCCACCTAGGCCTAAAATTATCCCTCAAATCCAACGGAACTCTCAAAAATTTGATCTGAGCATCCAAATCTCGAATATTGACCAAAGTCAACCTAGAGGCTAAAATTTCACAAGTTCACAACTTAGTACCTCAAATCCTTAAAAAGACTCTGAATTAAAAACCAACACCTCTCATGGATCAAATTCCACATTATGGGGCTGATTGAATCGACGGAATTTCATTCCGACATTCGAAACTCCAAAAGACATTAAAAGACACTGAAAATTACTTTTAAGTAACTTAAGCCTTCAAAACTCAAAACTTACCAAATCCTAACCTTTTAACTCCAAGTTCAAAACCAACTTTTCAAACTCAATCATAAAAGATTCGGGATCAATATCGGGAGGAGCAAAATAGTAATTTTTCAAGAATTATCAAAAATGACCAACCGAGTCATTACTAAGGTAACCAATGGCTTAGATGACGACACAATTTTTGATTAAACCGAAAGAGATGCCAATTCAAGTTGACGCAATTCGATACTAAACCTCCAACCAAAACCAAGTTTTCGGCGGTTAGATGGTCGGAAATGTTGTCGAGCAACGGCGACGATGGCTACAACTTCAGTATACTCAACATTTGTCAATTGGCTCAGTGTTGTCTAGGAATTTCTTAGGACAAATATATTATTTGTAAAAGATCATTAGCGTATTTTATATGTAAATTATTTTATTTTTATTTCATCTTGAATAAAAATAAAAATAAATTCGATTTCGTTCAAAAATACTTCATCCAAACAAATAGTGACTGGGGAAGAAAATTCGTAATTTTAATACAATTCCATAAAAAAGATACTTTTGATATATTGAAAGAGAGAATAATTTGAAAAGAAAAGCTTTGGAGAATATTTAAAGTGAAAAAAAAAATTATTCAAAAAAAATATTTTATTTTCTGACGAAATTCATGTCCAAAAAACACGATCATAAAAGAAAAAAAATTTAAAAATCTACTCTCATTTCTTTTTGGACCAAATCAAATAAAAAATCTTATTTTTTTTTCTATTTCTTTCAAATCGTTTCATCTTGATAAATAGTTTCATAAAAGAAACAGAATACTGATATTAGTAAATAAATTGGGACCAAATGATCAAATTTTAAAAAGTTTGTAATAATTTTTGGACTAAATTTCTTTTGTTACAGTATTTGGACCAAGAAAAATATTATAACAACTTTTAGAAAACCCTAAATTCCTTACCCCTCGTATATATAATGATGTTTTACCTCTCATTTTAACGCAGCTAAATCTATGGCGGCACGGAGATGAACGGAGTTCACAAAAATAAAGAAGAAAATGACGATAATGATGATGAAACCCGTTTTCAACATGAATCCTATTCATCAATTCTTCAGAGTTGAATTAATGAATAGCATGTTGGTATGTTTTTCTCTTCCTTTTCTTTTTTATTTGTTTGTTTGATGACATATGAATTTATGTCTGGATACTTGAGTGAAGTCTCGTTTGCAAATATTCTTATTTCCTTAAAATACTTGTGCTTGAATAGAACTTTTATATTTCATTAAATAGAAGTTAAGTCTATCGGTGTTAAATCTTTAAAGTTGAGTTATCTTTTAAAATTTAAGAACTTCTTCCTACCTTGATTAAGTGGTTAATTCAACATTGAATGAAGAAATATAATTTCGTATTTCTGATATGCAAACTGAAACAAAATCTACAACAAGTGGTTTAATTTATTTTTTTCAATTTGATTATTCACATTTGGTAAATATTTGTCTTAAATAATAGATATCTTAAACAACAAAAGAAGTAATGTGTTTAAACAATGGACTGGACATATTTATTTAAAAAAATAGTCATTTCATTTCACCTTTTAGATCTTTATATTTGACCAAAGCTTCTCAGATTCCTCGTCTAAAATTTGTGTTGACTTCCCTTACTCACTAGTCGACTAACCTATCGTAAATCCTCTGATTAATCTTTAAATTAATATATAAAATTAGAATATTGTGATCTTTGTAGTATATGAGCTTGGATTGAACATGTGATACAAATGCAACTTTTTTCATATTTTTCCTCTCTTCTTGTTGAGTTGCTTCCATTTACTTTATAAGTGCTTCACACAAATACATTTCTCTTCTTGCTGCTCTTATTGTTAATATCACACAAGTGATATTTTAAACAATTAAAGAAACCATCAGTGGAATGATTAATATTAATCTAGATTCAATGGTCTTGTGAAACTGGCTTAGTAGAATATTTTCTACTTTGCTTGATGCATACTACATACACCTGAAAATTAAATTACACATTGGTGCAAACAATATATATGCATAAGGTGTATGCAGTATGCATAAGTCAATGTTGAAGATGCATGTTCTATTAAGCAATTTTCACAGATCATTAAATTTGGGTTTATGTTAATCATCTTAATGTTGGTTGCTTTGACTGTTTCAATAACCGCTTGTGTGCTACTAACAATAAGAGAAAAAAAAAAGAAAAAAGAAAATGGCACTTATAAATCAAATGGAAGGAACTCAACAAAAAGAGAGAAAAAGTTTGAACAAAAGCACTGCATTTGTTCAAGAAAATCACGATCTTAGAATTGCTCTTGCTTTAATCAGTGAATTAATCATGCGCAATTGTCACATCTGGACGGTGGCGGATTAATAGAGGATTGTTGTGTGCTGACCCTCTAGGCCATTTATGTGTTTTTGTGTGCTTTTACTATTTTGCCCCTTGTTATAGCTTCTATATGATGTTGGGTTTGATATCATGCTTCCCAAGGTGGTTGGGTGAGTTTGGAGTTGATTTGCCCTTTTGGAGGCTTATGATATGAAAGAATGGACTTTAGTCAACATTGAGAGATTCTGATGTCAAATGAAGACAGATTTGTATAATTCGCAAGTTTGTATAATTCAGTTATTTTTGTATAAATTTAAAATAAAAAAAATTATACAATTAAAAACATCAGAAGTGTAAACAGTTATATGAATTATATTATACAAATTTTGAATTATACAAAAGTAATACAAATTATATTATATAAATTTTGAATAATACAAACATGTGTATTATACAAAACTAAAAAGTTAAATCGTGTAATTATAGCTAAAAGTAGGTTGTGAATTGTAATTAAGGCAAACTATAATTATGTTAAGTAATTAACTAATATATGTTTGCTTAAATGCTTAATTTTCGCCCAGATTCAATTCAATTCAATATCAAACAAATTTAGCACATTCAAGCAAAACACATAATAAAACATGCTACACAAAATATAAATGAACAAACTTAATTAAATCTAACTAATTTATATTGTTAATATATATTTATAATTACTTAATAATTGTATTTATTAACTTATATTTATTTCGCTAATTTATATACCTAATTAATTAGTTCATATATACTATATTTCAAGATCTACAAAGTTCAAGCTTAATTAATTCATAAACACTAATTAAGTTTAAGATTTCAAATAATTAATTATATTCCTAATTAAGCTCAAATTATTATTATAAATTACGTTCAAAGTTCTAATTAAGTTGAAAATATATTAAGGTCAACGAGATTTTAAGTACTTCAAAGTTCTAATTACGTTCATATTAAGTTCAAGTTCTAATTAAGTTCAATTATTAAGTTCTAATTAAGGTCAACAAGATTTTAATTTCATCTTCCTAATTAAGTTCAAGTTATTATAACTTAAGTTCAAAGTTCTAATTAAATTCAAATATACCAAGGTCAATAAGATTTCAAGTAATTCAAACTTCAAATTAAGTTCAAAGTTTTAATTAAGTTCAAATTAAGTTTAAGCTTAATTAAATAGTTCATAAAGACTACATTTTATCAAGATTTCTAAAGTTCACAGCCTAATAATTAGTTCATAAATTCTACAAATCAAGATTTCTAAAGTTCACAGCCTCAAAATTCTAAAATCCTACAATAATTCAAGTTCTCTAAAGTTCACAACTTAAAGTTCTAAAATCCTATAATAATTCAAGATTTCTAAAGTTCACAACTTAAAGTTTTAAAATCTTACAATAATTCAAGATTTTTAAAGTTCACAACCTAAAGTTCTAAAAATTCTACAATAATTCAAGATTTCTGAAGTTCATAACCTAAAGTTCTTAAATCCTACAATAATTCAAGATTTCTAAAGTTCACAACCTAAAGTTCTAAAATCCTACAACAATTCAAGATTTCTGAAGTTCTAAAATCCTATAATAATTCAAGATTTCTAAAGTTCACAACCTAAAGTTCTAAAATCCTATAAAAATTCAAGTCCTCTAAAGTCACAACTTAAAGTTCTAAAATCCTACAGCAAGATTCCTAAAGTTCACAACTTAAAGTTCTAAAATCCTACAATAATTCAAGATTTCTAAAGTTCACAACCTTACGTTTTAAAATCCTACAATAATTCAAGATTTCTAAATTGACAAACCTAAAGTTCTAAAATCCTACAATAGTTCAACATTTCGGAAGTTCACAACTTAAAGTTCTAAAATCCTACAATAATTCAAGATTTCTAAAGTTGACAACCTAAAGTTCTAAAATCCTACAATGGTCAAGATTCTAAAGTTCACAACTTAAAGTTCTAAAATCCTACAATAATTCAAGATTTCTAAAAGTACACAACCTAAAGTTCTAAATCCTACAATAATTCAAGATTTCTAAAGTTCTAAAATCCTACAAAAATTCAAGTTCTCTAAAGTTCACAATTTAAAGTTCCAAAATCCTACAATAATTCAAAATTTCTAAAGTTCACAACCTAAAGTTCTAAAATCCTACAATAATTCAAGATTTCTAAAATTCACAACCACAAATTCTAAACTCCTACAATAATTCAAGTTCATATCTAATTTCTAAAATTAGTTCTATATAAATTTTGATTTCCAGAATTTCTAAGTTCAAGAATTCAAGTAACCAAATTTCAACTTTCATATAATATCTAATATTTTTGTAACTTCAATGTAATCTAACTTTCATGTACAATCTAATATTTTTATAGCTTCAACTTTCAAACTTACTAAATTCAAAAATTTCTAAGTTGGAAAATTCAACTAATCTAATTTCAACTATCATATACTATCCAATATTTTTCTAATTTTAAAGTAATCTAACTTTCATATACAATTCAATATTTTTCTGACTTCAACTTTCAAACATACTAAATTAAAGAATTTCAAAGTTGGAAAATTCTACTAATCTAACTTCTTACTTCTTATTATTTGTTAGTTCTAACTTCTAATACTCAATTCACAATCATATTTAAAAATCCCCAGATTAAAAGAAAATTCTAAAATAAAAAATCCACAATTCTCTCCCTAACTAACAATAATCAAATATACAAACTAACAATTGAATAACATGATTCAATCAACTAAAACAATATACTAACTAACAAATCAAAAATAATTACTAGACTAAAAAAACTAAAATTAAACCCTAACCTTTTAACAAGGAGGAGAGGCAGTGGCGGCGACGATGGGTTGGCGGCGACCAGACTAGCGGTAGTGGGTCGGGATGACAGACGACGACGTTGGGCGGTGGTGGCAGTGGCCCAATGGAGGTTTGCTCTTAGAGAGAAGGGAGAGAAGAGATAAGAGATAGAAAGAGAGATGGAAAAATTGGGGAAAAACTCATTTCTGTCTCAACATATTAAACAAAAAGCGATAGATATCGTCTCTTTGTCCGTCGCTTTTGTAAATATACTTGACTAATATTATGAACAAAAAGTGACGGACTAACAGACGATGTCCATCGCTTTTTTTAAATGTTTGACAAGATATTTTGACCAAATAAGAGAAAAGGTAGAAGTACCTCCCTAGACTATGACCCAAATCTCAGAGACACACCTTAACTAAAATAAGGTCCTATTACCCCTTGAACTCATTTTTTTTTGTAATTTTGTACACCTTTTTGCCTTACGTGGCATCCAAATATATCCCATGCGCCTCAACTGCGTGGAGTCACAGGGTGTGTCACATAAGCCAAAAGGTGTACAATATTATATATAAAATGAGTTGGGGAGGGGGGGGG
>NC_064292.1:11572106-11634112 GCF_019186545.1 Solanum stenotomum | reverse complement strand
GGGAGGTAATAGGACCTTAGTTTAGTTAAGGTGTGTCTTTGGGATTTCGGTCATAGTCTAGGGGGTACTTGTGCCTTCTCCCACAAAATAACGACGGACTAAGAGATGCAGTCCTTCGCTTTTAAAATAATAATTAATAAATTAAAATTCATTAAAAACGACCGAAAGCGTGGTTATTGTTTAATTTATAAATAATTATTTTTAATAAAAAGCAACAGACGACATCTCTACATACATTAAATAAATTTAAAGTATACTTACAGGTAAGAGTCTATAAAATATGAGTTTTGTAATCTTAAAAATAAGACATGTAATATTTTATAAAATGTAAAAGTTAAATGATAGTTTGATAGTAGTTTTTCTATGATTTGTCTACATTTTGGTTTATGAGATGTTTCTCTAGATAGTTCTGTTATAGTTTCTACATTATATCATGAGGGGTCTTATCTATTATAATTATTTTAGTTGCTTCATTTGTATTAGCATACTTATCTTATTGAATTTGCCTAGCAGAGTAGTTAATAATTTGTTAGTGCAAGGTAATAGTGTAAAACATTTAAATTCCTTAATAATTATTGTAACCTAATGAAAAACCTTGTTGTGTTGTAGGTTTACTATCATATGAAAAAAAGTTCCATATGTCGATTTGTTATGGATGTGTGTAGATATATCTTAGATGATTACGAGAAAATGTAAGAAAAGTCGATTCAGAAACCAATATGGTAAAAGAGATTAAGGTAAGATGTTTAATTATTTGACAAATATTATTTTTTTATTGTTGTCGATTCAGAAACCAATTTCGTCCTATTAAGATTGAATCTTGATTTGATTCAAGATCACGTTATAAGAATGATTGTAACAATAAAAAAATAATATTTGTCAAATAATTAAACATCTTACCTTAATCTCTTTTACCATATTGATTTCAGAATTGACTTCTACTTTCATTTTCTCGTAACCATCTAAGATATATCTACACACATCCATAACATATCGACATATGAAACATTTTTTCATATGATAGTAAACCTACAACACAACAAGTTTTTTCATTAAATTACAATAATTATTAAAGAATTTAAATGTTTTACACTATTACCTTGCACTGACAAATTATTAACTACTCTCCTAAACAAATTCAATAAGATAAGTATGCTACACAAATAAAGCAACTAAAATAATTATAATAGATAAGATCCCTCATGATATAATGTAGAAACTATAACAGAACTATCTAGAGAAACATCTCCTAAACCAAAATGTAGACAAATCATAGAAAAACTACTATCAAACTATCATTTAACTTTTACATTTTATAAAATATTACATGTCTTATTTTTAAGATTACAAAACTCATATTTTATAGACTCTTACCTGTAAGTATACTTTAAATTACATGATTTTATCTCGTTACAGCTGGAATATTATCAAGCCCTCCACCTCGTTACAGTTGAACTATTAACGAGCATCCACCTCATTACAGTTGGAATATTATCGAGTCATCCACCTCGTTACAATCAAAATATTATCGAGTCATCCACCTCGTTACAACTGGAATATTATCGAGTCATCCACCTCATTACAGTTGGAATATTATCGAGCCATCCATCTCTTTATAGCTGAAATATTATCGAGTCATCCACCTCATTACAGTTAGAATATTATCGAGCCATCCACCTCGTTACAACTGCAGTATTATCAAGACATCCACCTTGTTACATTTGGAATATTATTGAGTCATCCACCTTGTTACAGTTGAAATATTATCGAGTCATCAACCTCGTTACAATTGGAATATTATCGAGCTTCCACCTCGTTACAGTTGGACTATTATCAAGCATCCAACTCGTTGCAGTTGGATTATTGTCAAGCCATCTAGCTCGTTGCAGAGATCATCGGAGTTCGCCATGCACAAAACAAGCAATGACATCTCCAAATCCTCAGCAAATCATGATTTAATAGGCATACAGTGTTCGAAAGTGGTATCCATTATCTTTTACTCTCAATACTTCTTTATTTTCTCATCTAGTTAAAAACGATGTTTATGCTTATCCATAAAGATATATTCATTGTTATATGAATGATCTTTCTTTATTTTCTTATTCAAGCCACTAGCTAAAGCGGCGCTATGTCTACTAATTATTTACTTTGAGTGTGCATACATATATGTCATCTTTCAAAGCCAGAGTGATTTTAAAACAGCAAGACAATGGCGTATCCACAAAAACTTGCAAGACAATAACTAAAAAGTATCGTTAGAGATGCTACCATTGTTTTCAATTAAAGTTTCTACTAACAAGTTTATTTCAGTCTTTGTCGAGAGCATCCAAGAGGATGAATTCTCAAATCAAACCACAGGTGCAGACGACATCAACAAGGATGCAACACAATGTGGAACTTTTTCTTAGCAGCGAACTAGGACATAGTTCAAAAAGGAGTATCAAACTCTTAGGACGCGAGCTGAGGAGCGACTTCCAACACAATCAAACCACACCCCTATCAGAAGGCATGTGGGTTTTTCTTTAGGTCTATTGGTTTCAGTTTCGCATTCGAAAAATTTTGGTTTCCACCGGAGGCAACTTTCCAATATGAGTGACAATGCACCAAGAGCTTTGGAAATTATGTCCGTGTAAGTTCTTAATTATGGGTATGAAGTGCACCACATTCATGGCTAAGAGGTTGCAAGCCTCTTTTTCATATTCGAATTATTTCGTCACTCTTCCCAATCGAAGCTTATCTTAGCATAAGAGATTTCTTTTTCAATCGATCGAGTCGAACTACGAGCAACGTGATTCCCTAAGTTGGGGAATATGTAGGCAAGATCAATGTTGAAAACTCGGTTGTACTCCAAAATTTTCTCTTAAATCTGATTCCCAAGCGTTCCGGTCTCTTCATAATTCGATATCGGAACGACTTTTGAATTCTTTCAAAATTGTTCGTCAAATCAAGCGTATCGAACTACAAGTGGCCTGAATTCTCATATAGCCTGAGATATGTAGGAAACCCATTTCCAGGGTTCGGCCATAATTCCTAAAATTCGTACCAAAAGTCATTTTTCTAAAGGATGAAGATGTGGTCGGTCAAAATTGGATTCGTAAATTTCATTTGCCTCGAATTTCTTTCATCAATCCAAGTCAAACGAGAGACAGTTGTTGACACCCAATGTTGGACCTCCACATATAGATTAATCATCGAGCTTGTTCAATTTTAAACGATTTAAAATAATTAGTTTTATAAAATTTCAAAAAAATTATTTGCAAGTTATTTTAAATAGTTTCATCACTTTTTTTTAATAAATTTTAAATAATATATATGTTTTAGATAATTATGTATATAATTAGTACATTTTATAAATATTCGAAAATCGTCTAAGACAAAAAAGATTTTAATTTTGCTTAATTAGTCGGTTAATTGGTTTAGTTAGTTAATGCTTATATTTTTGAGTTATTAATTTATAATTAAGTTAACTATTTTATTTCGTTAAGATTAAGAAGTTTATTAATTAATTTGTCTTATTTAATATCTAGCCAAATTCTCTGAAATTAACTCAATATGGTTACATTCTAAACTCTCAATGGCTACGATTGCAATTCATGAGGCCATCTGTTAATTGCAAGCCTAACCAACCAATTTTTAGTCCTCTTTTAACCATATTTTGGCCCAATTTTCATTATTCCAATTCAATATTCCCAGACCCATTACAACAAGTATACACCAACAATAACTATCAAAAGAAGCCCATTAGAATGCCATACAATACACACAAACAGCCCACATCGTTTCTTCTTCTTTTTCACGCGAAACCCAGAATCGCAAGCAGCAGCCAGCAAACGTGAACCCGAGCCCATTATTCCTCTCCGTATCAGAGCTATGGACAATAAGAAACACGGTAAGAAACATACGAGTAGAAAATTAAGAAAAATAAGAAGAAAATTAAACAAATTATATCCGGAATATAAACAACTTAATATCACAAAGACTGATAACGAAAAATTAGATCAATTAATAGATAATATATCTAAAATAGAATATAAGTATATTCAATACTTAAAAATACAATGAATAACAAGAATAACGAATATAGACAAAAATTTAATGAAATAATTATAGCAAAATGACAAGAATTAGAACATAGGCAAAATAGACTTAACAATAATATATTCGCAGGAATTTGTCACAAATCTATGATAGCACAAAGAAAGACTATTTTATATCTAGAAATACAAATAAATAACTTAGAATATTAACTACAACATAATTTATAAATGAATAAAGAAGAATACGCAATAGATGAAAAAACATATGAAAATTATGACGGATTAAAAATAAAGATAATATTTTCTAATCTAGGAAGAAGATATAAGAAAATAGGTGACAATATAAGTTTAATGTTAGAAAAAGAAACGGTAAAACTAGAAGATAGTTTAACTGCTATGGTAAGAATAACAAAAGAAAATGAAGAAATAGATAGAAGAACGGAAATTGAAAAAATAAAACAACAAGCAAAAAAGGAAGTACAACAATTAGAAGAAGTAAAAAATACTAAAATAATAGAGCTAGAAAAAGAGCTAGCAATATTAAAAGAAATGTATGAAATTAAACAAAAAGAAAAAGAACAAAAAACAAAATTAGCAAATGAGATAATTAAATTTAAAGAAAAATTGCAATTACAAGATGAATTAGAAGAAAAAGAAGAAAATAACCAAGATAATCTACCCGAAATAAGAGTTGATGAAATAAACGATGATGATCTAGAACAACATTCGGAAACAAGTGAAACATATACGGAACTTTTAGCAAATATAGATAATACAAAGAATTTAGAAGTAAATGCAGAAGACGTAGACATGGACGAAAAACCTAGCACATCAGGAGTAAAAAACCCAAAAAATTTTAAATCTAAAATATTATAATGAAAATTATGAACAATATGATAAAGAAAAAACTACATGGGATAAAAGATTAAGTAAAAAATGAACGCCTAACCTAATAACTGGACAACATGATTTTTTAGATTTAGTTCACCACAAAGCAGTAACACAGAACAATACACATAACAACAATTATCAACCACATGGACTTTCTGTCACATGTCATAAAACAATAATACATGGATGCATGTCCCACATGATCATAATGCAAATGTCCGGTTCACTTATGGAACCATAATCACATATATGGTCCTTTCATGGAATCCAAACCCAAACTATTAGTGTACATGTGTGGTACCCTAGCCATACATAGTTAGTCTACCGTGATGGTACCAGAGTCATCCATAGTTAGTGTAACGGCATGGTACTCGAGCCAACCAACAATCACAAACAATCATTAATAATAAACAATGCCACTTGAAAACCACAAGTCACAATAACAAGTCCATTGCATGAGACTATCAACATGATGTCATTGCATATGTCTCCCTAAGTATTTCCTACCATGCATTGCATCAACGAAACTACAAAGTAGACATACATACGTACATAAATAGAAAACATACAACTATCACCTACCTCGAATCAAGTCTCTTGAAAACTCTAAAGAATTTGAGATTTTCCCTTGCGAAATGCCTTGACTTGTTCTTGGTCTAAAATAAATAATAAAAGTAACAGCAATCACTAATAACCTATAATTTATCTGAATTACCAACCAATCCTAACCCCCGACCAATATATAATTATCTTCCCCAACTTACGACTTTTTCCACAATGGAATCATGCCACCATCCCCCCCCCNCCCCCCCCCCCCCCCCCCCTTCAAGAGAAATAACCTAGATTCTAAAGCTTAAGAATGAATGCATAAGGTTGGAGTGTTTAAATCTTACCTTTACCGACGAACTTCATGAAAAAAAATGCAAATTTTCCAAAATTGCCCAATCCAACTACAAGAACAAAAGTGCAGAAATTAGGGTCTTATGGGGTTATTTATACATAAAATTCCGTTTCGCCCTACTATAGCGGTGCCGTTATAGCGAAACTTACCTCTCCATAGCGATCTGCACAATGTTATGGTGGGACACCACCCGCTATAGTGAGAGAGGAAAAATTTCAAAGACTCAGATTTCTGAAGAAAAAAAGGCCAAATTTTCACAACACAACCTCTTCCCTTGACGTTCCAACATATTCCATCCATGCCAAGATCAATTCCGGGAGTTTTACCTACTTGAATTCGATTCCATAAAGCCCTATGAACTTCTTAATGTCTTGGCTACATGATTAACTCCACCAAGTCTAAATATTACACTTCACCCTTTCCCGGATGACCCTAAACCTCACCTAACCCAGATTTTGTATGTGGCTGGCCTAACTTAAAATTTATAAATCGCTACCCAAAATATTTTCTGGCCTAAATTCTTTTACTATTGACTTACTCATAACGACCAAACCGGTTCGTTATAATATATATTAATTTATTCATCGCTCGTCCCAAGTGATCAAACAAGAAAATTGAGCTAATATGCCTTTGACCAATTGCATCTACACTCTTCCTACACAAATAGTATACAAAGTCCTCATAATTGTACCTCTTACTTCCCATTATCCGCATAACATTGTACAAACTACATCATATTTGCACAAAATTTAAGATGAATAGATTGTTTGATTAACTTATTACCAATAACAAGTTACTTTACACTTAGAATGATCAATTGCAATAGACACACACCTCCATCTCTTGCCTCTACTATTACTTCGATTTTCTGATAGAAATAGTTGAGTAGCGCTAGAGCTACTCTATCACCTGATAACAGCCTTCCCCAAACCTGATCATAGTACGTCGAACGTAAAAATATCCATCATTTTTACACCACGAACAACAAAAACAAATTCAAATACATGTATATTTTATTTCAAAACATTTGCAATTTGTGAAATTTATATAATTTCAATTATTTGTATTTACTGCTCTCATTTGTTATTAAAATTTTATAATATATCTTGCCATTTCAATTTTCAGTTGTATCAACAAGTTCTACTTCACTCTGATTAGTTAAAGTACAGAAGATGAAGAAAAAGTTACAATTATTTTAAGCTGATTGCTACAATTTATTTAAAAGAAACAAGATAATAACCTAACTATTGCTATGTCAAACACATACATAGCTTATGAATAAGTCTTCCAATTGTGGAAGAAATCAATGATTTACATTAGTCATATAGTTTTCATTAATTGATATTATCCAAGCTACTTGAGAATAATTGACATGGGAGACACCCCTAAAACTTAATTTGAACAATAGCCATTTAATTTCTTTTTGATTTAATTTTAGGATTAGGGTTAGAAAAGTGAAAAAGTGGGGTTGGGTTGTGGAGTCATGGGTCTTTTCATCACTTTAAGAACTTGGGGATAAAAATACAAATATATAAAATATCATTTTCAATTCAACACTTCAACATTAAATAAATTCATCTCTCCAAAAAATTAAATTACAATCCCAAGGAATATAAAAAATATTTAATAAAATAGGGTAAATATTTTCCGAGGAAACCTCAGAACACGTTCTCAGAGAACTCTTCGTCTTCCATAAACCTACTTTATTGAAATCATCAACCTCCATAAAACTGATCATTCTCCAACAAGTCTTCCATCTTCCATTATTGAAACATAAAGAAAAAAGAGATCCTATAATCGTTCCTAAAAAACGAAGTGGAGTTTGTCTATTATCAATCTTCTTCCCACGTTCAGTTGAATCTTTTTCAATCTTCTTCCCAAGTTCAGTTGGATCTTTTTCAATCTTCTTCGTCTGAAGTAAGTTTAATCGTGTTTTCAATAACTATTAGCCTATTTGATTTATTTATTGCGATAGTGTAGCGAAGTTTAGATGTTTGCTTAAAGTTCTGAAAATCTCACCCGTTTTAGTTCATGCTTTTTATTCTAAATCATTATTGATGTTTTGCGTTGGATAATGAGTAGAAATTTTTGATTTTTTATGTTTATCTGACCCATCGATTTGATAGTTCTTACTGTATTTTGGTCGACTTTAATGGTGTTTATGTCAATGGCATTGTCAATTTTTGTTGGAACTAGTACTTGTTTTGCATATTTTTTTAGCATTACTATTTTTATGTTAATAGACTAGTGGTCGATATTTTGATATGAAAATTATGTTTTTGTATATAGTACAATATGGCTAAAACTAGAGCTAGGCGGCATTGTTAAACGATTGTTCCAAAAGCTTCTAAAAATAAGAAAAGAAAGGTTTAAGAAGTTTTCAGATCTTCAAAAAAGAAAATAAATTGTAGTTAAAGAACCTAAGTCTAACTCGGATTCTGATACAATGGTTGAGATTGACAACTATGAGGACAATAGTGTCCAGGATAGTGATGATGTTGAATCTAGTGAAGAAAAAACTGACAGTGGAGATGATGAGAGTAGTAGAGATACTCGAGATAGTGGAGATGAGGATGATGATCCCCTGTCCTTTTCAATTTGTGCAAGATAAATCTCTGGTAAATCGTATAATCTAACGACATGGATGAATGAGTTAGGATCGTTTCCAGCGAAAATTTTTGTGAGAGCAAGAATGACTCTTTATCATGATTTTAGAAGACTTTTAGTTCAAGAAAAAATTTACAATGACTTTAAAGGTACTTGTTTTAGACACTTGAAGCATATTTCAGAATTTTTCAAGTTCAATGGACAAATGGTCCATCTTATGTTGCTGCGACGTTTGAAATGATAAAAATAAATTGCATGCGATGTGGTTCTTTGTGAATGACAAGTCTGCTTGTCCTTATCTCATGCAATTTTTTTTTTTATCATTTTTCAAACGTCGCAGCAACATATAATGGACCATGTGTCCATTGAACTTGAAATATTCTGGAATATGCCTCAAGTGTCCAAAACAAATACCTTTAAAGTCATTGTAAATTTTTTCTTGAACTAAAAGTCTTCTAAAATCATGATAAAGAGTCATTCTTGCTCTCACAGAAATTTTTGTTGGAAACGATCCTAACTCATCCATCCATGTCGTTAGATTATACGACTTACTAGAGATTTCTCTTGCACAAATTGGCAAGGACAGGGGATCATCATCCTCATCTCCAGTATCTCGGGTATCTCTACTACTCTCCTCATCTCCACTGTCAGCTTTTTCTTCACTAGATTCAACATCATCACTAGCCTGGGCACTACTGTTCTCATAGTTGTCATTCTCAACCATTGTATCAAAATCCGAGTTAGACTTAGGTTCTTCAACTACAATTTTTTTCTTTTTTGAAGATCTGAAAACTTCTTCAGCCTTTCTTTTCATATTTTTAGAAGCCTTAGGAACATATCGTTTAACGATGCCGCCTCTAGTTTTAGCCATACTGTACTATATACAAAAACATAATTTTCATATCAAAATATTGACCACTAGTCTATTAACACAAACAGAGTAATGCTAAAAGAAATATGCAAAACAAGTACCCGTTTCAACAAAAACTCGACAATTTCATTGACATAAACACCATTAAAGTTGACCAAAATACAGTAAAAACTTCCAAATCGATAGGCCAGATAAACATAAAAAATCAAATTTTTTTATAAACATAAAAAATAAAAAAATTCTACGCATTATCCAAAGCAAAATGTCAGTAATGATTCCGAATAAAAACATGAACTAAAACGGGTGAGATTTTCAGAACTTTAAGCAAACATCTAAACTTCGCTACACTATCGCAATAAAAAAATTAAATAGGCTAGAAATTATTGAAGACACGATTAAACTTACTTCAGACAAAGAAGATTGAAAAAGATCCAACTGAACTTGGGAAGAATATTGATAATAGACAAACTCCACTTCGTTTTTCAGAAACGATTATAGGATCTCTTTTTTCTTTATGGTTTCAATAATGAAGGATGGAAGACTTGTTGGAGAATGATCAGTTTTATGTAGGTTGATGATTTTGATAAAGTGGGATTATGGAAGACGAAGAGTTCTCTGAGAACGTGTTTTGAGGTTTCCTCGGAAAATGTTTACCCTATTTTATTAAATATTTTTTATATTCCTTGGAATTGTAATTTAATTTTTTGGAGGGATGAATTTATTTAATATTGAAGTGTTTGGATGAAAATGATATTTTATATACTTGTATTTTTATCCCCAAGTTCTTAAAGTGATGAAAAAGCCCATGACCCCACAACCCAACCCCACTTTTTTACTTTTTCTAACCCTAATCTTAAAAATTAAATCAAAAAGAAATTAAATGGCTATTGTTCAAATTAAGTTTTGGGGGTGTCCCCCATGCCAATTATTCTCTAGTAACTTACATGCAGTTGGTCACTAAAATACAATTTTTCACGCTTTGTGTATATATTAAACATAGATAGCTTCATTCCTTATAACAAAAAAATCTAGAAGAAAATAATTTTGTTTAAATCATGTATTTCTATTGTATCTATTGCTTGGTTGGTTTCGAAGCTATCTTGGCTGAAAATATAAAAACAACATAAACCTAATTTGATCACAAAATTCATCAAATGAGAGGTAATTAGAATGAGTAAAAATAAAATTAATATATATTTCCATATTAGGCCCCTGCTCAGCACACCACTATAGTAATAATATAAGAATTTAGAAAAAACTTATAAATTTCAAGTTGATAAATAAGCATATCTAAGAGTTTGATTTAATTTGGTAGTTCTTCTTCATTGAACAAAAAGCATTATAGCAATAATGTTTGATTATATAGAAAAATCTAAAAATACCTCTGCACTATAGTAAAAAGTTTAAAACTATTCTTTATCCATATATTTTATTAAAAAATATCCTTATTTTCACATTTGACTCACTTATATCTTTGAAAACTACAACGCCTATTTATTTTATTTTAAACCATTATTTGTTAAGTATCATTTTCTTATTAGATGCATTAAAAATCTCATACCCACCTAATTTTTTCTACCCGACCCGAAAGTATGATACCCGCCCCATGACCCAAAAACTAAAAAAACAAACAACAACAATTTTTTTTTAAAAAAAATAGTCGAAAGATCTTTTCGGAAATCTAATTCCATTTTCTCTTCTATGCAAAACGCAGGGATAAAAACATCAGCAAAAACTGAATAAAAATAGCACCAAAACTCTGCCAAAAATTGCATCAAAATTTGATAAAAATAGCAGCAAAAACTCTATCAAAAGTGCACAAATCCAATTTGTTTGTTGGGTCATGGGGCGTGTATAATACTTTCGGGGTAGGTCAAAAAATCTGATGGATATGAAATTTTTAATTCATCCAATAAGAAAATAACACTTAATATATATTTTTTAAAAATAAAATAAATAAGAGTGGTTAGTTTTAAAGGGTATAAATAAGTCAAAAAGGTGAACAAAAGGGTATTTTTAATAAAGTAGGTGGATGAAAGATATTTTTAGATCTTTTCCTATAGTTTAGGGATATTTGTAGACCTTTTTCGTTGAGTTATTATTTTTATATATATACACACCTAAAATGATTTGATTGTATGTATTTCGAGATATATGTATGTTGACGTATCTGAGCAAATCAAAGTCTGATAAGATTCGTAATATTGTAAATTAGATTATAAATAAGTAATTAGCTCTTAAATTAATGAAATGTGAGTAAGTTACCCATTTACATTATTTGCCTTTCGGCCCAATTCTCTTTAAAATATGAATGATAGATTGTTTCTTTGCTTAGATCTATTTTGAATAAAATCTTCGTCGTCAGAATCAAATATATGATGTACATTATCGTCACTAGTTGAAACTATTTGAGCAATCTCAATACTTAAAGATGGTGCATCATCTATATATATTGAAAATGTATAGATAAATAAGAAGTACCATTGACAAATTTTAAAAAAACGGATGAAGAAGAAAATGAAAGAGAAAAAATAATGAATAAGAAAATGAAAGAGAAAAAACGATGAAAAAAAAACAAAGAACGTGAAGAAGATGGAACTACCTATTGACAGATTTGAAATTGATTTTCTCGAGAGAGAAACCTTTTGAAATTCAAATTAGGATGAAATGATAAACGTAATGGAGAAATTAATTGAAAAGATTATGGGAATAAAAAATGGGAGAGATTTGTGGAGTGAAATTAGGAAGTGATAAACATGGGTTTGGAGAGTGGAAGTTATGTATGCAGAAATTTTGTGTTATGTTCAAAGAATTTTGAAAATTATGGTAGGAAAAAATGGGAATTATGAAAAAAAAAAGTATGTATATAGATAGTTTTTCCTCAACGGTCTCAATGAGACCAAATTTGTAAGATTTTAGATATGATATATTGCATATGGAGAATAGTAATTTGAATGATCGAAACTTACTCCAGTAGGCTAAAAAATATATTTAAGAAATTCAATAATGATATATACATTTGTCATTATTCTTTGTGTTTTCAAAAAGAGCCCATTTTATATCATTTTTAGTAGGTCTAATAAAATATTGTACGTTTAATAAAATTTTATTTTACGAAAAAAACTTAATTCTGAGGCCACTGACCAAGGTGTACTGAAAAATTAGGTGTAGTGTTAACGCTAATTTTAGTGTAATTTCTAATTTAGGTTTTTTTTTTTAAAAAAAAAAATAAAAACAATCAAATAGGGTTTAAAAATTTGGCCGATGTAAAAAAATACGTATACTAATGACATGGTTGAATTATCATTCGCCACATGAACAATATGATTTTGCAAAATCAGATGGGTTTTGAGTTAACGTATAATGGTATGTATGAGTTTTTTCTCAAACGAAAATGATATAAGTCAAACTTTTAACGTATAGCATAAATGAGTTTTTTCTCACAATCTGATACATACATATATATATATATATATATGTTATGTCGGTTTATTTTTTTTAGCTCAATCTGACTTTTTTTTGTGTTAATTTCAAACCAAACCAATTAATGGTGGTTGATCAACTTTTTTTTTCAACGTCAAACTAACTAAATCAAATCACAAGTCGGGTTTTGCTTCGATTTGGTTTGATTCACAATTTGGTTCGACTTGACGATTTGACATTTACACACCTTATATAAAAGATATATTGAACTAAAAATATAAGAGAAAAATATATTTCAACCGAAACTCAAACAAGAGATATATTTAAAAAGCTAATACATCTTTCACTTTTTTTTTTTTAATAAAAAAAGTGATAAAAACGATTCATTGTGTGTTATAGTTATAGCCTTATAGGTGGTTGTTTTCATATAATTAGTCATAGGTTTCTTGCGTGGCTTATGGCCGCATTTTTTTGTAGTGGATATGCAACGTAATGTTTTTAAAATAAAAGCAACAAAATAAACTTAATTAAAATAAGAAGTTTATAAATAGAAGGATAAAATATTCTATTAATTAACAATAAGAAAGTTTATTGGGAGCTAAAAGTATGCATGAAAGAAAATGTAAAAGCTTCGTAGAATTACATCTTTCTAACTCTTCCTATTCTAATTTTATCTTTTGTGAGCGTTAAACTTTTGAATTTTGATCGTATATTCAATCTTGATTCTTCAATCTTCAACTTCTCATCATATGGACAATATCCCTATTTCAGCCAAAAATGGAAAAATCCAATTCATTATTAAATCGAAGTTTCTTGATCCTCTTACTCAACTCGATTTCAGGTTTCTTTAAGGGGACGGTACTACTACGCTTAATACTAATGTAATGCTCTAAGCCGAAGTCGAATTGAGGTCGAGGTAAGGGTTGAGGCTGGAGTAAAGGTCGGGAATAATCGGAATAGAATATATTTCTCTTATTTCTTTGCCTTTTGCATCCAAAGAACGGTTTAAACAAATAGTCGAAACGATTTGGACGATCAATGTTGCCGATTATGGCTTGACGGATTGATATTTCACATTCTTGATTTTTCTTTCCCATTCTTGTTAATTTTGTGGAGATTAGGATGAATAGATTTATTAGGCTTTAATTTTAATTTGTGGAGAGGTTTTTGTTGTATTTATAACCGTCATATATTATCCTTATTTGAGTACTAACTACTAGGATAAATTTCCTTATTTTTTTCTCCCTCAAGTAATCCTTGTTAATATAGGAATTGACTTTCCGTGTGTGGCTAGTACTAAAATTTTGGTTTAATTTTGACTACTAGGATAAATTTCCATATAATTGAGATTTCGTGTAATTGGGTGTTATTATACTCTTGTAATTACACCCAATTATACCAAATCTCAATTAGATTGTAACTAGAAAATATTAGAATAATAAAAATATTTTTTCTAAAAACATAATAGAAATAAATTAAAACAACAAATACAAATGTAAATAATATTCAACTTGAAAAATTAGGTGTAGTGTTAACGGTAATGTTAGCATGATTTCTAATTTGGGTGTCTTTTTTTAAAAAAAAAAATCAAATAGGTTTTAGAAATTTGGCTGATGTAGAAAAATATTTATACTAATGACATAGTTGAATTATCATTCACCACATGGACAATATGATTTTGCAAAATCAGATGGGTTTTGAGTTCACGTATAGTGGCATGTATGAGTTTTTTCTCAAATGAAAATGATATAGATGAGTCAAGCTTTTAACGTATAGCATAAATGAGGCTTTTCTCAAAATCCGATAACATATCTAAGCTTTTTATCATGTGTGTATGTATAAATATATTATGTCGGTTTATTTTTTTTAGCTCAATCTGACTTTGTTGTGTAATTAATTTCAAACCAAACCAATTAAGGGTGGTCGATCAACTTTTTTTTCAACATCAAACTAACTAAATCACATCACAAGTTGAGTTTTTGCTTCAATTTGATTTGATTCACAATTTGGTTCGACTTGATTTGACATATACACACCTTATAAAAAAATATATAAACTCAAAATATAAAAAAAAAATATTTGAACCAAAATTCAAACAAGAGATATATTTAAAAAGCTAATACATCTTTCACTTTTTTTTTCTAAACAAAAAAATGATAAAAACGATTCATTGTGTGTCATAGTTATAGGTGGTTGTTTTCGTATAACTAGCTATAGGTTTCCCGCGTGGCTTATCGCCGCATTATTTTAGTGGATGTGCAACGTAATGTTAATTAAAATTAAAACGAAATAAAAGCAACAAAATAAACCTACTTAAAAGAATAAAATTATAAATAGAAGGACAAAACATTCTGTTAATTAACAATTTAGAAAGTTTATTGGGAACTAAAAGTAGCATGAAACAAAATATAAAATCTTCATAGAATTACATCTTCTAACTTTTTCTATTCTAATTTACGTGACATTTTTTTTTGTGATCGTCGAACTTTTGAATTTTAATCGTGAATTTGAACCTCGAATCTTCAACTTTTCATCATATGGAAAACATCCCTATTTCAGCCAAAAAAGGATACTTTGATTGAAAATCCGATTCATTATTAAATCGGAATTTCTTGATCCTCTTACTTGGCTCGGTTTCGGATCTCTTTAATGGGACATTACTACGATGCTTAATACTCATGTAATGCTCTAAGCCGAAGTCGAATTGAGGTCGAGGTAATGGTTGAGGCCGGAGTAAAGATTGAGAATGATTGGCATAAAAAATATTTCTTTTATTTCTTTGTTTTTTGCAGGTAAAGAACAAATTAAAACAATAATCGTAACGATTTGGACGATCAATGCCGCCGATTATGGCTTGACGAATTGATATTTCATCACATTCTTGGTTTTTCTTTCCCATTCTTGTTAATTTCGTGGAGATTAGGATGAATAGATTTATTAGGCTTTAATTTTAATTTGTGGAGAGGTTTTTGTTGTATTTATAACCGTCATATATTATCCTAGTTTGAGTACTACTAGGCTAACTTTCCATAAATTTCCTTAATTGTTTCTTCCTCAAGTAATCCTTGTTGATATAGGATTAGGAATTTACTTTCCGTGTGTAGCTAGTACTAGTATTAAAATTTTGGTTTTATTTTGAGTACTAGTTATAAAAAAAAAAGTTTGTGTTTAGAGTCTAGGTAATGCTTTGATATTTTCTGAATTAATGGCCTGTTTGGAAAGCCATAACATAATTGAGATTTGGTATAACTGAGTATTATTACGCTGTTGCAATTAGATTGTGACTAGAAAATATTAGAATAATAAAAATAATAGAAATAAAAAATAAATTAAAACAACAAATACAAATATAAATAAAAGAAAGAAATTAAAATAATTTAATAAAATTCATGTTACATGATATAGTTACACCAATTCCTAACTCTCCCTTGGAAATTGAGGAAGGTAATTGCTACCCTTCAATTACATCTAATTTCTCTCTTGCTAAGTAATTACTTGGTCTATCAAACATGTCAAATACCGTAACTATACCAATTTCTAACCCTTCTTTGGGAATTGAGGAGTGTAATTACTATCCTTCAGTTACATTCAATTTCTCTCTTGTTAAGTCCTCTTTCTCTAATTTCTTGTTCACTTTTCTTTTTTTAGTTGTTTCTAATTACTTGTCTATTTTGATAAATCAAGAAAAGACAATTTCTTTTGTTGATTATACCCTCAATTAATTACTTTAAGAAATATTGAACTTTTTGAAAACCTTAAGTTTTTAATTTATCCATATCATAATTAATAGGGTAAAATAGTAAATTCACTATATCAATAATTATTTTCTTAATAGGTGTGTCAATTCAAAAGTGGACAAGTAATTAGGGACATAAAATAATTACTTGGTCTACAAATATATCAAACAATAATTACACCTGATTACATCAAATTCCAATAATATTGTGACTTTTCAAATATATTCTAAATTGAGTGAGTTTTTAAGTAACATTGAGTGATCAGGTGAGATATTATCTAAACACATAGCACTTTTGGGTGCCATGAAAATTCCTCCAAAAAAGCCTCATTTTTTCAAACCCCTTCAGCCAGGTTTCAAGAATGGTCTTGTGAGTAATCCTGTCTCTTTTTCTTTTTTAATATTTCCTTTAGTTACTTTATGTTGCATCTGTGGATTCATGATTTTCACTAAGTTAGTATGAAATTTATTTGGGGCAAATAGTACTATAGTATTTATTTAATTAGGGCAAGTTTATGTTGTACTGTAGAAAATTCCTATAGGTTTCTTGAAGTATCTAAAGGGAAATGACCAGATTGAACATGCAATACTGAGAAGGGATGGTAACAAGTGGCCTATGAAGGTGAATGGCCATCGATTCGAAGTGGGTTGGGCTGAATTTGTACAACAATATGATTTGCAATTGGGAGATATATTGATGTTTAGACATGAAGGAAATATGGAATTTGAAGTTTCCATATTTGATTCAACTCATTGTGACAGAGAATATGCAGAGTATATGCAGGAAGGAGGAGGAGGAGGAGGAGGTGCCCATACAGGTAAAGAAAATCGCATCTTGTTGTTGATGTTACGGTTTTTTGTTGTTTATTATGTTTAGGTGATCTCACCTGTTGTTGATGTTACAGCTATATTTATGCTCCGCAGTACTTTATTATCAGTTGTCATGTTTTTCTTTACTGTCGTTTTTTTCATTACTACTTTGATTTGTTTTACTTAAGTTGAGAGTCTTTCGGAAATAAGATATCTATCTCCAAGAAATAGAAGTAAGATTTGCATACACTTTACCTTCCCCATATCCACATTGTGGGATTTGTTGTTGTACTTGTGAAGGTATCTTCTTTAGAGTCCATTGATTTATACTTGATGATTTTTGTAAGTTAATTCCCTTAAATCTTAGCATAAGTCTCAACTTGTTTATATTACAAAATTATTTAAATGTTGCTAATTTTCTCAAGTACAATTGTCATGTTTAATTTCCAGATGATGCAACAGAAAGACCAATGATGCACATGATCAAATCGTCAAAAAAGGCTTCTTCCCATGTAAAAGCTGCTAGTCATCACAAGTCTTTTGGTCATTTTGAATGCATTATTAGAGAATATAGCATTCGCCAAGGCTATTTGGTAAGTTTCAAAACTCATTATTTCTTGCAAACTCTTCAAGTGAATGTGTTTCACAATCAGGTCACTTATTAGATAATTACAAGTAAATCTCTATGATAAGCTAGACTGGCAGTATAAAAATGTTTACATTGTCAATGTATGTAAACTAAATTCCTTTTGTTATTTTTTTCTTCATAAAATGGTTATACACCATGTCAGTACCTTCCTCGACTTTTCGCAATTGCAAATGGTCTCATCAATAAGAAGTGTGATTTGATTATAAGAGATGAAAGACAAAGGTTGTGGAATTTAAAGATAAGTTCTTCTATAACTCAAACTTATATTATTGGATGTGGATGGACCAAATTCTTTGCTGATAATTGCTTAAGGAAAGGAGATCGCATAATGTTTGAGGTCGTTACTAATGGAGAGACACCAATATGGAAATTTCAAGTTACTAATCGCGAAGCTTCATTGCAGAAGTTTCAAGGCATGTTTATTCTCATCTAACCAATGTCTTATTTCTTTGATGATCTTTTTTCATTGTCATATATATGTATTATTCTGTGGTGTTTATATAAGTATACGCCTTGGATTGAATCTTTTTCCTTTAATATGTTTCCTAAAGTGTGTAAACTATTTTCTTTCACCTTTTTCACCTAATACAAATAAAAAGTGGGCGTAATTTCATTAAAACTCTTTCTATTTGTATTTGATATCACTTGTTAAAATATTCTTCATGATATACAGAATGCAGCTTGAAAACTGTAAAGGCCAGTTATACTCAAAATTACTATTCGAAGTCAATCTGATCACTGATAAGGGGGCCTGATAGTTTAAATTTTAATAGAGCGACATTCTCAGTGAGGGATCATATATCGGACCACAATTTGAGTTTGGATTAAGGCATAGTAGTAGGTGCTGAGCAAGGTAGGGTAAATGGAGTTTATCGACACTGTTTATACATGGTTAATTTTTTTTTTTTATGTATGTATAGTAGATGTTGAACCCCCTTTGACTTCTTTATGTTTTACTTTTTATATTTTAAAATTCTTTAATGAAAATTCTGGCTACCCCACCGCATAGTAGTAGACTAGTAGGTCTTATTCTCTTTTACTATGTTTTTTTCTTCATAAGCAGACATTATGGAACAGCCTTCAAACATGAGCCTTCTCAATGCACAAGTAGTTACTTCAATTTCTGGTGATGAGCATCATCCTTGCTTTGTTTCAACCATTAAATCTTATTAATTACTTCACAAAAGCAGTTTTGGTAAGTTATTTCAATTGATTTTAGTTAACGATTAAGTTAATTATATACAATAATGTAGGCAACTTAACCTGATGGTGTAAGAAATTGTACACTGTTGAGTGTACAGAGGACTTGAACTCTTTTTGTTCTAGTCCTTTTTTTGTTTGTTTAGACAATGGTAACTTAATCGACTCGATTGAATAAATTTTATGGTAGTGTCTTCCATTGGATTTCGCAAAGTCAAATGGATTGGACGTCATTTTGGAATTATACGCGGATGGACAAAATTCAGAGATGAAAATGGACTCCGTATTGGAGATGCTTACAAGTTTGAACTCATCAAGAATGGGGAAATACCTATAGCACAATTCCATTGTAAGTGTTCTTTTTTGTTCTAATGTACTTTTGTCAAGTTTAAGTTCTATGCTTTGACAGATTGTATTTAAGTTGTATGATTTCTATATAATATTTCTCATAATCGTGTAGATATATTGCAAATAGTTCATTTCAATGGTCTTTACCTGATTTGTTATAGTTTGGAAATTGTATAACATCACAAATAACCACAGGCCATAATAATAACAAAATATTGCTTGTAAATCAATGATTAAAACGACATATAATGAAAAAAAATCATCTAATTTGGTGCTATTATTTTAAAATTGATTAGACATTTCTAAAATTTTCCTTTTTACATTTTAATTCAATTTTTTGTTTATACTTTAATATTTTCTCACACACAAGTTTATTACTAAAAGGCTATAAAAAAGTACAGTAACATGAATAAACCATGACTATAAATGACATTACACATTTATCAATACTATATTATACATTAATAATACCATAACAATTAAGATTTTCAATTGCACATATTTAACAGAATTTTCAAAGTCAGTTTCTACTGATAGAAGCACGATCCGTACTGTTCATCCGTGGAAAAAGGTCCGAGTCATTTTTTGGGTCTAATTTCTACAGACCCATCTACAGGCCGTAGAAGCATCTACGAGTCGTAGTATGGGCCCGTAGAATGATGTTTTAGATCCTATTTTTGGGCCTGACTTTCACGGATGGGATCTACAGTCTGTAGATCAAACTACGGATCGTAGATGGCCCCATGAAAGGTATTTGACAGCTTTTTAATTGAAGTTTTTTTTTTATCTTTTCTCACTTTTCCTAAGTCTAGGCCACGACATTAAGCATATTCAAAAAGGTTTTTCATGCTTAACACTCAGTTCTTACACTCTTAACTCCCTTAAACTCAGAAACTACATAAGCAAGACAGAAGCTAGAGTTTCAAGTTCTTCAAGCAAATTCTTCTTTCAAATCTCAATCTCTCATGTATGTAAGACTTCAATGAACGTATCCCTTCACTCTCATGCCTAAGTATTTTGATTTTCAAGAATTCTTCAAGATTTTTAGAAGCAAAGCTAGGGCTTTTATGAACTTATCATATTCTTCATTAATTCATATTTTCATCGTGACACTTAGATTTCAAAAATATTAATGTACTGATTTAGCATGATTTTCATGGTTCCTTAAAACATTTATTACTTTTGAGTATGAATTTCAACCTAAATTCAAGTTACATTAGATATGACTTTTGAGCTTAGTCTCATATATGATTCAAACATATAAATTATTTTCATACCTATGAGCATTATATGAATATATGTTGTTTTGAGAAGACTATTTAGTACAGAGAAGGTGGAGTTTAGAAAATTCAAGTCTCATAACTACGTGCTACCGTAGGATTATGTTTTATCGCCTTGTCGATTGACCTTTTAGCTCTGAGAGACTCAGACTAGTGGATCCACATAGATATGATATGGTCAATATAGGGCAGCCCCTCCAACTAGATTAGCTAATGGATGTCAGGAGCTCACATGATGTATGTCGATTATAAGAAACTTCTGAGTTTATGCATTTTTCTTACGATATACTTTTAACTCTATTTGATTCACTTTAAGTATGTTATTTACAAGTATGATTATGCAAGACTATTGAAATAGACGCATCTCTATATATGCTTCTGAAGGAAGATTGTGAACAATTTTTAGACATGAACTCCAATTATTTTCTCCTTAGTTCTTTCACTATGTATATGATTTTCGGAACCTTATTTTACTCTCCTCATTATGTCATTTTAAGGTTATGGTATTGCCCCTTACTTACTCAGTACATCCACTACTAATGCATACTTTTCTCTGCACTGCTTTTATGATGTAGATTTTGGCGCACGTATTCAGACTCGTGGCTAGTGAGGTTGTAATAGTTCCAGTCAGTAGTTGGTGAGTCTTTCTCATTCGGGGACTTCCTAGATTAGTTGTTAGTCAAAATTTAGTACTTTCTTTGTTATTTGGTTTGAGGTAACTAGGGTCATGTCCCGGTAAACTTATTTCCTTCAGTCTAAATGATAAAGACTTATTTCAGAACTTAGTTGTTTAGTCATGATGAATTTGTTGATTTCCTTATTAAGACTTATTAAGCATATGTTTCAGCTTCCGCATTAGTTTCATATGATATGCTTTGATATGTTATGCCGAAGGTTATCTTGGGGCCACTCGTAGTTTCGAGTATCGTGTCTCGGCTGGTGTGTAGACGCAAATCGTGACGTTTAGATTTTACGTCCCTTAAGAAACTACTCCCTCCATTTCAAAATAAGTAAATTGTTTAGGCAATGCACACCCAATAAGGAAACCAAGTTTAGGACATAAAATAAAAACTATTTTCCACTTTTTCCCTTTTAGATATTCTCAAACTATTCTTGAAAATATAAATAATTCAAAGTAAAATCATAAATATGAGTCATAAACTCTCTTGAAATTATCACCTAAAAGATATAAGTGAGGGGGAAAATAGAAAAAGTTCAAACAACTCTCTTGAAGTATGAAAAAAGACTCAATAATTTACTTATTTTGAAATGGATGGAGTATGTAAGTTTACCATTACACCGTTATTTAGTATTCTTTTGAAGTCAAGTTTCAATAAATGAACTGTAACGACCCATTTGATTGTTTTGAGTACTAGAGCCTTTTAGTTCACAAAAGACTCTTTCGATAAAATTTTTATTTTTATTTTAGTGTCACGACCCAAAAATGGACGTGATGACACTCATTTTATCCCACCAAGACAAGTCAGCCTAACACTCACCCATTACAATAAAAAGCGGAAATTTCATAATCAACTCAAAAATACCCCCAAAATCTGATTGTCACGTGTACAAGCCTCTAAAGTATTATAATAGATTTGAAAGAAAACGTAAGTCTTGAATGACGTTGTCTCTAAAATAGAGCAATATCATAAATAGGAGTAAGAAGGTCCGCTGAGATGACAAACAACTACCTCACAAATCTCCAAGAAGCCTCGAAAAATAAGAGAATGGAAAGTATCACAAAATCCAAGCTCATAACCTACAAAAAATTGTAGAAGCAAGGGATGAGTACCAAACCACACGGTACTCAGCAAGTACACCTCTAAACACAAGCTAAGAGAATAGAATACGAGTATTCCTTACATCCCAACCTAACCTCCACAACTACAATATGCATAAAACCAGTCCAACCTAACAGTTCACAGTTTACATAACACCCAGTTCAACAACAATCACTTTAACAAATTACATATTCTCAACAACAAACTCAATATTCATCAATCACAATTTTCACAAAAAGGCACTCAACAAATATCAACAACATACAAGATCAAGTTCATCAAATAGAGGTAATCAAATATCAAGTACTTTCCAACCACCAATAAAACACATAATCATCAAGAATGAAGGATGTCATGGGATGCAATGCAATATGACACCATGAAATGATATGCCTTAGAATACCAAGTACTCTCTCAACTGTATATACATAATACTCCTCAGAAATACATCGAGAGTTCATGACCCACGGGGGACTCGCGAGGTCCATATACCGACACAAACGATCTCCACGTGTCTGTGCGAACGATCTCAACGCACTATCATAAATCAAATAAATTTCGCACGGACGATGTCCACGTGCCCAACTTATACTCAATCTCATGTCAATGCATGTGCACAATATGATTTCAATAAGGGATGATACATCTCAATCAAATATCAATATGATATGTAATCACCTCAGTTATCACCAGTATACGGGTTCAATAAAGAACACAATCACACATAATAAATCAAGTCAATCAATAATATATCAACTAATGCCCATATGCTTTGACATTCTCGAATTACAATCCGCATTCTATAGTAATAAACTTTCCCTTTATAACACAGGTACTCGTACCAATGCCCGTCACAAACAATTCTCAACACATCACACACAAACAATTAATCACATTGCCTTTTATTACCCCTTTTTCATCATTAGAATTAATCAATATGGACAAGTTAACCCATCACCAAGTCTCATTACCTCCAAACACATATTACAAGGAAATATACGAATTTCATACACTTAACAAGGGTTTAGAAATTCACTTGCCTCAATTAATAAAAAATTCACTCCGGGACTTGAGTCTTCCCCTTCCGTTGAACTTCCAAATCAATGCAATCTATTCAAGTACATGATCCCAATAAGATTTCAAAACTAACAACACTCAACACTATAATCATGTTCCTGAACTTCAAGCCTAGGGTTAAGTCCCAATCTTTTTCCAATATCATGAAACTAATGATATTTATATAATATTATACCCTAACACTTAATTACTTATCTCAATATAGAGAAATTTGAATTATAATATGGTAATTATATAAAATCTGAAATCGAAACCACTTACAGAACAATACTTAACGTGAAACTAATAGCAGAATGTTGTTGGTGCTTTTATTTTATAATATAATATCCTCCAATCATTGTCCATAATTACTCTATGATTCTCCACTATAACTCGTCAACAGTAACCCATAATTAAATACTTACCCTCAATTTGAAAACAGACAATATTGCAGAAGATCAGTTTTCATACCAATGTATAATAATAATAATAATTTATCTTAACAAACCATAGCAGATTTGTATGTTTTAAAAAGAACAATTGGAACTTAATAATATAAAATATATATATATTGATTTCTTATGTAATTAACAAGCAAAAATTTCCATCCACAAAATTGAGTATACCTGCACTCTCGTTCTTCGTTCAACGCACTCCGCAGGTCAGTTTTCTTTCTGCTCCTCTTTATTTTCTTTTCTAAATTAATTATGTATTAAAAGTAATAATTTCTAATAACCTAATTAATATTTCAAATTTGGCCCATTATTATTAACAATAATCAAATTACCCGCAAATTAATTAACTATAGTTAAATGACCATTTAAAATTATCAAAAAAGATTTTTTCGGGTCCGGATCATTACATTTAGATTATTCATAGCTATAGATATATAATTAATGAGTTGTTTTTAATAATTTATATAGTTGGTGGTTAAAGAAAACAACATTAAAATTAGTAGGGGCCACTTCTACCACTCCCATAATTAGTCCTAATAATAATTAGGGGTTCCTATCTTGAGTTAGAAACTCAACAGGAACTTTAACTACGGCGGCACAATCAGCAAGGAGGCCGACGAGTGCTTCAGGTAAGTTTAGTATGTATTTTGTGAATATGAACAGAGATCATAGGATTATTATTATTATTATTATTATTATATTATTATTATTATTATTATTATTATTGAAATTAGATGAGAGAGAGACAGAGGAAAGCATCACGTTTCAGGTAATTTTCGAGTGAGTTTCAAATTGTGTCTACTTATATTATTGTTGCATATAGGAATTAGTATTATAATATTATTGGGTTGAAAAATTAAGAGGTGAATTGCTGCAAATTGAGTGAATTGTTCGTGCTTTTATGACCGAGGATAATAACAAAATTGAGTGACCCAGTCATTGCCAATGATAAGGCAATGATTGGCAGTGATAGTTGAATGGAAGTAATATGGGTTAAAATATTATTTTGTTATTAGAGGTTACTGATTTCTATTGATTTTGGAGTTGCAAAGTTCTTCATGGTCATCACATTATGATACATATCCATGTTCCAGCGTATTGGTGTGATGTATTTAAATTTTAGGAATATTATATTATATGAAAGCTATTATGGTTGTACTGTATGTTTGGAGAAATTATGACTTAGCCCTACGCTTGAATTTGAGAAATATGAGAGTTGAAATATTAAGTGGCATCAAAATTAGGAAATTGATTATAGAATTAGGTGAGTTTTTGGGTCTAGGCTAGACATAGGATAAAATGAGTGTTTATAGACTCGTTAACTTACAAATTATGCATATATATTTGATAGATTGGAAAGGTTCGGAGGCATTGAGGGAAGGAAAAGTATTGGAGAAGTAGCTTGCTTGACTTCGGTTCTTCGGTGGAGGTATGTTATGGTTTATTCTAGTTGATAGATAGACTCTTAATAGTGATTGATATGCATTGAATGTTATTGTGAAGTTCTCTATGTACTTGATTGTGTGATTGTGTAGCTTGGTTGTGTGGTTTGTGATTGGTCTGAAATTCTGAGACCGTGTAATTTATAATCTTGAACCCTTTCTATCGAAGTGATGCCTTGAATAAAGAAGGCTTGATGAAATATTGTTAATGAATTGAAAAGTGGTGATAATAAATGATAAATTAATGATATTATTGGATCGGAGTGTCACGTTCTGACACAGTATAATTGGATCGGAGTGTCACGTTCCGACACGGTATAATTGGATCGAAGTGTCACGTTCCGACACAGTATAAATGGATCGGATTGTCACGTTCCAACACGGTATTATTGGATCAGAGTGTCACGTTTCGACACGGTATAATTGGATCGGAGTGTCACTTTCTGACACAGTATAATTGGATCGGAGTGTCACGTTTCGACACGATATAATTGGATCGAATTGTCACGTTCCGACACAGTATAATTGGATCGGAGTGTCACGTTCCAACACGGTATTATTGGATCAGAGTGTCACGTTTCGACACAGTATAATTGGATCGGAGTGTCACGTTCCGACATAGTATTATTGGATCGGAGTGTAACATTCCGACATGGTATAATTGAATCGGAGTGTCACGTTTCGACACGGTAACATTAAAGGAAAAATATATTGAATTAATTTAATGTACTCAATCTCAAAGAACTCAATTCCCAAATTAGTTTGGTTTGGAGGCATGAGCCCTCATGTGTGATCTTGATATTGTTGAATGATTACGTACTTAGTTTAGTGTTGTTGACACTGGTTCATGTGTTTGTTGCTTGCCACCTGCTAAGTGTCATAGTTGATTTTATACTATTATTCATTACATATTAGTTTCTATTTTGGGTTGGCCGATGATATCTACTCAGTACATGTTGCCCTGTACTGAGCCTTACTTGTGTTTTTCTTTATTTTCTTTTTGTGGAGTGCATCGAGTGTATCAGTGACTTCGACTCGCCCTCAGCTCTAGCCAGTCTCCAGCACATCAAGTTCCAAGGTGAGCTATTCATTCCAGCTCGTGTTGGATTCTCTTGGTCATAGCATGATGTCCTTAATTTTCAGACATAAACTATTTTATTCATTTATTTTGGTGTCTATAATACGCTTAGACTTAGTATTTGAAGATTAGATGTCCTTGATGTGACGACTTTCAGATTTTGGGGGATAATAAGTGTTGGACTTTAGAGGTTTATTTGATTGGTTACTTTAATAAGTTTTGAGCTTCCGCATAATTGTTGTTATTCGTAGTTGAATTATTGATATATGTTGGGGTTTGGATTCCTTGGTTCACCCACTTAGGAGGTTAAGTGTGGGTGCCACTCACGACTCATTTTGGGTCGTGACATGAACATACATTAATTTATTTTGATTATTTAAATTTTTCAATGCACATAAATTAATCATTTAGTTTTTCAATGTTGGTCAAATTCATACTTTCAAGACTATTAACTCTCAAGGGTAAAATAAGAAGAATAATGTCATTTGTGCATTGATATTGTGAAATGACATAAACTCCCTCTGTTCAACAATAATATTTATCCACTATTGACTTAACACACTTCTTAAGAAATTATAAATAGAAGGATAATTTTACTATATCATCCTTTGAATATAATAAATACAGTATCTTGAAAATGTAATAGAGAAATGACTATAATTAATGATAATGGTAAATTAAGAACTAAGTGTAAAATATCCATTGGTTTCATAAAGTAAACAAGTATTGTTAGATATCCCAAAATAGTATAGGGGACAACTATTGTTGGACGAAAGAAATATTAAGAACCATCTATTTTTAGTAAGGACGACATATAAATAAGAACGGAGGGAGCAATTTTATTGTGTTCTCCACTTAATTCTTGCTTTATGGAAAGTTATACTTACTATTTTAGTTGTTAGGAAGTTTGATTTTCTTTTGTTTACTTATGAAGAGATTTGGCACAACTTATTGCAAGACTTTCATTTATTTCTTCATTTTTGCTTTGTGAAGTAGTATTGAGATTCTTCTTTTCCGTTCGGTCATTCTTTTCTTTTATTTGTTTTATATCTTTGAGGATCGTTTGTTAGGTGGGGAGGGATTATTTATAACTTTGAGAGTTAAATAGTTTAAGTTTGAGTGCAAATTTAGGTATGAAATTTTCAAAAGAAGAATTAAATTAAAATCTATATATTTAAAAACTACGTAAAAAATATTATAACTAATAACTAATAATAAGTCATAAGTCATTCTCACTTGGTGAATAAATATTAGGCCAGTCGTAAGTCGTAGCTGATATATATAGATAGATAGGTTTTTCGCGTGGCTTATCGCCACATTTTTATTAAAGTGAATGTGCAACATAATGTTTTTAAAATAAAAACGAAAATAAAAGCAACAAAATAAACCTACTTAAAATAATAAGTTATAACTTAAAGGACAAAACTATTAATTAACAATGAGAAAGTTTATTGGGAATGTCGAATTTAGTAGGGTAGCATGTCTAGTTTATTGGGAATGTCGAATTTAGTAGGGTAGCATGTCTAGTTTATTTTTATCAAACTCTGAATAATTTTTGAAGGTTCATTCTGACGAGCACAAACACACTATAAGTTTAGCACTTCGCTAGTCAAAGATAGTATAGTATAAAGATCGTCTCCACATGGATTGGTACAAAAAATAATTCAATTAAATCTTGCTAACTATTATTCAGGTGATCAAAAGAAAGGAGTTGGTTGTGATTATGAACCACTTTTATAGACTAAATGATAATTAAAAACAATTAGTAACTATGAAGTTTAATATGAATAATAAAAGATAGGGCATAAGACGAAACAAGTGCATAATGATAGTTGGAATTTGACCACATTCATTTATCACATCTAAAGTTCTATCGATTATCTCGAATTCAATAGCTTATTAGAGTATCCTTAAGCCTTAGATTTTTCTTCCGAGTAAATCTCAAGTTAAAGAATAAACCAATTATAATCCTGTGATTCTATTATGCAAGAATATGTTAATGACCGTTCTTAAGGAAGTAACGTCCTTTGACTATTTTTCCTTGAGATTTAATCAATAATTATCAACAAGCTCCTTCGATTACTTAATAGAAAATATATTGATTCAATCCAACAAAACTATTCAACAATATTCACCATGATATTCCTCTTTCGATTAAATAAACTAATGAACAAGGTTGCAATTCAATTCAAATTCCCATAACAAGTTAAAGCATAAGAATGAAAATCAAAATCCCAACAAATTCATCAATACAACATGTTTGTCAAATACCCTTTAAGAATCTACTCCATGGATGAGAACAAGTTTACTAAGAACAAAGATGAAAAAGAAGGGACATAGTAATCAAACTTTGAATCCCAACTTCCATTTTGAATTCAAGTACCGTACCACGTGTTACACATCCTCTTCTTCGTAACCTAGCGTTTCTTTTTGCTTTTTTTCTCGATGATCTCGCCTTGGGGAAAGCTCCAACGTCATATAGCATAGGTTTTCTTTGAAATTCCAAAAACACCCTTCCTTTAGTGATTTCATGCTTCCCCGCCGCGCGGGCGCGCCACTGGAAACCCAAGCGCACGAGCGGTGCGCGGAGAGGCAGTAGCTGCTTTAATGTGTCTGTGCGGGCACACCACTGGACACTTGATCGCGCGACCACCACGCGGGCGGATAGCTTAGCATATGCACATTTTTGTTCTTTTTTTCTTTCTTTAGCATTCTTGTTGGCCTTTCTCACTAATCATGTTCAACACTTGAATTTGCACACCTACACATATGAAACATAGACAATTAATTGCAAAGTTTACATTCAACACTTGTCAAAATTCATCTCATTTAATTACCCATCAAATACCCCCACACTTGAGCTTTTGCTCGTCTCGAGCAAATTAGAACAACTAGACCCCTCAGGATTTTGACGCACAAGTTACTAGAAACAGTTCTTGACTTCAACCATCCCTATAGGTGCATGCAACATTTATCGTTAAATGACTACTCATCGACAATTAAATTTAAGCAAAAATCAATCCATGAATTTTCTCACAACAAAGAAGATGCAATTTTATCATTAACAAACTTTTGTTCATGCATCATTGACACAATCTCTCATTTCACTCACTCTCACAAAGAAATACATCATGTTTTTCCAAAATACCATAAGCTTGGCAATTGAGTAATTCTCCACTAATGTAGGCCTTCTCGAGTTAAAATCATGTAGGACTTGCACATGTGTAATTTGTGATAAGAGTGTTTGTAGAATATGAAAATAAAAAGTCATATCCCCCATCTCTTTTTCACTCTTTTTTCATCCTTTTTCTTTTGACACCTTTCATGTTCTTTTGAAAACACATCCAACAACTTTCATTACTTTTCACACATGGCTAGATTCAATTGATTTTTTAATTTTTTTTTTGTTTTCGTAATTCAATTCTCTACACTTATAATTTCAATTAAGAGAGACATATAGGGGGATTAGACTAAAGAGATGTATCAGCTAATCAAAGAAAATGGATTATTATAAGGCTCAAATTGGTTGACTAGGGATACTTATCATCAATGGTCGGTGAATTTTAGGCTAGAAGTGAGTTCATCAAAGAAAGCCTACAATCATATTCTTCCTCAAATAGTCCTAGAATTTCGCCTAAAAAAACTACCATGCCAAGTTCTAGATTCTTTCAAACATGAGTACATATCAAGATCTTCTCACCACACAATATTCAAAGATTGATAATGCCTCAACTTCACATGCCAACAAGTAAGCACATTTCAATTAAGCAACCAATACAACCTCTAGATAGGAATCAATCAATTTGTACCTCTAGCACTTGTTCAACAATTATGCTACGACTCTTATCCTAAAAAAAGTCTGATTCAAAATAAATACGACTATGGTAAAAGAATTAAACAGGAAACCCATAGAAGTACAACAAAGAAGCTACCCTAGAAAGAAAAAAAATCTTTTTCTTTAGTTATTTACAACCCCTTCACCCCCACACTTAAGCTATGACATGTCCCCATGGAATAAAGAAAATGCAAAAGTAAAGGAAACTTCCCTGACTCTCTTTAGTCGATGTCATAAATAGTGTTTGGCTCCCTTGTGCAGGCTTGGCCAAGCGCACGCGCACCCATGCTATGATCTTTTTATCCGACTTGGTTGTCTTAAATGTGAGATCATCCACCTTCTTCATATTGAATACTACCTTTTCCTCTCCAACTCTAAGCATCAGTTTCCTTTCATACACATCGAGTATTGCTCTACCAGTAGCTAGGAATGGTTGGCTAAGAATTAATGAAACCTCTTTATTTTCTTTTATGTCTACCACAATAAAATCTATTGGAAACACAAACTTGTCCACCCTAACTAGAACATCTTCAACTATCCCTTCAGGAATAATGGTGGATTGGTCAGCCAACTGTAAGGACATTGGGATAGATTTTATGATTCCGAGCTCTCCTTCCAACTTTTTGAATATGAACAAAGGCAAAAGGTTTATAGAAGCTCCTGAGTCACACAATAATTTCTCAAATCTAGCAGTCCCTAACGTACATGGAATAGTGAAACTACCCGGATCACCACATTTCTGAGGTAGTTTATTCTGAAGGATGGCACTACAATGAGCATTCAACTTGACTACTGATGTTTCCTCCAATTTTCTCTTGCTGGATAAACTTCCTTAAAAAAATTAGCATATGCAGGCATCTGAGTGATTACCTCCGTGAAAGGAATATTCACATGTAGTTGCTTCAGCATCTCTAAGAACTTACCAAAATACTTGTTAAGCTTCTCTCGTTTCATATTTTGAGGAAAAGGCAATGCAGACATATATTTAGAATCAATTTCTAGTTCTGACTTCTCCTTTCCTTTCTGAATTTCGTTGGACTTCCCTACTATTTTTTTACTTCCTTGTTTCTCATCTTGGCTCTTTATAACTTCACAAGCTTTGCTTTTACAATTATCATTTAACTTTTTTCCACTTCGCAAAGTCACAACTTTCAGCTCCTTAGGGTTCCTTAACGTGTCACTTGGAAGATTTATAGGTGGTCTTTCAGATATCTGATTAGCAATCTGTCCAACCTGTTTTTCTAAATTTCGAATAAAAGCACCTTGAATTTCAAACTGTTCATCAACCTTAGTGATGAAACTTTTAAACATCTCTTCAAAACTCGATTGGTTCCCATGTTGTCCCTCATGAGGTTGATATTGTTGTCGCTGGTGATTCTGGTACCCCTGAAGTGTTTGTCTTTGTCCTCTCACATTGTTCTGTTGCCACACATTCAAATTACCATTTGGTGAGATCCATGAGAATCCAGGATGCCTTTACCCCATTGCATTGAAATTGTTTGATTCTTGATAGTTTCCTTTGTTAAAGTTTTCAACAGCATTAACCTTTTCTTCTGTAAATGACCCTTGTTGACATTCATGAGTAGGATGCCTTCCTGCATAAAAATCACACGTTATTGATTGCGTCATTTGAGCCTGGGCTAGAGTCAACTGTTTCACATCCTTTGCAATTGATGCAACATGCGTCTGCAAGGTAGTGAAAGTATCAACTTGGTGCACCCCTACAGTCTTCTTCCTTTCAGAATTCTCTACAACGCACTGATTAGCATTCTCTGCAAGTTCATTTAGGATTTCAATTGCTTCTTCATGTGTCTTTTTCATGATTGGTCCTCCCACTACATTATTTAATATCCTCTGTGACGCAGGTGATAATCTTTCCCAGAAATTTTTCAATTGCAACCATGGCTCTATTCCATTATGTGGACACTTCCTCAACAATTCCTTGAATCTTTCCAATGCTTCAAACACTAATTCTGATTCTAGTTGACTGAAATTGTTGATCTCCTTCCCATTCTAGCTGTTTTTGCTGGTGAGAAATACTTATCAAGAAATTTTGTCATCATTTTATCCCAGGTGTGAATTGATCCAGAAGGTAAACTTTGTAGCTAGATCTTAGCATCATCCTTCAAAGAGAAAGGGAATGCCCTTAAGTATATAGAATCGTCTGATGCTCCATTGTAGTGAAAAGTGTTCATGATTTCATCAAAATCCATCATATGACTGGTTGGATCCTCATTCTGCTTCCCTTTGAAAACACAATTATTTTGTATTGCTTGGAAAACACTGTGCTTGATCTCAAAGTTATTTGTTGCAACAGGAGGACATCTTACATGGGACTGCATCCAATTGTAATTTGGCTTAGCATAGTCTCCTAGCAATCTCCCCACCCTTCCATTATTTTGATCCATTTGGTCTTCCACTTCAGCAGGAAGACGGTGAATTCTTCGGTTAACAACCCCAGGATGTTCAGCATCATATTCAATCCCATGTGCGCGATTTAGTTTATCAAGATTGAGTGGGTCATTCAAACCCCTATTATCGACATTTATATCACCCATTGTATTAAGCCTCTGAGACTGCCCTGAAACCCTTTCGGCAAGTTCCTTCTTAAGCAAGCGTAAAGTTTTCTCCAACTCTGGATTGTATTTGATAACTTCTTTTGAGAAAGATCGTGTCATACACACAAGTTGTGGTTAATTCCTATTGCCTGCAATACTGGGAACTTGATGTGTTAACTAAAAAAAATAAAAAACAAAACCTGAATTAATACACAAAACTCTATTGAAAACTACTTGTTGCCAATCCCCGACAACGGCACTAAAATTTGATGAGCACAAACATACTATAAGTTTACACTTCGCTAGTCAAAGATAGTATAGTATAAAGATCATCTCCACAGGGATTGGTACAAATAATAATTCAATTAAATCTTGCTAACTATTATTTAGGTGATCAAAAGAAAGGAGTTGGTTGTGATTATGAACCACTTTTATAGACTAAATGATAATTAAAAACAATTAGTAACTATGAAGTTTAATATGAATAATAAAAGATAGGGTACAAGACGAAACAAGTGCATAATGATGGTTGAAATTTTACCACATTCATTTATCACATCTAAATTTCTATCGATTCTCTCGAATTCGATAGCTTATTAGAGTATCCTTAAGCCTTAGATTTTTCTTCCGAGTAAATTTCAAGTTAAAGAATAAACCAATTATAATCCTGTGATTCTATTATGCAAGAACATGTTAATGCGTGTTCTTAAGGAAGTAACTTCCTTCGACTATTTTTACTTGAGATTTAATCAATAATTATCAACAAGCTCCTTCGATTACTTTATAGAAAATATATTGATTCAATCCAACAAAACTATTCAACAATATTCACCATGATATTCCTCTTTCGATTAAATAAAATAATGAACAAGGTTGCAATTCAATTCAAATTTCCATAACAAGTTCAAGCATAAGAATGAAAATCAAAATCCCAACAAATTCATCAATACAACATGTTTGTCAAATACCCTTTAAGAATCTACTCCATGGATGAGAACAAGTTTACTAAGAACAAAGATGAAACCGAAGACATAGTAATCAAACTTTGAATCCCAACTTTCGTTTTGGATTCAAGTAGTGTACCACGTGTTCAACCTCCTCTTCTTCGTAACCTAGCGTTTCTTTTTGCTATATTTCTCGATGATCTCGCCTTGTGGAAAGCTCCGACATCATATATATATATAGCATAGGGTTTTCTTTGAAATTCCAAAAACACCCTTCCTTAGTGATTTCACGTTTCCCCGCCGTGCGGGCGCGCCACTGGAAATCCAAGCGCGCGACCGGCGCGCGGAGAGGCAGTAGCTGCTTTAATATGTCCGCGCAGGAGCGCCGTTGGACACTTGATCGCGCGACCACCGCACTGGCGAATAGCTTAACATATGCACATTTTTGTTCTTTTTTTCTTTCTTTAGCATTCTTGTTGGCCTTTCTCTCTAATTATGTTCAACACTTGAATTTGCACTCCTACACATATGAAACATAGACAATTAATTGTAAAGTTTACATTTAAATCTTGTCTAAATTCATCTCATTTAATTACCCATCACATTCAGAGGCATTTTTCTTTATGTTGAGTTACTGATTTTTCAGTGTCTTGTGCAGGTCATTTTGATCTTCGCGATCGTGACCCTTAGGTTCGCAATCACGATGTATCTTCTTTGTGGCATTCGTGATCGCGATGAAGCTCTTTCCTTAGCACTTCACGATCACGATGTGAACCTCTGTGCCCTTCTTGATCGCGAGAGTTAGTGGCTCGTGATCACGATGACCATTTTTCACCCGGACAGAACCTAATCTTTTCATTCTTCTCATTTCCACCATTTTCAATCTTTTAAGGCTTTGAGAAAGCAATTCTTGGGAGCATTTTTGTGAAAACTCGGGTGGGTAAGATTTCCCTACCAATCCTTTGTTGGTTTCATCAATTTTTATCTTTCAAAACACCTTTAATCATGATTTCAGTATGGATTTAAGGGTTTTTTCCCCTAAGTTGGAAAATTGATATTTTTATGAATTGAAACTCGTTTCTTGGTCGATTGTAATGGGGTTTTCAACCAAAAATTTCTCGTCTTTTAGAGTTTGTGTTCAACTAAAAATCTAATTTTACTCTTTTTGATTTCCGAAGTGATTTTTGGACTATTTTATCCCCGATTTCAAGTCCTATAAATGTGGGTATCATTGGACTCCTTTTGATGAACTATTTCTATCTTTGATAGTTGAGGATCATTTCGGTGACCGTGTGGTTGAGAAAGTGCTCTGTTACAGTTGTTCGAGTGAAGTTTCAGCCTGCGAGGTAGGTTTGACTATTCCTCTTTTGGACTGCGATGAGTAAGTAATTTTTCTTAGACAGTCAACTGTGAAATGGATTGTTGTATGAGTTTTAGAGGTTGGTAAGCATTGACCTTCTTGTTTAGTCTGTGTGATGCTTAATTGTGATGCTTAGTCTGTGTGGAGGCTTGTGTGATACCTTTCATTGTTGCTAAAAAAATTGATATATGTGAGTAAATACCTGACAAAGGGCTACGTGACTTATTTTTATATTTGACTTTGAGATGCCCAATTTAGGGGCTTGAGTTAATATTTTATCATTTTAAAATGAAAGAAATGCTTTCTAAGTGGTAAAGACTGGTTTCAGATGGATTCCTCCACTATCCCTATCATTTGAGGACGTGTTTCATGACTTGTTGAGTTTGAGAACTTTATTTTATTCAAAATTCTTGATGAATTGATTATGTCTTTATGTTGTATGTGTTGTGATGCACTCATCCTCATTAAGCATATCATTGTTCATGGGAATACGAAAAAGTGGAGAAATACTATTTTTGAGAAACAAAATGAGACACCTTACTTTTATCCTTGATCATGAGCTAAGTGACAAGTTGATGAGATATTGGGATTGGTATTTTGAATGTGATTCCCCCATATGTCCATGTCCGGAAGCTAAAGCTCGGCAAGGTATATACGATGACCTTGGTTCCACCACATCATTCATTGCATTGGTCAACTTTGTTGTGTTGTGTGACTTGTTTATCTATATCCTTTTGTGTTTACTTTATTCACTCTATTATTATATAAAATATTGGCAGCACCGATGCCAGATGTGTAGGTGGAAGTGTTTCATAGTTTATTTCTTAAGTTTGATTATTTGCTTATGCTCAGTCGGTCTAACCTACTGAGTACATGTGGATTGTATCCACCCCTACTTTATCATTTTGATGCAGATCCTAGTCAGGGTGATCTTCGTAGCGGTTGATTGGATCTAGCGATATCTTCTTTTTCAGAGTTGTGGTGAGATCCTGTTTTTCAGATCGCCATTGATCGCTATCTATCATTTACAGTCTTTAATTTCTTTTCGAAGACTTTAGATGTATTCCAAATTTTAGAAATGTAGTAGATGCTCTTTATACTATACTACCAGGTTTGAGAACTTCTTTGTTGTTTCCTTATCGGTTGTGGCCTGACTTCCCCTTGAAAGTCTCGTATGTGTTATTTCATTCGACTTACACACCAATTATGGGGTTCTCGGGTGTGTGTCATCATGACCTCGACTTTTGAGTCATGACATCACCATTCTTACAAAATGAGTTTATTAGATTTATTATTTATTTTTAACAAATTGATGATTGAAGTTTATTCTTTATAATAGATGAATTTTATATTTAACATTTAAGCTTATTAGGTGTAGATTTTGGTGTTAAATCGTATATGGGTTGTTGAAATTAGAAGAATATTTCTTTTTCATGTAAAACTTTAGTAAAAAAATGTCCGAAATTTGGCTTCGACGTGTCTACAACTTTAGTGATAAAAATTTATGAAATTAGTCTCGGCAAATCATACCAAATTTCAGGCAAAAGTATCTGATGTTTGATCTTTACAAAGCCACACATTAGACAAAAATATTTAAAATTAAACGCGAATTTTCAACTTCTATCGTATATAATATATATATATATATATTAAAAAAACAGACACGAGTTAAATGACGAAAAAAAAAAGGAAACATTTGTCCACTTAGCACTTTTTAGGTAAATGAGAATGACAACCCAAACACATTGTCAGAACTGGTAAGAAATAATTTATTTAGGAAAAATGTGACCAACCAATAAAAGAACATCATAAATTAATTCTCCATGCAGTATATACTAACCAATAATTAATCAAGTGAATTTTGTTTTGTTGAGAAGTCAATTGGTGCATGGTTAAGATATTGTGATAGAGGAGACTGACCTGCCAACCACATTCTATGTTATTAATGAAGTATATAATGATTAATGGCGGAGCCAGAATTTTAATTAAGGAGTATCAAAATATAAAGAAGTTAAATTGTGTAGAAGTCGAGTGTCAAATATGTAATATATATACATAAAAAATATATTTTTATTTAGCTATGCAGTATAGTTTTTCGACGAAAGGATGTCGGTCGACACCCCTCAATTGTAGCTCTGCCACTGATAATGATAATGTAAATTTTTTTATAGCATAGGTATAATTTAAACCGTTACTATTTCCTCAAATCATTTATAATATCATTACAACATATTTATATATTGTCATGATTCATTGAGGTTTAATTCGTTACATTTACATATTTTTAATTACTTTTTAAAATAATATAATTATATAAGTGTTTTTCACATTATCAATACATAAAAGTTAAAGACTCATAATGATAAGTACTTGAAGAATATGAGAACATAAGCAAAGCAAAGGTTTGTCCCTTTTCTTTCAATTAAATTAAGGTATTTAGCTAAAGAGCCTTTTTTTGGCTCAACCCTTCTTGCATACTTTGCTTTGGCCTCAATTAAAATTCTCTCTCTCTCTCTCACACACACACACAATGGCTCCTTTTCTTAATATCCATCATGATATCTTTCTGATTTTTTCCTCTATTTAATAAAATCTTCTAGATAATTTTCTTAGATTTTGTCATATATATTCTCGATGTATATATTGTATTAGATTATCTGATTTATTATTCAAGTTAGTATAATTTCATATATTCTGAAGAGTTACATAGATGGAGCTACGTACACTATTAGGTACATGTTTGAACGAATTCAATAGCTTTTACTTCAAATTCTCAAACAAGAAAAAATGAATTCATAAACTTTAAGTTTTGTCTTCGTCTTTGGACAGTTACATATAGTTCGAAATTTTTAAATATTTTTACGTGGCTAGTTAGTAAATAGAGGTTAAACTCTTTTTTTTTTTCAATTAGAAAATTACTCAATAGTTGGACCACTTGACCTACCATATTGATGTATTACTGATAGAAGTAACTACACTACATGACTCAAGGATATGACAATGTCTTGTACCTATAATTATAAGACATGACTCAAGTAACCACTCTCACTAGTACTAGTAATGAAAGCACTAATCTTCTAAAGTTCTCAAAAACCAATAAACCTTATTTGTTTTTTGGGAATCTTTTTGATTACTCAAAAAAAAAAAAACTATACTTGAAGTGTATTCATTACTCTTCACTTGGTCTTCATGATATTTTGATTCAATTTATTGTCCCTCTTCTACTCTCAAGCCAGCCCCTACTGCACCCTTTCTAATTCCTTAGCTTGTAGCTCCACACTTCACATATACTGTGATTTCATTTCCTTCTATTTAATGATCAATCTCTCTAGTAACATGTATATATAATTGGAGTTCACTTGCTATGTTGAAATGTGTTATCAGGGTTTTGCAATAATTTTTTAGGGAAATGAAAGTCAAAGTATTACCATAAATGCTTTTATCTTTTTCTGAAAGGAAAATATAAATATCTTCCGGCTTGAACTTAGGTCCAAACAAGAAAAGGAGAATGGAAGTGAATAGCAATGCAGTTGAATGTTCAAAGATGGAAGAGTATGAAGTGATAGAACAGATTGGTAGAGGAGCTTTTGGAGCTGCATTTCTTGTTTATCACAAGTTTGAGGAAAAAAAGTACAATAATCTTCATTTCTTTTTCTCCTTTTTTTTATGTGTGGTAATAATTTCTTCTTCTATATTAAAAGTTAGAACTTTACTTCCTCCGTCTCAATTTAAATGTCTTAATCTGACTATGTAGGGAGTTTAAGAAATGAAAGTTAAAGGGAAAAATGTTAATATTGTGATTTTTAATTAAAAATATGTATAATCCTTTAAATCGTTTTCATCTTAAACTTTCTTATAATGTTAGAATTGATAAGTTTACTTAATATATAGAAAAAAAAAGTCAATCTTCTTAGGATAGATAAAAATGAAAAAAAAATAAAATAACACACTTAAATTAGAACAAAAGGAGGAGTAACATATTGCTAAATTATGCTTAATTTTTCTTGGTTTGATTCTACATGCCAAAGAAAGAGCCGGTTATTATTTGAATTGTGTAACCATTTCATTTGACTAAAAAATTAAATGATTAGAAAAATTATTTTTATTTTATTAATTCTATCTTAGAATATTCTTTCATGTGCGAATCTATTTTTTTTTTTATGAACTAAGCATGTATAAGAATTCATATTGAGTGACGGTAAGACTCAAAATCACATCTTAGCCATGTTAATATTTTTGATGATTATGTCTCAACAATTATATATATCATTAATCAATCGGAAATAACCTCTTTATTTTTTAGACAGAGATTAGATATGAGTATATTTTATCTTTTACCATTCTATTTTGTAAAACCACACTGTGTATATATGTTGTTTGTTTGTAATACTCATTAGTAGTATAAATGAGTATTACTTTTTGATTTATTTATTTTTTAATAAATGAAAATGACTTATTGTTGTGAATGATGTTGAATTGTAGGTATGTAATGAAGAAGATTCGTTTGGCTAAACAGACAGACAAGTTCAAACGCACTGCCCATCAAGAGGTTAGTCATTTTAATCAAAGCTTAACCTTTTAGAGACCGCACAAATTTATTAGTTAATTGTATTTTAAATGCGCCCTTTTATGTGTGGGCATGAGTCAAACATGTGGAAATTCTTTTTTGATATGGGTAACGGTGAGATTTGATCCCACGACCTCTGGCTGATACCATAAGAAAACACACTTTTATTAGTTAATCGTATTCTCAATCGTTTCCTTTTAAAATTATTAATCCAAAACTTTTTGTTTAGTATAGGTAATAGAAAATGTTATTATGACATTTAAATGAATCAGGTCCCAAAATGTAAATTTGTTTTTCACTATTGCATTATTTCACTGAGCTGGTTCAGTAGCAAATAAGGAGAAAAATCATGTTCGATAACACAAATTTCTTATTGAATTGTGATGAAGAAAACATTTATTTCTAGTTTATTTACAATGTAAGCATCCACATAATATAAATTAGGGAAAATGATTAAAAATATTCCTGAATTATTTAAAATCAGTGTTTTACTCTGATTGTATTGTTGGCTTAAAACTGCCCTCGACCGTTATATTGTTGGCTTAAAAATACCCTTCGTTCTAATGATTGTTTCAAAAAATTTGAAAAATAAACTAATTTTGTCCTTAAACTATTTCAGATGGAAGAATTAGTTTAAAGATTTAAGTAAAATTTTATTTTGGAGATTATGCGATTAGTTTAATCATTTTAAATGTAATTTCTATCCGATGTCAATTTTATGAAATAAAAGATTTCATTATATATTAATTTTTAAAGTAAACATTTATTCTATTATTTCTTTTCAAAAACTATTATTATGGTCCTCAACTTAATATGAAAGGACTAAAGTTAAAACAAATAATAAAGCGTATCAAGATATTAATAAAATTGATTTTTTTTTAATCATATCATTTTTAAAGATAATAAGAAAAGGTAAATGACTTCATATTCAGGAATAATAACTCATAGATAATATGCACATAACCAGAAAAGAAGAAGTTATATGTCATCTCTTGTTATTTTTTTAAAGTAAGAAGTGTTTATACTATTTATTTTCTTATCTTATTATATTTTTCACATTTAACCCAACTCTCCCCTCCCCCCTCAAAAGATAAATAAATTAAAAGTATAAGGGAAAAATGTCTCATTCGAATTATGAAAAAATAAAATTAGCTCATTTTTCCTTGTTTTGAAACAGCAGTTAGAAAGAGAATATTGTTTATCCATTTGAATAGTTAAAGTTATTTCTGAGACAAAAATCTAACAGTAAAGACACTTTTTTTACCAAAAAATATCACAAGGGGTAAATTTGATCTATTTTAAATAATTGAAAGATATTGTTGATCTTTTTCCTTTTAAATTAGAAAATGATACCTGATTAATTTACTTGATTTTCCTTACAAATAATTAAATTAAACTAAGGAAAGGAAAAGAACCAAAACAAAATAAAAAAATAAAAATAAAAATAAAAAATAAAATAAAATAATAATAAAAAAAATAAAAAAATAATATATATATATATATATATATATATTAATCTCTGTGTGAGTGGGACTTATTTTCTACCACATGAAAAATATGAGGGTGGTAGGTGGTTGTGATAAATTAAATTTTACTAATATTGATACGAAGGAATGTCGCACACCTAACATGGCCTGCTTTCACCAAATGTATACATTCGGATACTTTTTCGGTTCGCTTTTACTTATTTAATATTTTAAAATTAATTTTTATAATTATTATTTTTAATATATTACAAAAATATTTTATAATACTACTTAAATTAATCATGATTCATTTAGAGAAATACAAAATTTTTAAATTAAATAAATAAAATGAACGGAGAAAATATATGTAAATACAATGTATATGAGAAAAAAAGAGTAAAATGTAAAATATTTGGTAGAGATTATAAATGTTAGAAATAACTTACAACTTCGTCCATACTGTCAAGCAATAATTCTTTCTGTCATAACTTTCAATTTTTTCTATATTTATTTATTAAATGAAAATGTCTCTTATCAATAATAATAAATGTATACCAAACATTATAATGGTAACTTTTTACATGTCAATAATTAATGAAGGCGAGTTAATTTTTTTTTTTTTTTAAAACAGAGAAGTGTTTCAAGTCCTTACACTTATTTACCACGAAGTCGAAACAAGATGGAACAATCACAACAACCTTAGGTTACACTTATTTAGGAGATTATGACATTAATTTAACTATATTTGAAATGATAATTTTAATGCTAAACTAATTTTATGAAATTTGAAGTTGAATTACCAATATTAATTTTTCAACTAAGATTCTGCCGCCCTTGACTGGCTTTCTATTTGATTGTACCGAAAGGTCAATGAATTGAGATTGTTTTATTGTTTCTTTTCAAAACTAATAGTGGCCCTCGATTCAAATTTGAGATGACTTAAAGTTAAAATATCACTCTATTGAAAAATTCTATTGTTTCTCTTTGAAAATTGAAGCATTATCAAAGTTGCCTTATAAATCATAAACAACATAACATCACTCAAAGAGTTAGAAGATAGTATTAGCAAAATGGCTTTATTTTACTAATAGAATTGGAATAAGTTGATCAATAATATGATGTGTTAAACAAGATGAAAGAGAAGGAACTTTAATTATGCTTTAATTAATTATTAAAAAAGAACTTATGGAGTGTTGAAAAATTAATTTTCCCTCTTTTTTTTTTTTACTGTTTAAAGTAAGAATAATTATTCTTCTCTCAGCTTTTTATTTTTTTATCTAACCTTATATTAATTTTGATTTTTGCAGATGAATTTGATACCCAAGCTGGATAACCCTTATATTATTGAGTACAAGGATGCATGGGTAGAGAAGGTATTTATTTTTATACAATTAACAAAATTTTCTATAAGGACTTAATATTCTTTTATTTAGTACACATATTCATGTACAATGCTAAAAAGATTTTTTTATGTGATGTTATACATAAATTAGGAGTCCTTTGTCTGCATTGTTACAAGCTATTGTGAATGTGGAGACATGTAAGTTTCCTAAACATGCCTAAATTAGCATTAATTTTATCTTAATCAATAATAATGATGTATTTCTTGATAGATTTTGTACTTGTTTTCAGGGCTAATATGATTAGAAAAGCCAGAGGAACATTTTTTCCTGAAGACGTAAGAAAAATAAGAATAAATTTCCAACAAAACACAAAACGGATTTTGAACTCATCAAGTTTACTTTTGTTTTGCCAACAGAGACTTTGCAAATGGTTGATTCAGTTGTTACTGGCTCTCGATTACCTTCACTCGAATCATGTTCTTCACAGAGATCTTAAAGTATGACCTTTTTTTATAAAAAAATTGTAGAGTTTTGGAGTAACTCATACTAATAGTTTTCATTTGCTTTGCTCCAGTGCTCTAACATTTTCCTTACCAAAGACGACAAAATCAGACTTGGTAAGAAGTATAAATAGTCCATATAGTAAGTGTTTATTTGCTGCAAATTTTGTGTTGCTTATGAAACTTGTTATGTCGTCTGTAGGTGACTTTGGATTAGCCAAACTGTTGAATAAAGATGATCTTGCCTCTTCGGTAATAAACCCTCCCTCATTATCCAAATTAGGACGTCTCAAAATATAAAATGTCACATAAGTTGAAGCAGAGAGAATAACAAGTTGTTGACTATTGTTATTTGGTTGTTCAATGTGATGTAGATTGTGGGTACTCCAACATATATGTGTCCTGAGCTTCTAGCAGATATACCTTATGGATATAAATCAGACATANAAGACGTTAAGGAACCCATACGACTTTACGGAATTGAATTCGGGCGAGTAGAACTTTCGAAACGGATCCTAGTGTGAACGGGTAGTTTTTGAACGTCATTGGTTGAGGGTGTGTTGTGAAATGGGGATTTGGAACTCAAATTTCGACTCTCTATCTCCATGTTCCTGCCAGGGCGGGGCCTTGTAGCGGGATAGGGTCCGCTGTAGCAGCCCAATCGCGAATTAAGTCACGATTAAACCCCAAAAATGTTATTATTCTGCAATTTTCGTTCTTGAGAGCTAAGAAATGAACCAAGGCAACTTATTGCCAGTTTTCCACCTTTTCTAGCACTAAAGGTAAGGATTTTACTCCCCTAATCCATTTTTCGATCCGTAGAACTTATATTCTTAGGTAATTATTATTGGGGAAAAGTTTTGATCTTAATCTAATGGTGGAAAAAGCCCTAATTTTGGGTATGGGAATCATGGGTTTGGTCTTGGCTTATTGGGTTTGTTATAATCCGGGTAAATTAGACTTTAATTATTGATCCTTGCGTATTATTACTTATTTGTAGACCTAAAACAGGCGGAAAAAATCCGGAAAAGGGAAGGATCAAGCGCCTTAGGGGGATTCAAGCTTGGTTTCGAGGTAGGTGATGGTTTGATGTCACGTGTGTGTGATGTATGTGGGTATTTGCTTAATTATAATGCATGCATGTGAATGTAGGACTATTGATCAAACCTAATGTAAATAAGTATGAATGAACGATGGTATGCCATGAATCAACACTTGATTGTATGATTATGAGAATGTACATTGTGATTATGGTATGATGATTGGACCGGGTTCCACGTTCCGACACAGTAATTGGGATCGGATGTAACGTACCGACATACACATTGTGAAACGACCCCAAAAATGCCCGAAAATGTGCTTCAGAAACACCTATAATTGTAATTTCCATATATCTCAAAATCTGTGCATGATTTTGGAAATTCGACTTCATATTCTTATTCATGGGGTCAAATTGAGTGGGTAAATGGGTCTAACCCGAATTTTAGAGCAACCGTATCAAAATTAGAAAATCGGAAAAAATGCGATTTGGAGGGTCAACTTTAAAGGGGCATATCTCTTAGCACACAAGGAACTGGAAGGGCCACAACCTATTAAATTAAAGCTCTTTGAGTTAGGTTTCCAACGCACTTGGTTTCACCTCATTCCGAGTTAGGATGAGGGAGTTATGACCATTTTCGTAAAACTTGTCTGTGCAGATTTGCAATTTCCAGTGAGCTATTTTTTCTTTTTTGAGGCTAAGTGTTGGGGACGTTTTTTATAAAAAGGGGATATGTCCCATACTTAGTCATTTTTAACTTCAAAAACACTCTCTAAGCCCTCTCCAAAATTCCACCAAGATCCTCAACCAAATTCAAACATCTCAAGCTCTAATTCCGAATTCAAGACTCAATCTCAAGCTTCAATTCTCCATTCCAATCTTCATCAAGGATTCTCCAAAGTTGAGGTATGTGGGTTTGATTGTGGAAACCTTCCTTTCCACAAGTCCAACCATTTATCCTCTATTTCTACTTCAAGTTTATGGGTCCTTATGGTTATTTATGAATTCTTGAAGTATGGAATTAGTACTACACACCCTATTATGGTCTATTTTGCATATTATCATGAAATGGAATTATTATGTGATGTTTATGGTTTTCATGCTTTCACGATCAAATTATGAAGGTTGATATATATATATATATGTATGTTGTTGGTGGGCTGATTTATATGGATTTTGGAATTGGCTGGACTTAGTACTCTTGAAATACATGATTTTATTTACATGAACAGTAGCCTATCATGTGTTTGATAAAATACCCATTAATAGAATTCTTAGGAAATGGAAGGTCCAATGTACGTCCTATGAGTCAGATGGTTATATAATTGCTGAAATGATGATGAAATGGACACATGTATATGATTTTCTCTATATAAGTGTTGTGAGTCGACCAAGTCTAGCTCGTGGGGTTGTAGGCCCGGGTAACCGTATCGAGGGGTTGGTACCTTGGTTGCCTAGTACGGGGGGGGGGGTAGTAGGCCCGTATAACCATAATGAGGGGTTTGTACCTTAGTCCCTAGCTCAGGGGGTGGTAGGCCCGGGTAACTACATTGAGGGGTTTGTACCTTTTTCGCCTCTCCAAGGGGGTGGTAGGCCTTGAAAATACTATTTTTATGGTCACTCGCCACACATGTACTACGCCCCACTAAATATGATTTTTTTTATGTAAGCATCATTATACATATCATCTCATTAATATGCTATCTATCGGGTATGATTATGCATTTTGCCTATGATGTCTATCTATTGTTACATTGCATTGCATCCCATATACTTAGTACATTCAAACGTACTAATGCATACTCTATGCCTACATGATGTCACCATGTAGGGACCGGAGCACCGCTTGACCATCCTCTTCCGCGTGGCTAATATGATTTTCTATCGAGGTTATTGGTGAGTCCTCTATTTCGGGGACGTTGCTTATGATCTCTTGCTATGTATAAGACTTTTCCTTTTTAGTTATGTGTTGACTATGAGGGTGAGCCCGGTAGTTTGTCTTGGCACCCGCTAAGTAACCATCTTTAGAGGTGGTGTTAGACAAGTTGTGTATTATGCTTGAGCTTGACTCATCTATGGTATTTATGTATCATTCTCTTTTTTCTCTTGCTCCCTTAGTCCCGACTTCCCCTTGATTATGCTTATCGCTTATGGTCATTTTAATTGCTTCCGCGACCAAGGATGTGTAATGATTTGCTATGAGGCTTGTTTGGGGTTCCTTCGAGTTCCTCATTTGTCGGTCACGTTTAGGCCCTAGGCTTAGGTCGTGACAAACTTGGTATCAGAACACTAGGTTGATAGATCCTCGGAGTCCAACACACCGCGTTGATTAGAGTCCGATTCATGGTTGTGTTGTGCACCACAACTATGAGTAAGAGGCTATGAGACGTTTTAGGAAATGTTTTCCTTCTCCATGTTCTAAGTCGTGCTGTAGAGTTGAATTAAGTTTTTCCCTAACGATTGTTCTTTGCTATGCTAGATCATGCCTAACACAAGAGGAAGACGAGCCCGCGCACCCGAGGAAAAACCGACCAATGGGGATCTTCGGGATGCCCTTACTTTATTTGCACAAGCTATGGCTTATCAAGCCAACCACGGGGCCCAAGCCCCTCAGGCTTCTACCCCGGCATCTCGGGTGAGAGACTTCGTGCGGATGAATCCCCCGGAATTCTATGGGTCTAAGTTAGATGAAGACCCTCAAGAATTCATTGATGAAGTCCACAAAATATTAGCTATCATGGGCGTGAGGTCAGAAAATAAGGCGGAGTTGGCGGCCTACCAACTAAAAGGAGTGGCCCAAATATGGTACAACCAATGGAAGGAAGAGAAGGGGGCAAACTATGTGGTGCCTTGGGAAGAGTTCAAAACGGCTTTCCTTAATCGATTCTTTCCTCTTGAGCTTAGGGAAGCCAAATTGGTGGAGTTCATGAATTTAAAACAAGGGTCTAAGAGTGTGAGGGAGTATGCCCTCAAGTTTAACCAACTTTCAAGATATGCTCCACACTTGGTTGCCGACTCACGATCTAGAATGAACAAATTCGTGATGGGTGTGTCCGACCTAGTGAGTGAAGAATGCCGGTCCACAATGTTGATTAGTGACATGGACTTGTCCCGCTTGATGGTCTATGCCGAACAAATGAAGGAGGAGAAGTTGAGGAAGTGGAGGGGTCATGAGGCCAAGAGGGCCCGTTTTGAGGGCAAGTTCCAAAGTCGAAGGGGAGGCCGGTTTCATCAAGGCCAAGGGTCTTCTCATGCGCCCCATAAGGGGTTTGCCAATGACGTTCCAAGGGCCCAAGGTGTTGGTGGTATGGGTCCTATTGATGTATGTCGGAAGTGTGGTAAGGGCCATGGTGGCCCGTGTTTGAGAAATATCGATACTTGCTACAGTTGTGGGGAAATGGGGCACAAGGCAATGGATTGTCCTCAAAATTGCAACAATGGTAAGGAGGTTCGTCCACAAGGTGCCAATGCGGTTCCTTTGGAGAGAGGGGGCCGACAAGATGGTGCCCCAAGGCACAATCGATTTTATGCTTTGCATGGGAGGCAAGGGGTTGATGAAGTCCCCGACGTCGTTACCGTAATGTTGAAAATCTTTGACTTTGATGTATATGCATTAATTGATCCGGGTGCCTCTCTTTCTTTTGTCACCCGCTTTGTTGCCAAAAAGTTTCATGTTGAGCCCGAATTGTTGCGTGAGTCATATAAGGTGTCTACTCCTATTGGTGCATATATTGTTGCTAGGAAGGTCTATAGAAATTGTCCTATTTGCATCTTGCATAAAATATTGCCTTGTGATCTTGTTGAGTTGAACATAGTCGATTTTGATGTTGTTCTTGGGATGGATTGGTTGCATGCATACTATGCTTCCATTGATTGTAGAACCCGTAGGGTCAAGTTCCAATTCCCAAGTGAACCCATTCTTGAGTGGGAGAGCCAAAATGTGGTAGTCAAGGGTAGGTTCATCTCTTGCATTAAAGCCCGTAAGTTGATCTCTAAGGGGTGTCTCTATCACCTTGTGAGGGTTAGGGATGTGGAGTCCAAAACCCTTCCTATAGAGTCGGTTCCGATCGTAAATGAATTCCTTGATGTCTTTCCTAATGACCTTCCCGGTGTTCCTCCCGAAAGGGAAATAGATTTTGGCATAGACCTCCTCCCCGATACTCAACCCATTTCTATTCCCCCTTACCGTATGGCCCCGGCGGAGTTAAAGGAGTTGAAGGAACAATTGAAGGACTTGTTGGAGAAGGGTTTTATTAGGCCTAGCCAATCACCATGGGGTGCTCCGGTGTTGTTTGTGAAGAAGAAAGATGGGTCCCTTAGGATGTGTATTGATTACCGGCAACTCAATAGGGTCACCGTCAAGAATAAATATCCTCTTCCTAGGATTGATGACTTGTTCGACCAATTGCAAGGGGCTAGCCACTTCTCTAAGATTGATCTTCGGTCCGGGTATCATCAAGTGAAGGTGAGGGAGTGTGACATTCCCAAGACAGCCTTCCGGACTAGGTATGGGCATTATGAATTTGTGGTCATGTCCTTTGGGTTGACCAATGCACCGGCTATCTTCATGGACCTAATGAATAGGGTCTTTAAACCCTACCTTGATTCCTTTGTTGTGGTCTTCATTGATGATATTTTAATCTATTCGCATAGCGAGGAAGAACATATGGGTCACTTGAGGGTTGTGTTGCAAAGATTGAGAGAGGAGAAGTTGTATGCCAAGTATGAAAAGTGTGAATTTTGGTTGAAGGAGGTTGCCTTCCTAGGTCATGTGGTGTCGGGGGATGGTATTAAGGTAGACCCTAAGAAGACCGATGTGATTAGAAATTGGCCTAGGCCATTGACCCCGTCGGATATTAGGAGCTTCTTGGGCTTAGCGGGTTACTACCGGAGATTTGTGAATGGGTTTTCTTCTATTGCTTCTCCCATGACTAAGTTGACACAAAAGAAGGCTAAGTTTGAGTGGACCGACGAGTGCGAAAGGAGTTTTCAAACCTTGAAAGATAAACTTGTGTCCGCTCCTATATTGTCACTACCGGATGGGCTTGAGGGATTTGTTGTGTATTGTGATGCTTCTAGAGTTGGCTTGGGTTGTGTCCTAATGCAAAATGGTAAGGTGATAGCCTATGCTTCTAGACAACTCAAAGTGCATGAAAAGAACTATCCTACGCATGATCTTGAATTAGCCGCGGTGGTGTTTGCTTTAAAGATTTGGCGTCATTACTTGTATGGGGTACATGTTGATGTGTTCACCGATCATAAGAGCCTCCAATATGTCTTCACCCAAAAAGATCTCAACTTGAGACAAAGAAGGTGGCTAGAATTTCTTAAAGATTATGATATGAGTGTGCATTATCATCCCGGTAAAGCTAATGTGGTGGCGGATGCTTTGAGTAGGGTGTCTATGGGTAGCCTAGCTCATGTTGATATTGGTGATAGGGAAATGGCTAGGGAGGTGCATCGGTTGGCTAGGTTGGGGGTTAGGTTGGAAGAGGTTGGTAATGGTGGTGTGGTCGTTGTTGATGGTGCTAGGTCTTCCTTGGTTGATGAGGTGATAGCAAAACAAGATCTTGACTCTTCCTTGTTAGAATTGAAGGCCTTGGTGAAAGAGGGCAAGGTGGAAGTTTTCTCCCAAGGGGGAGATGGTGCCCTTAGGTACCAAGGTAGGTTGTGTGTGCCTTGTGTTGATGGTTTGAGGGAGAAAATTCTTGAGGAGGCTCATAATTCTTCCTACTCCATTCACCCCGGTTCCACCAAAATGTATAGAGATTTGAGGGATGTGTATTGGTGGGGAGGCATGAAGAAGGACATTGCCAAATTCGTCTCCGGTTGTCATAGTTGTCAACAAGTCAAGGCCGAACATCAAAGGCCGGGTGGTCTAACCCAAGACATAGAGATTCCTACTTGGAAGTGGGAAGAAATTAATATGGATTTTGTAGTTGGTTTACCCAAGACTAGAAAAGGTTTTGATTCTATTTGGGTGGTGGTTGATAGGATGACAAAATCGGCTCATTTTCTACCCGTAAAGACAACATACGGGGCGGAAGATTATGCAAGGTTATATATTCATGACTTGGTAAGGTTGCATGGGATTCCTCTATCCATCATATCGGCCCGTGGTACTCAATTTACTTCACACTTTTGGAAGTCCTTTCAAAGGGGTCTAGGTACGAGAGTTAAGCTTACTACGGCCTTTCACCCGCAAACGGATGGACAAGCCGAAAGGACTATCCAAACATTTGAGGATATGCTTAGGGCTTGTGTATTGGAGCTTAAGGGTAGTTGGGCTGATCATCTTCCATTGATTGAGTTTGCCTATAATAATAGCTATCATTCTAGCATCGGTATGGCTCCTTTTGAGGCTCTCTATGGGAGGCATTGTAGATCACCGGTTGAGTGGTTTGAGGTTGGTGAGGTGGCCTTGTTAGGACCAGATCTAGTTATGGAGGCTCTTGAGAAGGTTAGGATGATTAGAGAAAGGTTGAAGATGGCCCAAAGTCGCCAAAAGTCCTATACCAATGTGAGGAGAAGGGTTCTTGAATTCCGAGTTGGTGATTGGGTCTATTTGAAGGTGTCACCCATGAAGGGTGTGGTTCGTTTTGGTAAGAAGGGCAAGTTGAGCCCAAGATACGTGGGTCCTTATAAGGTGATGAGGAGAATTGGCAAGGTAGCTTATGAGTTGGAATTGCCTAGCGAAATGGATTTGGTTCATTTGGTATTTCATGTGTCTATGTTGAGGAAGTGTGTGGGGGATCCGAATGCCATTGTGCCTCTTGATGTTGTGGGTGTTGTTGAAGATAATTTGACCTATGAGGAGGTTCCAGTCCAGATTTTAGATAGACAAGTGAAGAGGTTGAGAAACAAAGATGTGGCTTCCGTTAAAGTCCTTTGGAGAAATCAACAAGTTGAAAGTGCTACTTGGGAGGCCGAAGCGGACATGCAAAGGCGATATCCTTATCTTTTCCACTCCACTCAAGCCTAAGGTATTGATCTAAGCCCTTTATAAAATCTCAGGTCTTAAGTTCAGCCCCCATGTCATTGCATACATTCATGTTTAAGTTGACAAGTTCATTGTGGTTTTACAACTATGTTGAGGTTTTTGAAATAAGGTGTAAGTGCATTGTTGCATCCTTATGTGGGCTGATATTGCCATGTTTGTGTCCCTCATGTACGTTTCTTTAACATTCGGGGACGAATGTTCCCAAGGGGGAGATATTGAAACGACCCCAAAAATGCCCGAAAATGTGCTTCGGAAACACCTATAATTGTAATTTCCATATATCTCAAAATCCGTGCATGATTTCGGAAATTCGACTTCATATTCTTATTCAGGGGGTAAAATTGAGTGGGAAATGGGTCTAACCCGAATTTTAGAGCAACCGTATCAAAATTCGAAAATCGCAAAAAATGCGATTTTCAGGGTCAACTTTAAAGGGGCATATCTCTTAGCACACAAGGAACTGGAAGGGCCACAGCCTATTAAATTAAAGCTCTTTGAGTTAGGTTTCCAACGCACTTGGTTTCACCTCATTCCGAGTTAGGATGAGGGAGTTATGACCATTTTCGTAAAACTTGTCTGTGCAGATTTGCAATTTCCAGTGAGCTATTTTTTCTTTTTTGAGGCTAAGTGTTGGGGACGTTTTTTTATAAAAAGGGCATATATCCCATACTTAGTCATTTTTAACTTCAAAAACACTCTCTAAGCCCTCTCCAAAATTCCACCAAGATCCTCAACCAAATTCAAACATCTCAAGCTCTAATTCCGAATTCAAGACTCAATCTCAAGCTTCAATTCTCCATTTCAATCTTCATCAAGGATTCTCCAAAGTTGAGGTATGTGGGTTTGATTGTGGAAACCTTCCTTTCCACAAGTCCAACCATTTATCCTCTATTTCTACTTCAAGTTTATGGGTCCTTATGGTTCTTTATGAACTCTTGAAGTATGGAATTAGTACTACACACCCTATTATGGTCTATTTTGCATATTATCATGAAATGAAAATATTATGTGATGTTTATGATTTTCATGCTTCCACGATCAAATTATGAAGGTTGATATATATATATATGTATGTTGTTGGTGGGCTGATTTATATGGATTTTGGAATTGGCTGGACTTAGTACTCTTGAAATACATGATTTTATTTACATGAACAGTAGCCCATCATGTGTTTGATAAAATACCCATTTATAGATTTCTTAGGAAATGGAAGGTCCAATGTACGTCCTATGAGTCGGATGGTTATATAATTACTGAAATGATGATGAAATGGACACATGTATATGATCTTCTCTATATAAGTGTTGTGAGTCGACCAAGCCTAGCTCGGGGGGTTGTAGGCCCGGGTAACTGTATCGAGGGGTTGGTACCTTGGTTGCCTAGTACGGGGGGGTGGTAGGCCCGTATAACCATATCGAGGGGTTTGTACCTTGGTCCCTAGCTCTGGGGGTGGTAGGCCCGGGTAACTACATTGAGGGGTTTGTACCTCTTTCGCCTCTCCAAGGGGGTGATAGGCCTTGGAAATACTATATTGATGGTCACTCGCCACACATGTACTACGCCCACTAAATATGATTTTTTTTATGTAAGCATCATTATACATATCATCTCATTAATATGCTATCTATCGGGTATGATTATGCATTTTGCCTATGATGTCCATCTATTGTTACATTGCCTTGCATCCCATATACTTAGTACATTCAAACGTACTAATGCATACTCTATGCCTACATGATGTCACCATGTAGGGACCGGAGCACCGCTTGACCATCCTCCTCCGCGTGGCTAATATGATTTTCTATCGAGGTTATTAGTGAGTCCTCCATTCCGGGGACGTTGCTTATGATCTCTTGCTATGTATAAGACTTTTCCTTTTTAGTTATGTGTTGACTATAAGGGTGAGCCCGGTAGTTTGTCTTGGCACCCGCTAAGTAACCATGTTTAGAGGTGGTGTTAGACAAGTTGTGTATTATGCTTGATCTTGACTCATCTATGGTATTTATGTATCATTCTCTTTTTTCTCTTGCTCCCTTAGTCCCGACTTCCCCTTGATTATGCTTATCACTTATGGTCATTTTAATTGCTTCCGCGACCAAGAATGTGTAATGATATGCTATGAGGCTTGTTTGGGGTTCTTTCCCCATTCGCGGGTCACGTCTAGGCCCTAAGCTTGGGTCGTGACATATTGGATCGGGTGTCACGTTTCGACACACTAATTGGGATCGGGTGTTACGTTTCGGCACACTAACAGTTTGGATGTGGGTTCCATGAGAGGACCATTGAATTGTTATAATTATTGTATTGAGAATGTGAAATTGTACTTTGGTTCGGAAATGATAACTAACGTGTGTATATATTCTGTGCATGTCATGTTTACTATGTTGTAATTGCTTATGTATGTTTCACTTACTGGAGTAGTCGTGTGATCCTACCATTAAACTGTGGTTGTGTACTGATACTGCATTTACTCTTTCTTTGTTGAGTACAAGACATCTTAAGGCGTCTACTGACATACCTCATTTAGGAGTTCACTGATCGAGATTGAATTCAAGGGTGAGTCAATTCCTCCAGGCTGCCATGAGTTCTCATTCTGTTTTAGTCCATTTTTTTCGGACTCAGACTTTCTAGTTAGATTTACTCGTATGTTTAGTTTGGGTTGTACCCATTTTCTTAGACTTGTCGTTAGTAGAGTTTTGGTACATTGACTTTGAGATTCTAGGGGTGTTTTCCACAATGTTTGGTAACTATTTTGTTAAACTTTTGGAGTTTATGGGAACTCTACTCTATTTCTGCATTTAAACCTGCTTCGGTATCTTTAAATGTTTAGTTTTGGGGTTAATTGGTTAGTAGTAATGGTTCTCCCACGGGAGAGTTAGTGTGGGTGCCACTCACGACTGTTTAGGTCGTGACAAAGTTGGTATCAGAGCCCTAAGTTCATTTATCTTGACGTACCTAAAAGAGTCTAGTAGAGTCTTGCGGAATGGTACGGAGACGTCTGTACTTTTCTTCGAGAGACTATAAGACTTTAGAAAATCTCTCTGTTTTCTCTTGTCTCCTTTCGTGCTATAACTTGATTCCATATGGTATATGGTGATCCAAATTGGTATCTAATCTCCTTTACTCTTCTGTCTGCAGATGGTTAACACTAGATTCAACGGTGTCAGGTCTGTAGCTCCCGTCAATGAGCCAATTGAGAAATCCGCAGTAAGAGGTCGTGGTCGAGGCAGGGGTAGATAAAGAGCAAGGGGTAAAGGCCAAGGAAGGGTAGCACCTACTAGGGATGGAGCACCGGTTGAGAATTCTCCCAGAGATGAGGTTCCTCCCACACATCATGAAGAGGTAGAAGAAAATGTAGAGATTGAAGACGAGGGGGAAGTTGAATAGGAAGAGGATGCACCAACTAGGAATACCAGTGTTCCTCCTTTAGATCCAATGTTAGCTCAACAAATCATGTCTTTTCTGAGAGGATTGGTTGGTCCTGGAATCCTTCCAGCAGTGCAAGCTACTCAATCCCCAACCAACCGCTCCATTACTGTTACTAGTCCCATGAGAGATGCAACATTAGGTACTGATGCCTTTTTCCGTCCTTTGTTGGGTCCCGTAATAACTGGTAATGAGCATGAGATGTTGACTATGTTTCTAAAGTTGAAGCTGTTTGTGTTCCATGGTTCTGAGAGTGAGGACGCCTATGAATTCATCTTGGATTATTATGATAGACTGCATTAGTTAGGTATTGTACACCTGCATGGGGTAGAGTTCGTGACCTTCCAGCTACAGGGTGAGGCTAAGCAGTGATGGAGGGCCTACGTGGAATGTAGATCGTCAGTTTTACCCCACTCACTTGGACACAGTTTCATGCTCTGTTTCTGGAAAAGTATTTGCCTAGGACCTTGAGAGATCGTAAGAATGATGAGTTCATGGCTTTGGAGCAATGTGGTATGTCTGTGGCTGCTTATGAGTCAAAGTTCCATGATTTGTCTGGATATGCTACACAATTGGTGACTATTGAGGAATAGAGAATTCGTCTATTTGTCAAGGGACTAACTCCGAGTTACAAGTATTGTCTGTTCACATGACTTCTGTAGGAAAAAGTTTTACTGAGGTGACAAATTTTGTGAAGAAAGTGGAAGGAGTTAGGCGTGATGGGCATGCTAAGACGTTGGATAAGAAATCTAAGAGCACAAGTAACTTTCAGGGTTCCTACTCCAGAGGTTTGGGGAGGCCAACACTTGTAGCTCGGCCAATTCAGTCTGATATGCCTGCTTCTTCATGTAGTTACTCGGGAACTCCACATCAAAATTTTATTCAGGATAGCCAGTGAGCCGCACTTTCGGCGGGTAGCAGGCCGTCTTTTGATCACACTTGTTATAATTATGGGGAACCTGGGCACATGAGGAGAGATTGTCCCTAACCGCGCATATTGGATTCCGCACAGCAACAGACTAGAGCAGTGGTACCCGCGGGTAACGATAATAATGGAAGAGGACATCCATAAGATGGGAGAGGAGGAAATCAGCGAGGCCGGAGCAGTGCAACCAGGCAAGAAGGTCGTCCATCAAGATGACAACACTCAATGTTATGCCTTTCCGGGCAAAACCAAGGCTAAGGAGTCTGATGCAGTGATCACAGTATGTGATCGGATGGCTACTATTTTGTTTGATCCGGGTTCTACTTATTCATATGTGTCTGTTCAGTTTGCCTTGGGATTTGATATGATTTGTGATGTATTTGATACCCCCATCCATGTTTCTACCCAAGTTGGAGAGTCTGTCATAGTCACTCATATCTATCGTGCTTGTCCTATCTTGTTTATGGGTTTTCAGACTTGGGCTGATTTGGTTATTTTGGATATGACTGACTTCGATATAATCTTAGACATGACTTGGTTGTCCCCCTATTATGTTGTGCTTAATTGTAACGCTAAGTCTGTGGCTCTAGAGATTCTGGGTAGGGAAAAGTTAAAGTGGGAAGGGGTGTACAAGCCTAAGCCAGCTAAGGTCATATGCTCCATTCAGGCTAGGAAACTAGTGGGGCAGGGTTGTTTGGCTTATTTGGCTCATATTCAAGATGTTGAGGTTGAGCCTCCATCTATTGAATCCATTCATGTGGTGTCAGAATTTAGAGAAGTGTTCCCTATAGATTTGCCTGGTATGCCTCCGGATAGAGATATAGATTTTTACATTAACTTGGAACTTGGTACTTGCCCCATCTCTATTCCTCCTTATCACATGGCTCCAACGGAGTTGAGAGAGCTTAAAATTCAAATTCAAGAACTTCTTGATAAAGGTTTCATCCGTCCTAGTGCTTCACCGTGGGGTGCTCCTATTTTGTTTGTTAAGAAAAATGATAGTAGTATGAGGATGTGCATAGACTATCGACAACTAAATAAGGTCACCATTTGAAACAAGCATCCACTGCGTCAGATAGATGATCTTTTCGACCAATTGCATGGTGCATTAGTTTTCTCTAAGATTGATCTAAGGTCTGGTTATCATTAATTAAAGATTAGGCCTGAGGATATACCAAAAATGGCATTCAGGACCCGCTATAGGCACTACGAGTTTCTAGTGATGTCGATTGGGTTGACAAGTGTGCTTGTAACCTTCATGAGTTTGATGAATGGTGTGTTTAAATCATTTCTGGATTCATTTGTTATTGTTTTTATTGATGACATATTGGTTTATTCGAAAAGTGAGGAAGAGCATGCTGACCATCTTCGTATAGTTTTGGGTGTCCTTGGGAAACAACAGTTGTATGCTAAATTTTCTAAGTGTGAGTTTTGGTTGACTTCAGTTACCTTTTTGGGGCATGTAGTTTCAAAGGAAGGGGTGATGATAGATCCCCAAAAGATTGAAACAGTCAGGAATTAGGCCCGGCCTAGTTCTGTGATTGAAATTAAGAGTTTTGTGGGGCTCGCTAGCTACTATTGTAGGTTTGTTAAGAACTTTGCCTCTATCGCCACACATTTGACAGGGTTGACAAAAAAAGAAGTACCTTTTGAATGAACTGAAAAATGTAAGGAGAGATTTCAAAGGTTCAAGACTCTCTTGACCACAACACATATTCTTGCACTACTGGTGGAAGGTAAGGATTTTCATTATTTATTGGCATGCTTCGCATTCGGGTTTGGGTGATGTGTTGATGCAGGATAAGAATTTCATAGCTTATGCATCGCGGCAGTTGAAGGTACATGAGAGGAACTATCCAACGCATGATTTGGAGCTGGCAGCGGTAGTATTTTCCCTCAAGATTTGGCGGCATTATCTTTATGGTGTCAAGTGTGAGGTATTTACTGACCACCGTAGTTTACAACATGTGTTCACTCAAAAAGATCTAAAATCTAAGACAGTGAAGGTGGATGGAGTTACTCAAGGATTGTGATATGACCATCCAGTATCATCTGGATAAGGCTAACGTGGTGGTGGACGCATTAAGCCGAAAGACGGTGAGTATGGGTAGTCTAGCTTGCTTTGGTGTATCTAAGTGACCTTTGGCTAACGAGATCCAAACCTTGGACTCTAAGTTCATACAGTTGGGCATCTCAAAAAGAGGTGGGGTGTTAACTAGCATTGAGGTTAGGGCCACGTTCATTGAGTAGATCAAGGCCAAACAATTTGAGGATGAGAATTGCAATGAGCTTAGAAAGAAGACAGTGTTTGGTAAGGCACAAGATATGGTTCTTGATGCAGGGGGTGTGCTCAGTTTTAAAGGAAGTATTTGTGTTCCTCGAGTGGATGACTTGATTCAAAATTTATTGACATAATCCCATGGTTCACACTATTCTATTCATCTGGGTGTGACTAAGATGTACCGAGATTTGAAACGACTTTATTGGTGGCCTAGCATGAAGAAAGATATAGTGGAGTTTGTGGCTAAGTGCCAAAACTGCCAGCAAGTAAAATATGAACACCAAAGACCCGCAAGTTTGCTTCAGAGAATGCCAATTCCTGAATGGAAGTGGGAAATGATAGTTATGGATTTTGTGGTTGGTCTACCCAAGACATTGGGAAAATATGATTCTATTCGGGCAGTGGTTGACAAATTAACTAAGTCGGCCCATTTTATTGCAGTCAGAACAGACTATAATGCTCAGCAGTTGGCTAAGGTTTATGTGAAAGAGATAGTGAGGCTGCACGGAGTGCCCCTTTCTATCATCTCAAACCGTGGTACACAGTTCACATCCAAGTTTTGGAGAAAATTGCATGAGGAGTTGGTACTTTCAGCACTGCTTTCCATCCGCAAACGGATGGGCAGTCATAGAGGACTATTCAAGTGTTAGAGGACATGTTGAGGGCATGTGTGATTGACCTTGGAGGAAATTGGGATAAGTTCCTACCCTTATGTGAGTTCTCCTATAATAACAGTTACCACTCCAGCATTGATATGGCACCATTTGAGGCACTTTATGGGAGGAAATGTAGATCACCCATATGATGGTTTGAAGTTGGAGATGTGAAACCTTTGGGGGTTGACTTAGTGAATGATGCTCATGAAAAGGTAAGAAGCATCCAAGCTAAGCTCCTAGCAGCCCAAAGTCGACAGAAAAAGTATGCACACCATAAGGTAAGAGACATGACATTTTAGACCGGTGAGCAAGTTCTTCTTAAAGTGTCCCTCATGAAAGGGGTGATGAGAATCGGTAAGAAGGGCAAGCCTAGACCTCGATACATTGGACCATGCGAAATTCTTGACTGTGTAGGACCAGTTGCTTATAGATTGGCTTTACCTCCTAACTTTTTGGGAGTTCATCTGGTGTTTCATGTATCCATGTTGAAGAAGTATTATGGGGATGGGGATTACATCATAAAATGGGACTCAATGTTTCTAGATAAAGACCTTCAGTATGAGGAGGAACCGATTGCAATTCTTGATCGTGATGTCCGGAAGCTGAGGACCAAAGAGATTAAGTCCGTGAAAGTTAAATGAAAACATCGTCCAGTTGAGGAAGCTACTTGGGAAATCGAGAAAGACATGCAAGACAAGTATCCCCAGTTGTTCAACAATTCAGGTACTACTCTACCCTTACTCTAGTCAGTCTTTCCTAGTTCATCACTCAAAGACGAGTGATGGGTAAATTGGTATCTATTGTAATGACCTGATTCCGTCATTAGGGAAAAGCCAATGGGGAAATAATGGGGGCCAGAAAACTTTTGAGTAGTAACTTGGAAATTCCTAGCCTAGTCCAGATTTGGACGAAATCTGAGTCAATGAGGTTTAGGGAAATCTAGTAATGAATGAGAGATCTAATTATGAATTTTATCACATGAGTAGATAGCTAAGACGTTAAGGAACCCGTACGACTTTACGGAATCACATTTAGGTGAGTAGAACTCCCGAAACGGATCCTAGCGTGAACGAGTAGTTTTTGAACGTCATGGGTTGAGGGTGTGTTGTGAAATGGGGATTTGGAACTCAAATTTCGACTCTCTATCTCTGTGTAGGCCGCAGTAGCGGGATTATTCCCGCCAGGCCAGGGCTGCTGTAGCGGGATGGGGTCTGCCATAGCGGCCTAATCGCGAATTAAGTCGGGATTAAACCCCAAAAACGTTATTATTTTGCAACTTTCGTTCTTGAGAGCTAAGNTCCGACTCTCTATCTCTGTGTAGGCCGCAGTAGCGGGATTATTCCCTCCAGGCCGGGGCTGCTGTAGCGGGATGGGGTCTGCCATAGCGGCCTAATCGCGAATTAAGTCGGGATTAAACCCCAAAAACGTTATTATTTTGCAACTTTCGTTCTTGGGAGCTAAGAAACTAACCAGGGCAAGTTCTTGACAGTTTTCCACCTCTTCTAGCACTAAATGTAAGGATTTTACTCCCCTAATCCATTTTTCGATTCGTAGAACTTAGTTTCTTCGGTAATTATTATTGGGGGAAGTTTTGATCTTAATCTAATGGTGGAAAAAGCCCTACTTTGGGTATGGGGATCATAGGTTTGGTCTTGGATTGTTGGATTTGTTATAATCCAGATAAATTAGACCTTAATTATTGATCCTTGTGTATTATTACTTGTTTGTAGACCTAGAACAAGTGAAAAGAATCCGGAAAGGGAAGAATCAAGTGTCTTAGGGGGATTCAAGTTTGGTTTCGAGGTAGGTGATGGTTTGATTTCATGTTTGTGTAATGTATGTGGGTATTTGCTTCATTGCAATGCTTGTTTGTGAATGTAGCACTATTGATCAAACCTAATGTAAATGAGTATGAATGAACGATGGTATGCCATGAGTCAACACTTGATTGTATGATTATGAGAATGTACATTATGATTGTGATTGTGGTATGATGATTGGACCGGGTGTCACGTTTCGACACGCTAATTAGGATCGGATGTCACGTACCGACATACACGTTGGATCGGGTCGTTCCGGCACACTTATTGGGATCGAGTGTCATGTTCCGACACACTAACAGTTTGGGTGTGGGTTCTATAAGAGGACCATTAAATTGTTATAATTATTGTATTGAGAATGTGGAATTGTACTTTGCTCCGGAAATGATAACCAATGTGTGTATGTATTCTGTGCATGTCATGTTTACTATGTTGTGACTGCTTATGTATGTTTTTCTTACTGGAATAGCCACGTGATCCTACCAATACACTGTGGTTGTGTATTGATACTGCATTTGCTCTTTCTTTGTTGAGTACAGGGCATCTTCAGGCGGCTATGACATACCTCATTTAGGAAATCACTGATCGAGACTAAATTCAAGGGTGAGCCAGTTCTTCCAGGCTGCCATGAGTTCTCATGCTGTTTTAGTCCATTTCTTTTCGGACTTAGACTTTTTAGTTAGATTTAATCGTATGTTTAGTTTGGGTTGTACCCATTTTCTTAGACTTGTCGTTAGTAGAGTTTTGGTACATTGACTTTCAGATATTAGGGGTGTTTTCCGCAATGTTTGGTAACGATTTTGTTAAACTTTCGGAGTTTATGGGAACTCCACTTTATTTCTACATTTAAACCTGCTTCCGTATCTTTAATTGTTTAGTTTTGGGGTTAGTTGGTTAGTAGTAATGGTTCTCCCACCAGAGGGTTAGTGTGGGTGCCACTCACGACGGTATGGGTCGTGACAAATAAAGTGTTAAATATTTCAGATAGAGAAAGTAATTATCAACTCTAATGTACCAAAGAAAGAGTATTGATCTATTAATTTTCAATAAGTAAATTAATAACTGAATATAAATAAGTTCAAAAATGAGGATTGTGATTATGCAATTAAAAAAGGGAATATAGTTTGGGCTTAATTAGAGATATATAACTATACTTTGCTTAATTACAAATTATAACTACGTGTTAGGGGGAGGAGAGAGGCGAACGAGACTAGGAGAGGAAGACGAGCGAGATGGGAAAGAGATAGGAGAGAGGCGAGAGAGGTTGAATACATGTTGTATTTGTTGTATCACGAAGATAATTGATACAACTGATTTGTATCAAAATTAAAACAATTGTATAAAAAATTATTGTTTTTAGCTACATATTATGAGGAGAGCTGCAAGAGAGATCGAGAGAGAGAGGAGAAATGATGAATACATGTTGTATTTGTTGTATCACGAATACAATTGATACATAATACAAATACAGTTGAAACATATAATTGTCTGAATACAATTGATACAATTGATTTGTATCATATATCGAATATAATTGTATTAACGAACACAATTCGTACCAACGAATACAAATTGTCATAATACGATTGATATATAATACAAAATACAATTGATATGAAATACAAATATATTTAATACATAATACAAAATATAATTGTCACATAAAATGTAGTGTTTTTTGGGATGGAGAGAGGGGCGAGAGGGGGAGGGGGGGGGGGGGG